>NW_026781235.1:137500-512000 GCF_030144855.1 Hypanus sabinus | reverse complement strand
CCTCAGGACACACACGACTAGCTTCAGGGACAGTTATCACCCCTCAACCATCAGGAAGGAGTTGCAGGAGCCACAGCACCAACACCACCAGGTTCAGGGACAGTTATTACCCCTCAACCATCAGGAAGGAGGTACAAGAGCCTCAGGACACACACCACCAGGTTCAGGGACAGTTATTACCCTTCAACCATCAGGAAGGAGGTACAGGAGACTCAGGACCACACCACCAGGTTCAGGAAACACTTATCACCCCTCAACCATTAGGTAGGAGTTACAGGAGCCTTAGGACCCACACCACAAGGTTCAGGGACAGTTATCACCCCACATCCATCAGGAAGGAGGTACAAGAGCCTCAGTACTCACACGACCAGGTTCAGTGACAGTTATCACCCCTCAACCATCAGGAAGGAGGTACAGGGGCCTCAGGACCCACACCACCAGGTTCAGGGACAGTTATCACCCCTCAACCATCAATATGGAGGACAGGAGCCTCAGGACACACACCACCAGGTTCAGGGACTGTGATTACCCCTCAATCATCAGGAAGGAGGTACAGGAGCCAGAGGAACCACACCACCAGGTTCAAAAACGGTTATCAACCCCTCAACCACCAGGAATGAGGTACAGGAGCCTCACGACCCACACCACCAGGTTCAGGAAGAGTTATCAACCCCTCAACCATCGGGAAGGAGGAACAGGAGCCTCAGGACCGACACCACCAGGTTCAGGGTCAGTTATCACCCCTCAACCATCAGGAAGGAGGTACAGGAGCCTCAGGACCCACACCACCAGGTTCAGGGACAGTCATCAACCCCTCAACCATCAGGAAGGAGGAACAGGAGCCTCAGGACCGACACCACCAGGTTCAGGGTCAGTTATCACCCCTCAACCATCAGGAAGGAGGTACAGCAGCCTCAGGACCCACACCACCAGGTTCAGGGACAGTTATCACCACTCACCATCAGGAAGCAGGTACAGGAGCCCCAGGACCCACACCATCAGGTTCAGGGTCAGTTATTACCCCTCAACCATCAGGAAGGAGGTACAGGAGCCTCAGGACCCACACCATCAGGTTCAGGGACAGTTATTACCCCTCAACCATCAGGAAGGAGGTACAGGAGCCTCAGGACCCACAACATCAGGTTCAGGGTCAGTTATTACCCTTCAACCATCAGGGAGGAGGTACAGGAGCCTCAGGACACACACCACCAGGTTCAGGGACGGTTATCACCCCTCAAACATCAGGAAGGAGGAACAGGAGCCTCAGGACACACACGACTAGCTTCAGGGACAGTTATCACCCCTCAACCATCAGGAAGCAGGTACAGGAGCCTCAGGACCCACACCACCAGGTTCAGGGTCAGCTATCACCCCTCAACCATCAGGAAGGAGATACAGGAGCCGTAGGACCCACGCGACCAGGTTCAGGGACAGATAGCACCCCACAACCATCAGGAAGGAGGTATAGGAGCCTCAGGACCCACACCAGCAGGTTTAGGGACAGTTATTACCCCTCTACTATCAGGAAGGAGGTACAGAAGCCCCAGGACCTACACCACCAGGTTCAGGGACAGTTACTACCCCTCAACCATCAGGAAGGAGGTACAGGAGCCTCATGACCCACACCACCAGGTTCAGGGACAGTTATCACCCCTCAACCATCAGGAAGGAGGTACAGGAGCCCCAGGACCCACACCACCAGGTTCAGGGACAGTTACTACCCCTCAACCATCAGGAAGGAGGTACAGGAGCCTCAGGACCCACACCACCAGGTTCAGGGACAGTTATCACCCCACAACCATCAGGAAGGAGTTGCAGGAGCCACAGCACCAACACCACCAGGTTCAGGGACAGTTATTACCCCTCAACCATCAGGAAGGAGGTACAAGAGCCTCAGGACACACACCACCAGGTTCAGGAAACACTTATCACCCCTCAACCATTAGGTAGGAGTTACAGGAGCCTTAGGACCCACACCACAAGGTTCAGGGACAGTTATCACCCCACATCCATCAGGAAGGAGGTACAAGAGCCTCAGTACTCACACGACCAGGTTCAGTGACAGTTATCACCCCTCAACCATCAGGAAGGAGGTACAGGGGCCTCAGGACCCACACCACCAGGTTCAGGGACAGTTATCACCCCTCAACCATCAATATGGAGGACAGGAGCCTCAGGACACACACCACCAGGTTCAGGGACTGTGATTACCCCTCAATCATCAGGAAGGAGGTACAGGAGCCAGAGGAACCACACCACCAGGTTCAAAAACGGTTATCAACCCCTCAACCACCAGGAATGAGGTACAGGAGCCTCAGGACCCACACCACCAGGTTCAGGGACAGTTAATACCCCTCAACCATCGGGAAAGAGGTACAGGAGCCTCAGGACCCACACCACCAGGTTCAGGGACAGTTATCACCCCTCAACCATCAGGAAGGAGTTACAGGAGCCTCAGGTACCACACCACCAGGTTCAGGGACAGTTATCACCCCTCAACCATCAGGAAGGAGGAACAGGAGCCTCAGGACCCACACCACCAGGTTCAGGGTCAGTTATCGCCCCTCAACCATCAGGAAGGAGGAACAGGAGCCTTAGGACCCACACCACCAGGTTCAGGGACAGTTATCACCTCTCAACCATCGGGAAGGAGGTACAGGAGCCTCAGGACCCACACCTCCAGGTTCAGGGACAGTCATCAACCCCTCAACCATCAGGAAGGAGGAACAGGAGCCTCAGGACCCACACCACCAGGTTCAGGGTCAGTTATCACCCCTCAACCATCAGGAAGGAGATACAGGAGCCTTAGGACCCACGCGACCAGGTTCAGGGACAGTTAGCACCCCACAACCATCAGGAAGGAGGTATAGGAGCCTCAGGACCCACACCAGCAGGTTTAGGGACAGTTATTACCCCTCTACTATCAGGAAGGAGGTACAGAAGCCCCAGGACCTACACCACCAGGTTCAGGGACAGTTACTACCCCTCAACCATCAGGAAGGAGGTACAGGAGCCTCATGACCCACACCACCAGGTTCAGGGACAGTTATCACCCCTCAACCATCAGGAAGGAGGTACAGGAGCCCCAGGACCCACACCACCAGGTTCAGGGACAGTTACTACCCCTCAACCATCAGGAAGGAGGTACAGGAGCCTCAGGACCCACACCACCAGGTTCAGGGACAGTTATCACCCCACAACCATCAGGAAGGAGTTGCAGGAGCCACGGCACCAACACCACCAGGTTCAGGGACAGTTATCACCCCTCAACCATCAATATGGAGGACAGGAGCCTCAGGACACACACCACCAGGTTCAGGGACTGTGATTACCCCTCAATCATCAGGAAGGAGGTACAGGAGCCAGAGGAACCACACCACCAGGTTCAAAAACGGTTATCAACCCCTCAACCACCAGGAATGAGGTACAGGAGCCTCAGGACCCACACCACCAGGTTCAGGAAGAGTTATCAACCCCTCAACCATCGGGAAGGAGGAACAGGAGCCTCAGGACCCACACCGCCAGGTTCAGTGACAGTCATCAACCCCTCAACCATCAGTAAGGATTTACAGGAGCCTCAGGACCCACACCACCAGGTTCAGGGTCAGTTATCACCCCTCAACCATCAGGAAGGAGGTACAGGAGCCTCAGGACCCACACCACGAGGTTCAGGGACAGTTAATACCCCTCAACCATCAGGAAGGAGGTACAGGAGCCTCAGGACACACACCACCAGGTTCAGGGACGGTTATTACCACTCAACCATCAGGAAGGAGGTACAGGAGCCTCAGGACCCACACCACCAGGTTCAGGGACAGTTATCACCCCTCAAACATCAGGAAGGAGGTACAGGAGCCTCAGGACACACACGACTAGCTTCAGGGACAGTTATCACCCCTCAACCATCAGGAAGCAGGTACAGGAGCCTCAGGACCCACACCACCAGGTTCAGGGTCAGCTATCACCCCTCAACCATCAGGAAGGAGGTACAGGGGCCTCAAGATCCACACCACCAGGTTCAGGGACAGTTATCACCCCTCAACCATCAGGAAGGAGGTACAGGAGCCCCAGGACCCACACCACCAGGTTCAGGGACAGTTACTACCCCTCAACCATCAGGAAGGAGGTACAGGAGCCTCAGGACCCACACCACCAGGTTCAGGGACAGTTATCACCCCACAACCATCAGGAAGGAGTTGCAGGAGCCACAGCACCAACACCACCAGGTTCAGGGACAGTTATTACCCTTCAACCATCAGGAAGGAGGTACAGGAGACTCAGGACCACACCACCAGGTTCAGGAAACACTTATCACCCCTCAACCATTAGGTAGGAGTTACAGGAGCCTTAGGACCCACACCACAAGGTTCAGGGACAGTTATCACCCCACATCCATCAGGAAGGAGGTACAAGAGCCTCAGTACTCACACGACCAGGTTCAGTGACAGTTATCACCCCTCAACCATCAGGAAGGAGGTACAGGGGCCTCAGGACCCACACCACAAGGTTCAGGGACAGTTATCACCCCTCAACCATCAATATGGAGGACAGGAGCCTCAGGACACACACCACCAGGTTCAGGGACTGTGATTACCCCTCAACCATCAGGAAGGAGGTACAGGAGCCAGAGGAACCAAACCACCAGGTTCAAAAACGGTTATCAACCCCTCAACCACCAGGAATGAGGTACAGGAGCCTCAGGACCCACACCACCAGTTTCAGGAAGAGTTATCAACCCCTCAACCATCAGGAAGGAGGTACAGGAGCCTCAGGACCCACACCACCAGGTTCAGGGACAGTTATCACCACTCACCATCAGGAAGGAGGAACAGGAGCCCCAGGACCCACACCATCAGGTTCAGGGTCAGTTATTACCCCTCAACCATCAGGAAGGAGGTACAGGAGCCTCAGGACCCACACCACCAGGTTCAGGGACAGTTATCACCCCTCAACCATCCGGAAGGAGGTCCAGGAGCCTCAGGACCCACACCACCAGGTTCAGGGACAGTTATTACCCCACAACCATCAGGAAGGAGGTCCAGGAGCCTCAGGACCCACACCACCAGGTTCAGGGACAGTTCTCACCACCCCACCATCAGGAAGGAGGTACAGTAACCTCAGGACCCACACCACCAGGTTCAGGGACAGTTATCACCCCACAACCATCAGGAAGGAGGTGCAGGAGCCTCAGGACCCACACCACCAGGTTCAGGGACAGTTATCACCCCTCAACCATCAATATGGAGGACAGGAGCCTCAGGACACACACCACCAGTTTCAGGGACTGTTATTACCCCTCAACCATCAGGAAGGAGTTACAGGAGCCACAGGAACCACACCACCAGGTTCAAAAACGGTTATCAACCCCTCAAGCACCAGGAATGAGGTACAGGAGCCTCAGGACCCACACCACCAGGTTCAGGAAGAGTTATCAACCCCTCAACCATCGGGAAGGAGGAACAGGAGCCTCAGGACCCACACCGCCAGGTTCAGGGACAGTCATTAACCCCTCAACCATCAGGAAGGAGGTACAGGAGCTTCAGGACCCACACCACAAGGTTCAGGGACAGTTATCAACCCACATCCATCAGGAAGGAGGTACAGGAGCCTCAGTACTCTCACGACCAGGTTCAGTGACAGTTATCACCCTACAACCATCAGGAAGGAGGTACAGAAGCCTCAGGACCCACACCACCAGGTTCAGGGACAGTTATCACCCCTCAACCATCAGGAAGGAGGTACAGGGGCCTCAGGACCCACACCACCAGGTTCAGGGACAGTTATCACCCCTCAACCATCAATGTGGAGGACAGGAGCCTCAGGACACACACCACCAGCTTCAGGGACTGTGATTACCCCTCAACCATCAGGAAGGAGGTACAGGAGCCAGAGGAACCACACCACCAGGTTCAAAAACGGTTATCAACCCCTCAACCACCAGGAATGAGGTACAGAAGCCTCAGGACCCACACCACCAGGTTCAGGAAGAGTTATCAACCCCTCAACCATCGGGAAGGAGGAACAGGAGCCTCAGGACCCACACCACCAGGTTCAGGGACAGGTATCAACCCCTCAACCATCGGGAAGGAGGTACAGGAGCCTCATGACCCACACCACGAGGTTCAGGGACAATTAATACCCCTCAACCATCAGGAAGGAGGTACCGGAGCCTCAGGACACACACCACCAGGTTCAGGGACAGTTATTACCACTCAACAATCAGGAAGGAGGTACAGGAGCCTCAGGACCCACACCACCAGGTTCAGGGACAGTTATCACCCCTCAAACATCAGGAAGGAGGTACAGGAGCCTCAGGACACACACGACTAGCTTCAGGGACAGTTATCACCCCTCAACCATCAGGAAGCAGGTACAGGAGCCTCAGGACCCACACCACCAGGTTCAGGGTCGGTTATCACCCCTCAACCATCAGGAAGCAGGTACAGGAGCCTCAGGACCCACACCACCAGGTTCAGGGTCAGCTATCACCCCTCAACCATCAGGAAGGAGGTACAGGAGCCTCAAGATCCACACCACCAGGTTCAGGGACAGTTATCACCCCTCAACCATCAGGAAGGAGATACAGGAGCCTTAGGACCCACGCGACCAGGTTCAGGGACAGTTAGCACCCCACAACCATCAGGAAGGAGGTATAGCAGCCTCAGGACCCACACCACCAGGTTCAGGGTCAGTTATCACCCCTCAACCATCAGGAAGGAGGTACAGGAGCCTCAGGACCAACACCACCAGGTTCAGGGACAGTTATCACCACTCACCATCAGGAAGCAGGTACAGGAGCCCCAGGACCCACACCATCAGGTTCAGGGTCAGTTATTACCCCTCAACCATCAGGAAGGAGGTACAGGTGTCTCAGGACTCACACCACCAGGTTCAGGGACAGTTATCACCCCTCAACCATCCGGAAGGAGGTCCAGGAGCCTCAGGACCCACACCACCAGGTTCAGGGACAGTTATCACCCCACAACCATCAGGAAGGAGGTCCAGGAGCCTCAGGACCCACACCACCAGGTTCAGGGACAGTTCTCACCACCCCACCATCAGGAAGTAGGTACAGTAGCCTCAGGACCCACACCACCAGGTTCAGGGACAGTTATCACCCCACAACCATCAGGAAGGAGTTGCAGGAGCCTCAGGACCGACACCACCAGGTTCAGGGACAGTTATCACCCCTCAACCATCAATATGGAGGACAGGAGCCTCAGGACACACACCACCAGTTTCAGGGACTGTGATTACCCCTCAACCATCAGGAAGGAGTTACAGGAGCCACAGGAACCACACCACCAGGTTCAAAAACGGTTATCAACCCCTCAAGCACCAGGAATGAGGTATAGGAGCCTCAGGACCCACACCACCAGGTTCAGGAAGAGTTATCAAACCCTCAACCATCGGGAAGGAGGAACAGGAGCCTCAGGACCCACACCGCCAGGTTCAGGGACAGTTATCACCCCTCAACCATCAGGAAGGAGGTACAGGAGCCTCGGGACCCACACCATCAGGTTCAGGGACAGTTATCAACCCACATCCATCAGGAAGGAGGTACAAGAGTCTCAGTACTCTCACGACCAGGTTCAGTGACAGTTATCACCCCACAACCATCCGGAAGGAGGTACAGAAGCCTCAGGACCCACACCACCAGGTTCAGGGACAGTTATCACCCCTCAACCATCAGGAAGGAGGTACAGGGGCCTCAGGACCCACACCACCAGGTTCAGGGAAAGTTATCACCCCTCAACCATCAATGTGGAGGACAGGAGCCTCAGGACACACACCACCAGCTTCAGGGACTGTGATTACCCCTCAACCATCAGGAAGGAGGTACAGGAGCCAGAGGAACCACACCACCAGGTTCAAAAACGGTTATCAACCCCTCAACCACCAGGAATGAGGTACAGGAGCCTCAGGACCCACACCACGAGGTTCAGGGACAGTTAATACCCCTCAACCATCAGGAAGGAGGTACAGGAGCCTCAGGACACACACCACCAGGTTCAGGGACAGTTATCACCCCTCAACCATCAGGAAGCAGGTACAGGAGCCTCAGGACCCACACCACCAGGTTCAGGGTCAGCTATCACCCCTCAACCATCAGGAAGGAGGTACAGGAGCCTCAAGATCCACACCACCAGGTTCAGGGACAGTTATAACCCCTCAACCATCAGGAAGGAGATACAGGAGCCTTAGGACCCACGCGACCAGGTTCAGGGACGGTTATCACCCCACAACCATCAGGAAGGAGGTACAGGAGCCTCCGGACACACACCAGCAGGTTTAGGGACAGTTATCACCCCTCAACCATCAGGAAGGAGGTACAGGAGCCTCAGGACCGACACCACCAGGTTCAGGGACAGTTATTACCCCTCTACTATCAGGAAGGAGGTACAGAAGCCCCAGGACCTACACCACCAGGTTCAGGGACAGTTACTACCCCTCAACCATCAGGAAGGAGGTACAGGAGCCTCAAGACCCACACCACCAGGTTCAGGGACAGTTATCACCCCTCAACCATCAGGAAGGAGGTACAGGAGCCCCAGGACCCACACCACCAGGTTCAGGGACAGTTACTACCCCTCAACCATCAGGAAGGAGGTACAGGAGCCTCAGGACCCACACCACCAGGTTCAGGGACAGTTATCACCCCACAACCATCAGGAAGGAGTTGCAGGAGCCACAGCACCAACACCACCAGGTTCACGGACAGTTATTACCCCTCAACCATCAGGAAGGAGGTACAAGAGCCTCAGGACACACACCACCAGGTTCAGGGACAGTTATTACCCTTCAACCATCAGGAAGGAGGTACAGGAGACTCAGGACCACACCACCAGGTTCAGGAAACACTTGTCACCCCTCAACCATTAGGTAGGAGTTACAGGAGCCTTAGGACCCACACCACAAGGTTCAGGGACAGTTATCACCCCACATCCATCAGGAAGGAGGTACAAGAGCCTCAGTACTCACACGACCAGGTTCAGTGACAGTTATCACCCCTCAACCATCAGGAAGGAGGTACAGGGGCCTCAGGACCCACACCACCAGGTTCAGGGACAGTTATCACCCCTCAACCATCAATATGGAGGACAGGAGCCTCAGGACACACACCACCAGGTTCAGGGACTGTGATTACCCCTCAACCATCAGGAAGGAGGTACATGAGCCAGAGGAACCACACCACCAGGTTCAAAAACGGTTATCAACCCCTCAACCACCAGGAATGAGGTACAGGAGCCTCAGCACCCACACCACCAGGTTCAGGAAGGGTTATCAACCCCTCAACCATCGGGAAGGAGGAACAGGAGCCTCAGGAACCACACCGCCAGGTTCAGGGACAGTCATCAACCCCTCAACCATCAGGAAGGAGGAACAGGAGCCTCAGGACCCACACCACCAGGTTCAGGGTCCGTTATCACCCCTCAACCATCAGGAAGGAGGTACAGGAGTCTCAGGACTCACACCACCAGGTTCAGGGACAGTTATCACCCCTCAAACATCCGGAAGGAGGTCCAGGAGCCTCAGGACCCACACCACCAGGTTCAGGGACAGTTATCACCCCACAACCATCAGGAAGGAGGTCCAGGAGCCTCAGGACCCACACCACCAGGTTCAGGGACAGTTATCACCCCTCAACCATCAATATGGAGGACAGGAGCCTCAGGACACACACCACCAGTTTCAGGGACTGTGATTACCCCTCAACCATAAGGAAGGAGTTACAGGAGCCACAGGAACCACACCACCAGGTTCAAAAACGGTTATCAACCCCTCAAGCACCAGGAATGAGGTACAGGAGCCTCAGGACCCACACCACCAGGTTCAGGAAGAGTTATCAACCCCTCAACCATCGGGAAGGAGGAACAGGAGCCTCAGGACCCACACCGCCAGGTTCAGTGACAGTTATCACCCCTCAACCATCCGGAAGGAGGTCCAGGAGCCTCAGGACCCACACCACCAGGTTCAGGGACAGTTATCACCCCACAACCATCAGGAAGGAGGTCCAGGAGCCTCAGGACCCACACCACCAGTTTCAGGGACAGTTCTCACCACCCCACCATCAGGAAGGAGGTACAGTAGCCTCAGGACCCACACCACCAGGTTCAGGGACAGTTATCACCCCACAACCATCAGTAAGGAGGTGCAGGAGCCTCAGGACCCACACCACCAGGTTCAGGGACAGTCATCAACCCCTCAACCATCAGGAAGGAGGAACAGGAGCCTCAGGACCCACACCACCAGGTTCAGGGTCCGTTATCACCCCTCAACCATCAGGAAGGAGGTACAGGAGTCTCAGGACTCACACCACCAGGTTCAGGGACAGTTATCACCCCTCAAACATCCGGAAGGAGGTCCAGGAGCCTCAGGACCCACACCACCAGGTTCAGGGACAGTTATCACCCCACAACCATCAGGAAGGAGGTCCAGGAGCCTCAGGACCCACACCACCAGGTTCAGGGACAGTTATCACCCCTCAACCATCAATATGGAGGACAGGAGCCTCAGGACACACACCACCAGTTTCAGGGACTGTGATTACCCCTCAACCATAAGGAAGGAGTTACAGGAGCCACAGGAACCACACCACCAGGTTCAAAAACGGTTATCAACCCCTCAAGCACCAGGAATGAGGTACAGGAGCCTCAGGACCCACACCACCAGGTTCAGGAAGAGTTATCAACCCCTCAACCATCGGGAAGGAGGAACAGGAGCCTCAGGACCCACACCGCCAGGTTCAGTGACAGTTATCACCCCTCAACCATCCGGAAGGAGGTCCAGGAGCCTCAGGACCCACACCACCAGGTTCAGGGACAGTTATCACCCCACAACCATCAGGAAGGAGGTCCAGGAGCCTCAGGACCCACACCACCAGTTTCAGGGACAGTTCTCACCACCCCACCATCAGGAAGGAGGTACAGTAGCCTCAGGACCCACACCACCAGGTTCAGGGACAGTTATCACCCCACAACCATCAGTAAGGAGGTGCAGGAGCCTCAGGACCCACACCACCAGGTTCAGGGACAGTTATCACCCCTCAACCATCAATATGGAGGACAGGAGCCTCAGGACACACACCACCAGGTTCAGGGACAGTTATCACCCCTCAACCATCAGGAAGGAGGTACAGGGGCCTCAGGACCCACACCACCAGGTTCAGGGACAGTTATCACCCCTCAACCATCAATATGGAGGACAGGAGCCTCAGGACACACACCACCAGCTTCAGGGACTGTGATTACCCCTCAACCATCAGGAAGGAGGTACAGGAGCCAGAGTAACCACACCACCAGGTTCAAAAACGGTTATCAACCCCTCAACCACCAGGAATGAGGTACAGGAGCCTCAGGACCCACACCACCAGGTTCAGGAAGAGTTATCAACCCCTCAACCATCGGGAAGGAGGAACAGGAGCCTCAGGACCCACACCACCAGGTTCAGGGACAGTCATCAACCCCTCAACCATCAGGAAGGAGGTACAGGAGCCTCAGGACCCACACCACCAGGTTCAGGGTCAGTTATCACCTCTGAACCATCAGGAAGGAGGTACAGTAGCCTCAGGACCCACACCACCAGGTTCAGGGACAGTTATCACCCCACATCCATCAGGAAGGAGGTACAGGAGCCTCAGGACACACACCACCAGGTTCAGGGACAGTTATCACCCCTCAAACATCAGGAAGGAGGTACAGGAGCCTCAGGACACACACGTCTAGCTTCAGGGACAGTTATCACCCCTCAACCATCAGGAAGCAGGTACAGGAGCCTCAGGACCCACACCACCAGGTTCAGGGTCAGCTATCACCCCTCAACCATCAGGAAGGAGGTACAGGAGCCTCAAAATCCACACCACCAGGTTCAGGGACAGTTATCACCCCTCAACCATCAGGAAGGAAATACAGGAGCCTTAGGACCCACGCGACCAGGTTCAGGGACAGTTAGCACCCCACAACCATCTGGAAGGAGGTATAGGAGCCTCAGGACCCACACCAGCAGGTTTAGGGACAGTTATTACCCCTCTACTATCAGGAAGGAGGTACAGAAGCCCCAGGACCTACACCACCAGGTTCAGGGACAGTTACTACCCCTCAACCATCAGGAAGGAGGTACAGGAGCCTCATGACCCACACCACCAGGTTCAGGGACAGTTATCACGCCTCAACCATCAGGAAGGAGGTACAGGAGCCTCAGGACCCACACCACCAGGTTCAGGAAACACTTATCACCCCTCAACCATTAGGTAGGAGTTACAGGAGCCTTAGGACCCACACCACAAGGTTCAGGGACAGTTATCACCCCGCATCCATCAGGAAGGAGGTACAAGAGCCTCAGTACTCACACGACCAGGTTCTGTGACAGTTATCACCCCTCAACCATCAGGAAGGAGGTACAGGGGCCTCAGGACCCACACCACCAGGTTCAGGGACAGTTATCACCCCTCAACCATCAATATGGAGGACAGGAGCCTCAGGACACACACCACCAGGTTCAGGGACTGTGATTACCCCTCAATCATCAGGAAGGAGGTACAGGAGCCAGAGGAACCACACCACCAGGTTCAGGAAGAGTTATCAACCCCTCAACCATCGGGAAGGAGGAACAGGAGCCTCAGGACCCACACCGCCAGGTTCAGGGACAGTCATCAACCCCTCAACCATCAGGAAGGAGGAACAGGAGCCTCAGGACCCACACCACCAGGTTCAGGGTCAGTTATTACCCCTCAACCATCAGGAAGGAGGTCCAGGAGCCTCAGGACCCACACCACCAGGTTCAGGGACAGTTATCACCCCTCAAACATCAGGAAGGAGGTACAGGAGCCTCAGGACACACACAACTAGGTTTAGGGACAGTTATCACCCCTCAACCATCAGGAAGCAGGTACAGGAGCCTCAGGACCCACACCACCAGGTTCAGGGTCAGTTATTACCCCTCAACCATCAGGAAGGAGATACAGGAGCCTTAGGACCCACGCGACCAGGTTCAGGGACAGTTAGCACCCCACAACCATCAGGAAGGAGGTATAGGAGCCTCAGGACCCACACCACCAGGTTTAGGGACAGTTATTACCCTTCAACTATCAGGAAGGAGGTACAGGAGCCCCAGGACCTACACCACCAGGTTCAGGGACAGTTACTACCCCTCAACCATCAGGAACGAGGTACTGGAGCGACAGGACCCACACCACAAGTTTCAAAAACAGTTATTACCCCTCAACCACAAGAAAGGAGGTACAGGAGCCCCAGGACCCACACCACCTGGTTCAGGGACAGTTATTACCCCTCAACCATCAGGAAGGAGGTACAGGAGCCTCAGGACCCACACCACCAGGTTCAGGGACAGTTCTCACCACCCCACCATCAGGAAGGAGGTACAGTAGCCTCAGGACCCACACCACCAGGATCAGGGACAGTTATCACCCCACAACCATCAGGAAGTAGGTGCAGGAGCCTCAGGACCCACACCACCAGGTTCAGGGACAGTTATCACCCCTCAACCATCAATATGGAGGACAGGAGCCTCAGGACACACACCACCAGTTTCAGGGACTGTGAATACCCCTCAACCATCAGGAAGGAGTTACAGGAGCCACAGGAACCACACCACCAGGTTCAAAAACGGTTATCAACCCCTCAAGCACCAGGAATGAGGTACAGGAGCCTCAGGACCCACACCACCAGGTTCAGGAAGAGTTATCAACCCCTCAACCATCGGGAAGGAGGAACAGGAGCCTCAGTACTCTCACGACCAGGTTCAGTGACAGTTATCACCCTACAACCATCAGGAAGGAGGTACAGAAGCCTCAGGACCCACACCACCAGGTTCAGGGACAGTTATCACCCCTCAACCATCAGGAAGGAGGTACCGGAGCCTCAGGACACACACCACCAGGTTCAGGGACAGTTATTACCACTCAACAATCAGGAAGGAGGTACAGGAGCCTCAGGACCCACACCACCAGGTTCAGGGTCAGTTATCACCTCTGAACCATCAGGAAGGAGGTACAGTAGCCTCAGGACCCACACCACCAGGTTCAGGGACAGTTATCACCCCACATCCATCAGGAAGGAGGTACAGGAGCCTCAGGACACACACCACCAGGTTCAGGGACAGTTATCACCCCTCAAACATCAGGAAGGAGGTACAGGAGCCTCAGGACACACACGTCTAGCTTCAGGGACAGTTATCACCCCTCAACCATCAGGAAGCAGGTACAGGAGCCTCAGGACCCACACCACCAGGTTCAGGGTCAGCTATCACCCCTCAACCATCAGGAAGGAGGTACAGGAGCCTCAAAATCCACACCACCAGGTTCAGGGACAGTTATCACCCCTCAACCATCAGGAAGGAAATACAGGAGCCTTAGGACCCACGCGACCAGGTTCAGGGACAGTTAGCACCCCACAACCATCTGGAAGGAGGTATAGGAGCCTCAGGACCCACACCAGCAGGTTTAGGGACAGTTATTACCCCTCTACTATCAGGAAGGAGGTACAGAAGCCCCAGGACCTACACCACCAGGTTCAGGGACAGTTACTACCCCTCAACCATCAGGAAGGAGGTACAGGAGCCTCATGACCCACACCACCAGGTTCAGGGACAGTTATCACGCCTCAACCATCAGGAAGGAGGTACAGGAGCCTCAGGACCCACACCACCAGGTTCAGGAAACACTTATCACCCCTCAACCATTAGGTAGGAGTTACAGGAGCCTTAGGACCCACACCACAAGGTTCAGGGACAGTTATCACCCCGCATCCATCAGGAAGGAGGTACAAGAGCCTCAGTACTCACACGACCAGGTTCTGTGACAGTTATCACCCCTCAACCATCAGGAAGGAGGTACAGGGGCCTCAGGACCCACACCACCAGGTTCAGGGACAGTTATCACCCCTCAACCATCAATATGGAGGACAGGAGCCTCAGGACACACACCACCAGGTTCAGGGACTGTGATTACCCCTCAATCATCAGGAAGGAGGTACAGGAGCCAGAGGAACCACACCACCAGGTTCAGGAAGAGTTATCAACCCCTCAACCATCGGGAAGGAGGAACAGGAGCCTCAGGACCCACACCGCCAGGTTCAGGGACAGTCATCAACCCCTCAACCATCAGGAAGGAGGAACAGGAGCCTCAGGACCCACACCACCAGGTTCAGGGTCAGTTATTACCCCTCAACCATCAGGAAGGAGGTCCAGGAGCCTCAGGACCCACACCACCAGGTTCAGGGACAGTTATCACACCTCAAACATCAGGAAGGAGGTACAGGAGCCTCAGGACACACACAACTAGGTTTAGGGACAGTTATCACCCCTCAACCATCAGGAAGCAGGTACAGGAGCCTCAGGACCCACACCACCAGGTTCAGGGTCAGTTATTACCCCTCAACCATCAGGAAGGAGATACAGGAGCCTTAGGACCCACGCGACCAGGTTCAGGGACAGTTAGCACCCCACAACCATCAGGAAGGAGGTATAGGAGCCTCAGGACCCACACCACCAGGTTTAGGGACAGTTATTACCCTTCAACTATCAGGAAGGAGGTACAGGAGCCCCAGGACCTACACCACCAGGTTCAGGGACAGTTACTACCCCTCAACCATCAGGAACGAGGTACTGGAGCGACAGGACCCACACCACAAGTTTCAAAAACAGTTATTACCCCTCAACCACAAGAAAGGAGGTACAGGAGCCCCAGGACCCACACCACCTGGTTCAGGGACAGTTATTACCACTCAACCATCAGGAAGGAGGTACAGGAGCCTCAGGACCCACACCACCAGGTTCAGGGACAGTTCTCACCACCCCACCATCAGGAAGGAGGTACAGTAGCCTCAGGATCCACACCACCAGGATCAGGGACAGTTATCACCCCACAACCATCAGGAAGTAGGTGCAGGAGCCTCAGGACCCACACCACCAGGTTCAGGGACAGTTATCACCCCTCAACCATCAATATGGAGGACAGGAGCCTCAGGACACACACCACCAGTTTCAGGGACTGTGAATACCCCTCAACCATCAGGAAGGAGTTACAGGAGCCACAGGAACCACACCACCAGGTTCAAAAACGGTTATCAACCCCTCAAGCACCAGGAATGAGGTACAGGAGCCTCAGGACCCACACCACCAGGTTCAGGAAGAGTTATCAACCCCTCAACCATCGGGAAGGAGGAACAGGAGCCTCAGTACTCTCACGACCAGGTTCAGTGACAGTTATCACCCTACAACCATCAGGAAGGAGGTACAGAAGCCTCAGGACCCACACCACCAGGTTCAGGGACAGTTATCACCCCTCAACCATCAGGAAGGAGGTACCGGAGCCTCAGGACACACACCACCAGGTTCAGGGACAGTTATTACCACTCAACAATCAGGAAGGAGGTACAGGAGCCTCAGGACCCACACCACCAGGTTCAGGGACAGTTATCACCCCTCAAACATCAGGAAGGAGGTACAGGAGCCTCAGGACACACACGACTAGCTTCAGGGACAGTTATCACCGCTCAACCATCAGGAAGCAGGTACAGGAGCCTCAGGACCCACACCACCAGGTTCAGGGTCGGTTATCACCCCTCAACCATCAGGAAGCAGGTACAGGAGCCTCAGGACCCACACCACCAGGTTCAGGGTCAGCTATCACCCCTCAACCATCAGGAAGGAGGTACAGGAGCCTCAAGATCCACACCACCAGGTTCAGGGACAGTTAGCACCCCACAACCATCAGGAAGGAGGTATAGCAGCCTCAG
This sequence comes from Hypanus sabinus, assembly GCF_030144855.1. Classification (NCBI taxonomy): domain Eukaryota; kingdom Metazoa; phylum Chordata; class Chondrichthyes; order Myliobatiformes; family Dasyatidae; genus Hypanus; species Hypanus sabinus. The sequence goes on along the minus strand of NW_026781235.1, from coordinate 495,243 downwards.
GACCCACACCACCAGGTTCAGGGTCAGTTATCACCCCTCAACCATCAGGAAGGAGGTACAGGAGCCTCAGGACCAACACCACCAGGTTCAGGGACAGTTATCACCACTCACCATCAGGAAGCAGGTACAGGAGCCCCAGGACCCACACCATCAGGTTCAGGGTCAGCTATTACCCCTCAACCATCAGGAAGGAGGTACAGGTGTCTCAGGACTCACACCACCAGGTTCAGGGACAGTTATCACCCCTCAACCATCCGGAAGGAGGTCCAGGAGCCTCAGGACCCACACCACCAGGTTCAGGGACAGTTATCACCCCACAACCATAAGGAAGGAGGTCCAGGAGCCTCAGGACCCACACCACCAGGTTCAGGGACAGTTCTCACCACCCCACCATCAGGAAGGAGGTACAGTAGCCTCAGGACCCACACCACCAGGTTCAGGGACAGTTATCACCCCACAACCATCAGGAAGGAGTTGCAGGAGCCTCAGGACCGACACCACCAGGTTCAGGGACAGTTATCACCCCTCAACCATCAATATGGAGGACAGGAGCCTCAGGACACACACCACCAGTTTCAGGGACTGTGATTACCCCTCAACCATCAGGAAGGAGTTACAGGAGCCACAGGAACCACACCACCAGGTTCAAAAACGGTTATCAACCCCTCAAGCACCAGGAATGAGGTATAGGAGCCTCAGGACCCACACCACCAGGTTCAGGAAGAGTTATCAAACCCACAACCATCGGGAAGGAGGAACAGGAGCCTCAGGACCCACACCGCCAGGTTCAGGGACAGTTATCACCCCTCAACCATCAGGAAGGAGGTACAGGAGCCTCGGGACCCACACCATCAGGTTCAGGGACAGTTATCAACCCACATCCATCAGGAAGGAGGTACAAGAGTCTCAGTACTCTCACGACCAGGTTCAGTGACAGTTATCACCCCACAACCATCCGGAAGGAGGTACAGAAGCCTCAGGACCCACACCACCAGGTTCAGGGACAGTTATCACCCCTGAACCATCAGGAAGGAGGTACAGGGGCCTCAGGACCCACACCACCAGGTTCAGGGAAAGTTATCACCCCTCAACCATCAATGTGGAGGACAGGAGCCTCAGGACACACACCACCAGCTTCAGGGACTGTGATTACCCCTCAACCATCAGGAAGGAGGTACAGGAGCCAGAGGAACCACACCACCAGGTTAAAAACGGTTATCAACCCCTCAACCACCAGGAATGAGGTACAGGAGCCTCAGGACCCACACCACGAGGTTCAGGGACAGTTAATACCCCTCAACCATCAGGAAGGAGGTACAGGAGCCTCAGGACACACACCACCAGGTTCAGGGACAGTTATTACCACTCAACAATCAGGAAGGAGGTACAGGAGCCTCAGGACCCACACCACCAGGTTCAGGGACAGTTATCACCCCTCAAACATCAGGAAGGAGGTATAGGAGCCTCAGGACACACACGACTAGCTTCAGGGACAGTTATCACCCCTCAACCATCAGGAAGCAGGTACAGGAGCCTCAGGACCCACACCACCAGGTTCAGGGTCAGCTATCACCCCTCAACCATCAGGAAGGAGGTACAGGAGCCTCAAGATCCACACCACCAGGTTCAGGGACAGTTATCACCCCTCAACCATCAGGAAGGAGATACAGGAGCCTTAGGACCCACGCGACCAGGTTCAGGGACAGTTATCACCCCACAACCATCAGGAAGGAGGTACAGGAGCCTCCGGACACACACCAGCAGGTTTAGGGACAGTTATCACCCCTCAACCATCAGGAAGGAGGTACAGGAGCCTCAGGACCGACACCACCAGGTTCAGGGACAGTTATTACCCCTCTACTATCAGGAAGGAGGTACAGAAGCTCCAGGACCTACACCACCAGGTTCAGGGACAGTTACTACCCCTCAACCATCAGGAAGGAGGTACAGGAGCCTCATGACCCACACCACCAGGTTCAGGGACAGTTATCACCCCTCAACCATCAGGAAGGAGGTACAGGAGCCCCAGGACCCACACCACCAGGTTCAGGGACAGTTACTACCCCTCAACCATCAGGAAGGAGGTACAGGAGCCTCAGGACCCACACCACCAGGTTCAGGGACAGTTATCACCCCACAACCATCAGGAAGGAGTTGCAGGAGCCACAGCACCAACACCACCAGGTTCACGGACAGTTATTACCCCTCAACCATCAGGAAGGAGGTACAAGAGCCTCAGGACACACACCACCAGGTTCAGGGACAGTTATTACCCGTCAACCATCAGGAAGGAGGTACAGGAGACTCAGGACCACACCACCAGGTTCAGGAAACACTTGTCACCCCTCAACCATTAGGTAGGAGTTACAGGAGCCTTAGGACCCACACCACAAGGTTCAGGGACAGTTATCACCCCACATCCATCAGGAAGGAGGTACAAGAGCCTCAGTACTCACACGACCAGGTTCAGTGACAGTTATCACCCCTCAACCATCAGGAAGGAGGTACAGGGGCCTCAGGACCCACACCACCAGGTTCAGGGACAGTTATCACCCCTCAACCATCAATATGGAGGACAGGAGCCTCAGGACACACACCACCAGGTTCAGGGACTGTGATTACCCCTCAACCATCAGGAAGGAGGTACATGAGCCAGAGGAACCACACCACCAGGTTCAAAAACGGTTATCAACCCCTCAACCACCAGGAATGAGGTACAGGAGCCTCAGGACCCACACCACCAGGTTCAGGAAGAGTTATCAACCCCTCAACCATCGGGAAGGAGGAACAGGAGCCTCAGGAACCACACCGCCAGGTTCAGGGACAGTCATCAACCCCTCAACCATCAGGAAGGAGGAACAGGAGCCTCAGGACCCACACCACCAGGTTCAGGGTCCGTTATCACCCCTCAACCATCAGGAAGGAGGTACAGGAGTCTCAGGACTCACACCACCAGGTTCAGGGACAGTTATCACCCCTCAAACATCCGGAAGGAGGTCCAGGAGCCTCAGGACCCACACCACCAGGTTCAGGGACAGTTATCACCCCACAACCATCAGGAAGGAGGTCCAGGAGCCTCAGGACCCACACCACCAGGTTCAGGGACAGTTAGCACCCCTCAACCATCAATATGGAGGACAGGAGCCTCAGGACACACACCACCAGTTTCAGGGACTGTGATTACCCCTCAACCATCAGGAAGGAGTTACAGGAGCCACAGGAACCACACCACCAGGTTCAAAAACGGTTATCAACCTCTCAAGCACCAGGAATGAGGTACAGGAGCCTCAGGACCCACACCACCAGGTTCAGGAAGAGTTATCAACCCCTCAACCATCGGGAAGGAGGAACAGGAGCCTCAGGACCCACACCGCCAGGTTCAGTGACAGTTATCACCCCTCAACCATCCGGAAGGAGGTCCAGGAGCCTCAGGACCCACACCACCAGGTTCAGTGACAGTTATCACCCAACAACCATCAGGAAGGAGGTCCAGGAGCCTCAGGACCCACACCACCAGTTTCAGGGACAGTTCTCACCACCCCACCATCAGGAAGGAGGTACAGTAGCCTCAGGACCCACACCACCAGGTTCAGGGACAGTTATCACCCCACAACCATCAGTAAGGAGGTGCAGGAGCCTCAGGACCCACACCACCAGGTTCAGGGACAGTTATCACCCCTCAACCATCAATATGGAGGACAGGAGCCTCAGGACACACACCACCAGGTTCAGGGACAGTTATCACCCCTCAACCATCAGGAAGGAGGTACAGGGGCCTCAGGACCCACACCACCAGGTTCAGGGACAGTTATCACCCCTCAACCATCAATATGGAGGACAGGAGCCTCAGGACACACACCACCAGCTTCAGGGACTGTGATTACCCCTCAACCATCAGGAAGGAGGTACAGGAGCCAGAGTAACCACACCACCAGGTTCAAAAACGGTTATCAACCCCTCAACCACCAGGAATGAGGTACAGGAGCCTCAGGACCCACACCACCAGGTTCAGGAAGAGTTATCAACCCCTCAACCATCGGGAAGGAGGAACAGGAGCCTCAGGACCCACACCACCAGGTTCAGGGACAGTCATCAACCCCTCAACCATCAGGAAGGAGGTACAGGAGCCTCAGGACCCACACCACCAGGTTCAGGGTCAGTTATCACCTCTGAACCATCAGGAAGGAGGTACAGTAGCCTCAGGACCCACACCACCAGGTTCAGGGACAGTTATCACCCCACATCCATCAGGAAGGAGGTACAGGAGCCTCAGGACACACACCACCAGGTTCAGGGACAGTTATCACCCCTCAAACATCAGGAAGGAGGTACAGGAGCCTCAGGACACACACGTCTAGCTTCAGGGACAGTTATCACCCCTCAACCATCAGGAAGCAGGTACAGGAGCCTCAGGACCCACACCACCAGGTTCAGGGTCAGCTATCACCCCTCAACCATCAGGAAGGAGGTACAGGTGCCTCAAGATCCACACCACCAGGTTCAGGGACAGTTATCACCCCTCAACCATCAGGAAGGAAATACAGGAGCCTTAGGACCCACGCGACCAGGTTCAGGGACAGTTAGCACCCCACAACCATCTGGAAGGAGGTATAGGAGCCTCAGGTCCCACACCAGCAGGTTTAGGGACAGTTATTACCCCTCTACTATCAGGAAGGAGGTACAGAAGCCCCAGGACCTACACCACCAGGTTCAGGGACAGTTACTACCCCTCAACCATCAGGAAGGAGGTACAGGAGCCTCATGACCCACACCACCAGGTTCAGGGACAGTTATCACGCCTCAACCATCAGGAAGGAGGTACAGGAGCCTGACCCACACCACCAGGTTCAGGAAACACTTATCACCCCTCAACCATTAGGTAGGAGTTACAGGAGCCTTAGGACCCACACCACAAGGTTCAGGGACAGTTATCACCCCGCATCCATCAGGAAGGAGGTACAAGAGCCTCAGTACTCACACGACCAGGTTCTGTGACAGTTATCACCCCTCAACCATCAGGAAGGAGGTACAGGGGCCTCAGGACCCACACCACCAGGTTCAGGGACAGTTATCACCCCTCAACCATCAATATGGAGGACAGGAGCCTCAGGACACACACCACCAGGTTCAGGGACTGTGATTACCCCTCAATCATCAGGAAGGAGGTACAGGAGCCAGAGGAACCACACCACCAGTTTCAGGAAGAGTTATCAACCCCTCAACCATCGGGAAGGAGGAACAGGAGCCTCAGGACCCACACCGCCAGGTTCAGGGACAGTCATCAACCCCTCAACCATCAGGAAGGAGGAACAGGAGCCTCAGGACCCACACCACCAGGTTCAGGGTCAGTTATTACCCCTCAACCATCAGGAGGGAGGTCCAGGAGCCTCAGGACCCACACCACCAGGTTCAGGGACAGTTATCACCCCTCAAACATCAGGAAGGAGGTACAGGAGCCTCAGGACACACACAACTAGGTTCAGGGACAGTTATCACCCCTCAACCATCAGGAAGCAGGTACAGGAGCCTCAGGACCCACACCACCAGGTTCAGGGTCAGTTATTACCCCTCAACCATCAGGAAGGAGATACAGGAGCCTTAGGACCCACGCGACCAGGTTCAGGGACAGTTAGCACCCCACAACCATCAGGAAGGAGGTATAGGAGCCTCAGGACCCACACCACCAGGTTTAGGGACAGTTATTACCCCTCAACTATCAGGAAGGAGGTACAGGAGCCCCAGGACCTACACCACCAGGTTCAGGGACAATTACTACCCCTCAACCATCAGGAACGAGGTACAGGAGCGACAGGACCCACACCACAAGTTTTAAAAACAGTTATTACCCCTCAACCACAAGAAAGGAGGTACAGGAGCCCCAGGACCCACACCACCTGGTTCAGGGACAGTTATTACCCCTCAACCATCAGGAAGGAGGTACAGGAGCCTCAGGACCCACACCACCAGGTTCAGGGACAGTTCTCACCACCCCACCATCAGGAAGGAGGTACAGTAGCCTCAGGACCCACACCACCAGGTTCAGGGACAGTTATCACCCCACAACCATCAGGAAGTAGGTGCAGGAGCCTCAGGACCCACACCACCAGGTTCAGGGACAGTTATCACCCCTCAACCATCAATATGGAGGACAGGAGCCTCAGGACACACACCACCAGTTTCAGGGACTGTGAATACCCCTCAACCATCAGGAAGGAGTTACAGGAGCCACAGGAACCACACCACCAGGTTAAAAAACGGTTATCAACCACTCAAGCACCAGGAATGAGGTACAGGAGCCTCAGGACCCACACCACCAGGTTCAGGAAGAGTTATCAACCCCTCAACCATCAGGAAGGAGGTACAGGAGCTTCAGGAATCACCACACAAGGTTCAGGGACAGTTATCAACCCACATCCATCAGGAAGGAGGTACAAGAGCCTCAGTACTCTCACGACCAGGTTCAGTGACAGTTATCACCCCACAACCATCAGGAAGGAGGTACAGAAGCCTCAGGACCCACACCACCAGGTTCAGGGACAGTTATCACCCCTCAACCATCAGGAAGGAGGTACAGGGGCCTCAGGACCCACACCACCAGCTTCAGGGACTGTGATTACCCCTCAACCATCAGGAAGGAGGTACAGGAGCCAGAGGAACCACACCACCAGGTTCAAAAACGGTTATCAACCCCTCAACCACCAGGATTGAGGTACAGGAGCCTCAGGACCCACACCCCCAGGTTCAGGAAGAGGTATCAACCCCTCAACCATCGGGAAGGAGGAACAGGAGCCTCAGGACCCACACCACCAGGTTCAGGAAGAGTTATCAACCCCTCAACCATCGGGAAGGAGGAACAGGAGCCTCAGGACCCACACCACCAGGTTCAGGAAGAGTTATCAACCCCTCAACCATCGGGAAGGAGGAACAGGAGCCTCAGGACCCACACCACCAGGTCCAGGGTCAGTTATCACCCCTCAAACATCAGGAAGGAGGTACAGGAGTCTCAGGACTCACACCACCAGGTTCAGGGACAGTTATCACCCCTCAAACATCAGGAAGGAGGTACAGGAGCCTCAGGACACACACGACTAGGTTCAGGGACAGTTATCACCCCTCAACCATCAGGAAGCAGGTACAGGAGCCTCAGGACCCACACCACCAGGTTCAGGGACAGTTATAACCCCTCACCCATCAGGAAGGAGATACAGGAGCCTTAGGACCCACGCGACCAGGTTCAGGGACAGTTAGCACCCCACAACCATCAGGAAGGAGGTATAGGAGCCTCAGGACCCACACCACCAGGTTTAGGGACAGTTATTACCCCTCAACTATCAGGAAGGAGGTACAGGAGCCCCAGGACCTACACCACCAGGTTCAGGGACAGTTACGACCCCTCAACCATCAGGAAGGAGGTACAGGAGCGACAGGACCCACACCACAAGTTTCAAAAACAGTTATTACCCCTCAACCACAAGAAAGGAGGTACAGGAGCCCCAGGACCCACACCACCTGGTTCAGGGACAGTTATTACCCCTCAACCATCAGGAAGGAGGTACAAGAGCCTCAGGACACACACCACCAGGTTCAGGGACAGTTATTACCCTTCAATCATCAGGAAGGAGGTACAGGAGACTCAGGACCACACCACCAGGTTCAGGAAACACTTATCACCCCTCAACCATTAGGTAGGAGTTACAGGAGCATTAGAAACCACACCACCAGGTTCATGGACAGTTATTACCCCTCAACCATCAAGAAGGAGGTACAGGAGCCTCAGGACCCACACCACCAGGTTCAGGGACAGTTATCACCCCTCAACCATCAGGAAGCAGGTACAGGAGCCCCAGGACCCACAGCACCAGGTTCAGGGTCAGTTATTACCCCTCAACCATCAGGAAGGAGGTACAGGGGTCTCAGGACTCACACCACCAGGTTCAGGGACAGTTATCACCCCTCAACCATCCGGAAGGAGGTCCAGGAGCCTCAGGACCCACACCACCAGGTTCAGGGACAGTTACTACCCCTCAACCATCAGGAAGGAGGTACAGGAGCCTCAGGACCCACACCACCAGGTTCAGGGACAGTTATCACCCCACAACCATCAGGAAGGAGTTGCAGGAGCCACAGCACCAACACCACCAGGTTCAGGGACAGTTATTACCCCTCAACCATCAGGAAGGATGTACAAGAGCCTCAGGACACACACCACCAGGTTCAGGGACAGTTATTACCCTTCAACCATCAGGAAGGAGGTACAGGAGACTCAGGACCACACCACCAGTTTCAGGAAACACTTATCACCCCTCAACCATTAGGTAGGAGTTACAGGAGCCTTAGGACCCACACCACAAGGTTCAGGGACGGTTATCACCCCTCAACCATCAGGAAGCAGGTACAGGAGCCTCAGGACCCACACCACCAGGTTCAGGGTCAGTTATTACCCCTCAACCATCAGGATGGAGATAGAGGAGCCTTAGGACCCACGCGACCAGGTTCAGGGACAGTTAGCACCCCACAACCATCAGGAAGGAGGTATAGGAGCCTCAGGACCCACACCACCAGGTTTAGGGACAGTTATTACCCCTCAACTATCAGGAAGGAGGTACAGGAGCCCCAGGACCTACACCACCAGGTTCAGGGACAGTTACTACCCCTCAACCATCAGGAACGAGGTACAGGAGCGACAGGACCCACACCACAAGTTTCAAAAACAGTTATTACCCCTCAACCACAAGAAAGGAGGTACAGGAGCCCCAGGACCCACACCACCTGGTTCAGGGACAGTTATCACCCCACAACCATCAATATGGAGGACAGGAGCCTCAGGACACACACCACCAGTTTCAGGGACTGTGAATACCCCTCAACCATCAGGAAGGAGTTACAGGAGCCACAGGAACCACACCACCAGGTTAAAAAACGGTTATCAACCACTCAAGCACCAGGAATGAGGTACAGGAGCCTCAGGACCCACACCACCAGGTTCAGGAAGAGTTATCAACCCCTCAACCATCAGGAAGGAGGTACAGGAGCTTCAGGAATCACCACACAAGGTTCAGGGACAGTTATCAACCCACATCCATCAGGAAGGAGGTACAAGAGCCTCAGTACTCTCACGACCAGGTTCAGTGACAGTTATCACCCCACAACCATCAGGAAGGAGGTACAGAAGCCTCAGGACCCACACCACCAGGTTCAGGGACAGTTATCACCCCTCAACCATCAGGAAGGAGGTACAGGGGCCTCAGGACCCACACCACCAGCTTCAGGGACTGTGATTACCCCTCAACCATCAGGAAGGAGGTACAGGAGCCAGAGGAACCACACCACCAGGTTCAAAAACGGTTATCAACCCCTCAACCACCAGGATTGAGGTATAGGAGCCTCAGGACCCACACCACCAGGTTCAGGAAGAGTTATCAACCCCTCAACCATCGGGAAGGAGGAACAGGAGCCTCAGGACCCACACCACCAGGTTCAGGAAGAGTTATCAACCCCTCAACCATCGGGAAGGAGGAACAGGAGGCTCAGGACCCACACCACCAGGTTCAGGAAGAGTTATCAACCCCTCAACCATCGGGAAGGAGGAACAGGAGCCTCAGGACCCACACCACCAGGTTCAGGGTCAGTTATCACCCCTCAAACATCAGGAAGGAAGTACAGGAGTCTCAGGACTCACACCACCAGGTTCAGGGACAGTTATCACCCCTCAAACATCAGGAAGGAGGTACAGGAGCCTCAGGACACACACGACTAGGTTCAGGGACAGTTATCACCCCTCAACCATCAGGAAGCAGGTACAGGAGCCTCAGGACCCACACCACCAGGTTCAGGGACAGTTATAACCCCTCACCCATCAGGAAGGAGGTACAGAAGCCTCAGGACCCACACCACCAGGTTCAGGGACAGTTATCACCCCTCAACCATCAGGAAGGAGGTACAGGGGCCTCAGGACCCACACCACCAGCTTCAGGGACTGTGATTACCCCTCAACCATCAGGAAGGAGGTACAGGAGCCAGAGGAACCACACCACCAGGTTCAGAAACGGTTATCAACCCCTCAACCACCAGGATTGAGGTACAGGAGCCTCAGGACCCACACCACCAGGTTCAGGAAGAGTTATCAACCCCTCAACCATCGGGAAGGAGGAACAGGAGCCTCAGGACCCACACCACCAGGTTCAGGAAGAGTTATCAACCCCTCAACCATCGGGAAGGAGGAACAGGAGCCTCAGGACCCACACCACCAGGTTCAGGAAGAGTTATCAACCCCTCAACCATCGGGAAGGAGGAACAGGAGCCTCAGGACCCACACCACCAGGTTCAGGGTCAGTTATCACCCCTCAAACATCAGGAAGGAGGTACAGGAGTCTCAGGACTCACACCACCAGGTTCAGGGACAGTTATCACCCCTCAAACATCAGGAAGGAGGTACAGGAGCCTCAGGACACACACGACTAGGTTCAGGGACAGTTATCACCCCTCAACCATCAGGAAGCAGGTACAGGAGCCTCAGGACCCACACCACCAGGTTCAGGGACAGTTATAACCCCTCACCCATCAGGAAGGAGATACAGGAGCCTTAGGACCCACGCGACCAGGTTCAGGGACAGTTAGCACCCCACAACCATCAGGAAGGAGGTATAGGAGCCTCAGGACCCACACCACCAGGTTTAGGGACAGTTATTACCCCTCAACTATCAGGAAGGAGGTACAGGAGCCCCAGGACCTACACCACCAGGTTCAGGGACAGTTACGACCCCTCAACCATCAGGAAGGAGGTACAGGAGCGACAGGACCCACACCACAAGTTTCAAAAACAGTTATTACCCCTCAACCACAAGAAAGGAGGTACAGGAGCCCCAGGACCCACACCACCTGGTTCAGGGACAGTTATTACCCCTCAACCATCAGGAAGGAGGTACAGGAGCCTCAGGACCCACACCACCAGGTTCAGGGACAGTTATCACCCCACAACCATCAGGAAGGAGTTGCAGGAGCCACAGCACCAACACCACCAGGTTCAGGGACAGTTGTTACCCCTCAACCAGCAGGAAGGAGGTACAAGAGCCTCAGGACACACACCACCAGGTTCAGGGACAGTTATTACCCTTCAATCATCAGGAAGGAGGTACAGGAGACTCAGGACCACACCACCAGGTTCAGGAAACACTTATCACCCCTCAACCATTAGGTAGGAGTTACAGGAGCATTAGAAACCACACCACCAGGTTCATGGACAGTTATTACCCCTCAACCATCAGGAAGGAGGTACAGGAGTCTCAGGACTCACACCACCAGGTTCAGGGACAGTTATCACCCCTCAACCATCCGGAAGGAGGTCCAGGAGCCTCAGGACCCACACCACCAGGTTCAGGGACAGTTACTACCCCTCAACCATCAGGAAGGAGGTACAGGAGCCTCAGGACCCACACCACCAGGTTCAGGGACAGTTATCACCCCACAAACATCAGGAAGGAGTTGCAGGAGCCACAGCACCAACACCACCAGGTTCAGGGACAGTTATTACCCCTCAACCATCAGGAAGGATGTACAAGAGCCTCAGGACACACACCACCAGGTTCAGGGACAGTTATTACCCTTCAACCATCAGGAAGGAGGTACAGGAGACTCAGGACCACACCACCAGTTTCAGGAAACACTTATCACCCCTCAACCATTAGGTAGGAGTTACAGGAGCCTTAGGACCCACACCACAAGGTTCAGGGACAGTTATCACCCCTCAACCATCAGGAAGCAGGTACAGGAGCCTCAGGACCCACACCACCAGGTTCAGGGTCAGTTATTACCCCTCAACCATCAGGAAGGAGATACAGGAGCCTTAGGACCCACGCGACCAGGTTCAGGGACAGTTAGCACCCCACAACCATCAGGAAGGAGGTATAGGAGCCTCAGGACCCACACCACCAGGTTTAGGGACAGTTATTACCCCTCAACTATCAGGAAGGAGGTACAGGAGCCCCAGGACCTACACCACCAGGTTCAGGGACAGTTACTACCCCTCAACCATCAGGAACGAGGTACAGGAGCGACAGGACCCACACCACAAGTTTCAAAAACAGTTATTACCCCTCAACCACAAGAAAGGAGGTACAGGAGCCCCAGGACCCACACCACCTGTTTCAGGGACAGTTATTACCCCTCAACCATCAGGAAGGAGGTACAGGAGCCTCAGGACCCACACCACCAGGTTCAGGGACAGTTCTCACCACCCCACCATCAGGAAGGAGGTACAGTAGCCTCAGGACCCACACCACCAGGTTCAGGGACAGTTATCACCCCACAACCATCAGGAAGTAGGTGCAGGAGCCTCAGGACCCACACCACCAGGTTCAGGGACAGTTATCACCCCTCAACCATCAATATGGAGGACAGGAGCCTCAGGACACACACCACCAGTTTCAGGGACTGTGAATACCCCTCAACCATCAGGAAGGAGTTACAGGAGCCACAGGAACCACACCACCAGGTTAAAAGACGGTTATCAACCACTCAAGCACCAGGAATGAGGTACAGGAGCCTCAGGACCCACACCACCAGGTTCAGGAAGAGTTATCAACCCCTCAACCATCAGGAAGGAGGTACAGGAGCTTCAGGAATCACCACACAAGGTTCAGGGACAGTTATCAACCCACATCCATCAGGAAGGAGGTACAAGAGCCTCAGTACTCTCACGACCAGGTTCAGTGACAGTTATCACCCCACAACCATCAGGAAGGAGGTACAGAAGCCTCAGGACCCACACCACCATGTTCAGGGACAGTTATCACCCCTCAACCATCAGGAAGGAGGTACAGGGGCCTCAGGACCCACACCACCAGCTTCAGGGACTGTGATTACCCCTCAACCATCAGGAAGGAGGTACAGGAGCCAGAGGAACCACACCACCAGGTTCAAAAACGGTTATCAACCCCTCAACCACCAGGATTGAGGTACAGGAGCCTCAGGACCCACACCACCAGGTTCAGGAAGAGTTATCAACCCATCAACCATCGGGAAGGAGGAACAGGAGCCTCAGGACCCACACCACCAGGTTCAGGAAGAGTTATCAACCCCTCAACCATCGGGAAGGAGGAACAGGAGCCTCAGGACCCACACCACCAGGTTCAGGAAGAGTTATCAACCCCTCAACCATCGGGAAGGAGGAACAGGAGCCTCAGGACCCACACCACCAGGTTCAGGGTCAGTTATCACCCCTCAAACATCAGGAAGGAGGTACAGGAGTCTCAGGACTCACACCACCAGGTTCAGGGACAGTTATCACCCCTCAAACATCAGGAAGGAGGTACAGGAGCCTCAGGACACACACGACTAGGTTCAGGGACAGTTATCACCCCTCAACCATCAGGAAGCAGGTACAGGAGCCTCAGGACCCACACCACCAGGTTCAGGGACAGTTATAACCCCTCACCCATCAGGAAGGAGATACAGGAGCCTTAGGACCCACGCGACCAGGTTCAGGGACAGTTAGCACCCCACAACCATCAGGAAGGAGGTATAGGAGCCTCAGGACCCACACCACCAGGTTTAGGGACAGTTATTACCCCTCAACTATCAGGAAGGAGGTACAGGAGCCCCAGGACCTACACCACCAGGTTCAGGGACAGTTACGACCCCTCAACCATCAGGAAGGAGGTACAGGAGCGACAGGACCCACACCACAAGTTTCAAAAACAGTTATTACCCCTCAACCACAAGAAAGGAGGTACAGGAGCCCCAGGACCCACACCACCTGGTTCAGGGACAGTTATTACCCCTCAACCATCAGGAAGGAGGTACAGGAGCCTCAGGACCCACACCACCAGGTTCAGGGACAGTTATCACCCCACAACCATCAGGAAGGAGTTGCAGGAGCCACAGCACCAACACCACCAGGTTCAGGGACAGTTAGTACCCCTCAACCAGCAGGAAGGAGGTACAAGAGCCTCAGGACACACACCACCAGGTTCAGGGACAGTTATTACCCTTCAATCATCAGGAAGGAGGTACAGGAGACTCAGGACCACACCACCAGGTTCAGGAAACACTTATCACCCCTCAACCATTAGGTAGGAGTTACAGGAGCATTAGAAACCACACCACCAGGTTCATGGACAGTTATTACCCCTCAACCATCAGGAAGGAGGCACAGGAGCCTCAGGACCCACACCACCAGGTTCAGGGACAGTTATCACCCCTCAACCATCAGGAAGCAGGTACAGGAGCCCCAGGACCCACAGCACCAGGTTCAGGGTCAGTTATTACCCCTCAACCATCAGGAAGGAGGTACAGGAGTCTCAGGACTCACACCACCAGGTTCAGGGACAGTTATCAACCCTCAACCATCCGGAAGGAGGTCCAGGAGCCTCAGGACCCACACCACCAGGTTCAGGGACAGTTACTACCCCTCAACCATCAGGAAGGAGGTACAGGAGCCTCAGGACCCACACCACCAGGTTCAGGGACAGTTATCACCCCACAACCATCAGGAAGGAGTTGCAGGAGCCACAGCACCAACACCACCAGGTTCAGGGACAGTTATTACCCCTCAACCATCAGGAAGGATGTACAAGAGCCTCAGGACACACACCACCAGGTTCAGGGACAGTTATTACCCTTCAACCATCAGGAAGGAGGTACAGGAGACTCAGGACCACACCACCAGTTTCAGGAAACACTTATCACCCCTCAACCATTAGGTAGGAGTTACAGGAGCCTTAGGACCCACACCACAAGGTTCAGGGACAGTTATCACCCCACATCCATCAGGAAGGAGGTACAAGAGCCTCAGTACTCACACGACCAGGTTCAGTGACAGTTATCACCCCTCAACCATCAGGAAGGAGGTACAGGGGCCTCAGGACCCACACCACCAGGTTCAGGGACAGTTATCACCCCTCAACCATCAATATGGAGGACAGGAGCCTCAGGACACACACCACCAGGTTCAGTGTCAGTTATTACCCCTCAACCATCAGGAAGGAGGTACAGGAGTCTCAGGACTCACACCACCAGGTTCAGGGACAGTTATCACCCCTCAACCATCAGGAAGCAGGTACAGGAGCCTCAGGACCCACACCACCAGGTTCAGGGTCAGCTATCACCCCTCAACCATCAGGAAGGAGGTACAGGAGCCTCAAGATCCACACCACCAGGTTCAGGGACAGTTATCACCCCTCAACCATCAGGAAGGAGATACAGGAGCCTTAGGACCCACGCGACCAGGTTCAGGGACAGTTATCACCACTCAACCATCAGGAAGGAGATACAGGAGACTTAGGACCCACACCACCAGGTTCAGGGACAGTTATCACCCCTCGACCATCAGGAAGGAGGTACAGGAGCCTCAGGACCCACACCACCAGGTTCAGGGACAATTATCACCACTCACCATCAGGAAGCAGGTACAGGAGCCCCAGGACCCACAACATCAGGTTCAGGGTCAGTTATTACCCCTCAACCATCAGGAAGGAGGTACAGGAGTCTCAGGACTCACACCACCAGGTTCAGGGACAGTTATCACCCCTCAACCATCCGGAAGGAGGTCCAGGAGCCTCAGGACCCACACCACCAGGTTCAGGGAGAGTTATCACCCCACAACCATCAGGAAGGAGGTCCAGGAGCCTCAGGACCCACACCACCAGGTTCAGGGACAGTTCTCACCACCCCACCATCAGGAAGGAGGTACAGTAGCCTCAGCACCCACACCACCAGGTTCAGGGACAGTTATCACCCCACAACCATCAGGAAGGAGGTGCAGGCGCCTCAGGACCCACACCAAAAGGTTCAGGGACAGTTATCACCCCTCAACCATCAATATGGAGGACAGGAGCCTCAGGACACACACCACCAGTTTCAGGGACTGTGATTACCCCTCAACCATCAGCAAGGAGTTACAGGAGCCACAGGAACCACACCACCAGGTTCAAAAACGATTATCAACCCCTCAAGCACCAGGAATGAGGTACAGGAGCCTCAGGACCCACACCACCAGGTTCAGGAAGAGTTATCAACCCCTCAACCATCGGGAAGGAGGAACAGGAGCCTCAGGACCCACACCGCCAGGTTCAGTGACAGTTATCACCCCTCAACCATCCGGAAGGAGGTCCAGGAGCCTCAGGACCCACACCACCAGGTTCAGGGACAGTTATCACCCCACAACCATCAGGAAGGAGGTCCAGGAGCCTCAGGACCCACACCACCAGGTTCAGGGACAGTTCTCACCACCGCACCATCAGGAAGGAGGTACAGTAGCCTCAGGACCCACACCACCAGGTTCAGGGACAGTTATCACCCCACAACCATCAGGAAGGAGGTGCAGGAGCCTCAGGACCCACACCACCAGGTTCAGGGACAGTTATCACCCCTCAACCATCAATATGGAGGACAGGAGCCTCAGGACACACACCACCAGGTTCAGGGACAGTTATCACCCCTCAACCATCAGGAAGGAGGTACAAGAGCCTCAGGACACACACCACCAGGTTCAGGGACAGTTATTACCCTTCAATCATCAGGAAGGAGGTACAGGAGACTCAGGACCACACCACCAGGTTCAGGAAACACTTATCACCCCTCAACCATTAGGTAGGAGTTACAGGAGCATTAGAAACCACACCACCAGGTTCAGGGACAGTTATTACCCCTCAACCATCAGGAAGGAGGTACAGGAGCCTCAGGACCCACACCACCAGGTTCAGGGACAGTTATCACCCCTCAACCATCAGGAAGCAGGTACAGGAGCCCCAGGACCCACACCACCAGGTTCAGGGTCAGTTATTACCCCTCAACCATCAGGAAGGAGGTACAGGAGTCTCAGGACTCACACCACCAGGTTCAGGGACAGTTATCACCCCTCAACCATCCGGAAGGAGGTCCAGGAGCCTCAGGACCCACACCACCAGGTTCAGGGACAGTTACTACCCCTCAACCATCAGGAAGGAGGTACAGGAGCCTCAGGACCCACACCACCAGGTTCAGGGACAGTTATCACCCCACAACCATCAGGAAGGAGTTGCAGGAGCCACAGCACCAACACCACCAGGTTCAGGGACAGTTATTACCCCTCAACCATCAGGAAGGATGTACAAGAGCCTCAGGACACACACCACCAGGTTCAGGGACAGTTATTACCCTTCAACCATCAGGAAGGAGGTACAGGAGACTCAGGACCACACCACCAGTTTCAGGAAACACTTATCACCCCTCAACCATTAGGTAGGAGTTACAGGAGCCTTAGGACCCACACCACAAGGTTCAGGGACAGTTATCACCCCACATCCATCAGGAAGGAGGTACAAGAGCCTCAGTACTCACACGACCAGGTTCAGTGACAGTTATCACCCCTCAACCATCAGGAAGGAGGTACAGGGGCCTCAGGACCCACACCACCAGGTTCAGGGACAGTTATCACCCCTCAACCATCAATATGGAGGACAGGAGCCTCAGGACACACACCACCAGGTTCAGGGACTGTGATTACCCCTCAACCATCAGGAAGGAGGTACAGGAGCCAGAGGAATCACACCACCAGGTTCAAAAATGGTTATCAACCCCTCAACCACCAGGAATGAGGTACAGGAGCCTCAGGACCCACACCACCAGGTTCAGTGTCAGTTATTACCCCTCAACCATCAGGAAGGAGGTACAGGAGTCTGAGGACTCACACCACCAGGTTCAGGGACAGTTATCACCCCTCAAACATCAGGAAGGAGGTACAGGAGCCTCAGGACACACACGACTAGCTTCAGGGACAGTTATCACCCCTCAACCATCAGGAAGCAGGTACAGGAGCCTCAGGACCCACACCACCAGGTTCAGGGTCAGCTATCACCCCTCAACCATCAGGAAGGAGGTACAGGAGCCTCAAGATCCACACCACCAGGTTCAGGGACAGTTATCACCCCTCAACCATCAGGAAGGAGATACAGGAGCCTTAGGACCCACGCGACCATGTTCAGGGACAGTTATCACCACTCAACCATCAGGAAGGAGATACAGGAGCCTTAGGACCCACACCACCAGGTTCAGGGACAGTTATCACCCCTCGACCATCAGGAAGGAGGTACAGGAGCCTCAGGACCCACACCACCAGGTTCAGGGACAATTATCACCACTCACCATCAGGAAGCAGGTACAGGAGCCCCAGGACCAACACCATCAGGTTCAGGGTCAGTTATTACCCCTCAACCATCAGGAAGGAGGTACAGGAGTCTCAGGACTCCCACCACCAGGTTCAGGGACAGTTATCACCCCTCAACCATCCGGAAGGAGGTCCAGGAGCCTCAGGACCCACACCACCAGGTTCAGGGAGAGTTATCACCCCACAACCATCAGGAAGGAGGTCCAGGAGCCTCAGGACCCACACCACCAGGTTCAGGGACAGTTCTCACCACCCCACCATCAGGAAGGAGGTACAGTAGACTCAGCACCCACACCACCAGGTTCAGGGACAGGTATCACCCCACAACCATCAGGAAGGAGGTGCAGGAGCCTCAGGACCCACACCACCAGGTTCAGGGACAGTTATCACCCCTCAACCATCAATATGGAGGACAGGAGCCTCAGGACACACACCACCAGTTTCAGGGACTATGATTACCCCTCAACCATCAGCAAGGAGTTACAGGAGCCACAGGAACCACACCACCAGGTTCAAAAACGGTTATCAACCCCTCAAGCACCAGGAATGAGGTACAGGAGCCTCAGGACCCACACCACCAGGTTCAGGAAGAGTTATCAACCCCTCAACCATCGGGAAGGAGGAACAGGAGCCTCAGGACCCACACCGCCAGGTTCAGTGACAGTTATCACCCCTCAACCATCCGGAAGGAGGTCCAGGAGCCTCAGGACCCACACCACCAGGTTCAGGGACAGTTCTCACCACCCCACCATCAGGAAGGAGGTACAGTGGCCTCAGGACCCACACCACCAGGTTCAGGGACAGTTATCACCCCACAACCATCAGTAAGGAGGTGCAGGAGCCTCAGGACCCACACCACCAGGTTCAGGGACAGTTAGCACCCCTCAACCATCAATATGGAGGACAGGAGCCTCAGGACACACACCACCAGGTTCAGGGACAGTTATCACCCCTCAACCATCAGGAAGGATGTACAGGAGCCTTAGGACCCACACCATCAGGTTCAGGGTCAGTTATTACCCCTCAACCATCAGGAAGGAGGTACAGGAGTCTCAGGACTCACACCACCAGGTTCAGGGACAGTTATCACCCCTCAACCATCCGGAAAGAGGTCCAGGAGCCTCAGGACCCACACCACCAGGTTCAGGGACAGTTATCACCCCACAACATCAGGAAGGAGGTCCAGGAGCCTCAGGACCAACACCACCAGGTTCAGGGACAGTTCTCACCACCCCACCATCAGGAAGGAGCTACAGTAGCCTCAGGACCCACACCACCAGGTTCAGGGACAGTTATCACCCCACAACCATCAGGAAGGAGGTGCAGGAGCCTCAGGACCCACACCACCAGGTTCAGGGACAGTTATCACCCCTCAACCATCAATATGGAGGACAGGAGCCTCAGGACACACACCACCAGTTTTAGGAACTGTGATTACCCCTCAACCATCAGGAAGGAGTTACAGGAGCCACAGGAACCACACCACCAGGTTCAAAAACGGTTATCAACCCCTCAAGCACCAGGAATGAGGTACAGGAGCCTCAGGACCCACACCACCAGGTTCAGGAAGAGTTATCAACCCCTCAACCATCGGGAAGGAGGAACAGGAGCCTCAGGACCCACACCGCCAGGTTCAGGGACAGTTATCACCCCTCAACCATCAGGAAGGAGGTACAGGAGCCTCAGGACCCACACCACCAGGTTCAGGGACAGTTATCACCACTCACCATCAGGAAGCAGGTACAGGAGCCCCAGGACCCACACCATCAGGTTCAGGGTCAGTTATTACCCCTCAACCATCGGGAAGGAGGTACAGGAGTCTCAGGACTCACAACACCAGGTTCAGGGACAGTTATCACCCCTCAACCATCCGGAAAGAGGTCCAGGAGCCTCAGGACCAACACCACCAGGTTCAGGGACAGTTATCACCCCACAACCATCAGGAAGGAGGTCCAGGAGCCTCAGGACCCACACCACCAGGTTCAGGGACAGTTCTCACCACCCCACCATCAGGAAGGAGGTACAGTAGCCTCAGGACCCACACCACCAGGTTCAGGGACAGTTATCACCCCACAACCATCAGGAAGGAGGTGCAGGAGCCTCAGGACCCACACCACCAGGTTCAGGGACAGTTATCATCCCTCAACCATCAATATGGAGGACAGGAGCCTCAGGACACACACCACCACTTTCAGGGACTGTGATTACCCCTCAACCATCAGGAAGGAGTTACAGGAGCCACAGGAACCACACCACCAGGTTCAAAAACGGTTATCAACCCCTCAAGCACCAGGAATGAGGTACAGGAGCCTCAGGAGCCACACCGCCAGGTTCAGGGACAGTTATCAACCCACATCCATCAGGAAGGAGGTACAAGAGCCTCAGTACTCTCACGACCAGGTTCAGTGACAGTTATCACCCCACAACCATCAGGAAGGAGGTACAGAAGCCTCAGGACCCACACCACCAGGTTCAGGGACAGTTATCACCCCTCAACCATCAGGAAGGAGGTACAGGAGTCTCAGGACTCACACCATCAGGTTCAGGGTCAGTTATTACCCCTCAACCATCAGGAAGGAGGTACAGGAGTCTCAGGACTCACACCACCAGGTTCAGGGACAGTTATCACCCCTCAACCATCAGGAAGGAGGTCCAGGAGCCTTATGACCCACACCACCAGGTTCAGGGACGGTTATTACCCCACAACCATCAGGAAGGAGGTCCAGGAGCCTCAAGACCCACACCACCAGGTTCAGGGACAGTTATCACCCCTCCACCATCAGGAAGGAGGTACAGTAGCCTCAGGACCCACACCGCCAGGTTCAGGGACAGTTAGCACCCCACAACCATCAGGAAGGAGGTGCAGGAGCCTCAGGACCCACACCACCAGGTTCAGGGACAGTTATCACCCCTCAACCATCAATATGGAGGACAGGAGTCTCAGGACACACACCACCAGGTTCAGGGACTGTGATTACCCCTCAACCATCAGAAAGGAGGTACAGGAGCCACAGGAACCACACCACCAGGTTCAAAACGGTTATCAACCCCTCAACCACCAGGAATGAGGTACAGGAGCCTCAGGACCCACACCACCAGGTTCAGGAAGAGTTATCAACCCCTCAACCTTCGGGAAGGAGGAACAGGAGCCTCAGGACCCACACCGCCAGGTTCAGGGTCAGTTATCACCCCTCGACCATCACAAAGGAGGTACAGGTGCCTCAGGACCCACACCACCAGGTTCAGGGTCAGTTATCACCCCTCGACCATCACAAAGGAGGTACAGGTGCCTCAGGACCCACACCACCAGGTTCAGGAAGAGCTATCAACCCCTCAACCATCGGGAAGGAGGAACAGGAGCCTCAGGACCCAAACCACCAGGTTCAGGAACAGTTATCACCCCTCCACCATCCGGAAGGAGGTACAATAGCCTCAGGACTCACACCACCAGGTTCAGGGACAGTTATCACCCCACAACCATCCGGAAGGAGGTGCAGGAGCCTCAGGACCCTCACCACCAGGTTCAGGGACAGTTATCACCCCTCAACCATCAATATGAAGGACAGGAGCCTCAGGACACACACCACCAGGTTCAGGAAGAGTTATCACCCCACAACCATCAGGAAGGAGGTGCAGGAGCCTCAGGACCCACACCACCAGGTTCAGGGACAGTTATCATCCCTCAACCATCAATATGGAGGACAGGAGCCTCAGGACACACACCACCAGGTTCAGGGACTGTGATTATCCCTCAACCATCAGGAAGGAGGTACAGGAGCCACAGGAACCACAGCACCAGGTTCAAAAACGGTTATCAACCCCTCAACCACGAGGAATGAGGTACAGGAGCCTCAGGGCCCACACCACCAGGTTCAGGAAGAGTTATCAACCCCTCTACCATCGGGAAAGAGGAACAGGAGCCTCAGGACCAACACCGCCAGGTTCAGGGACAGTTATAACCCCTCAACCATCATGAAGGAGGTACAGGAGCCTCAGGACCAACACCGCCAGGTTCAGGGACAGTTATCACCCCTCAACCATCAGGAAGGAGGAACAGGAGCCTCAGGACCCACACCACCAGGTTCAGGGTCGGTTATCACCCATCAACCATCAGGAAGGAGGTACAGGAGCCTCAGGACCCACACCACCAGGTTCAGGGACAGTTATCACCACTCAACCATCAGGAAGCAGGTACAGGAGCCCCAGGACCCACACCATCAGGTTCAGGGTCAGTTATTACCCCTCAACCATCAGGAAGGAGGTCCAGGAGTCTCAGGACTCACACCACCAGGTTCAGGGTCAGTTATTACCCCTCAACCATCAGGAAGGAGGTCCAGGAGTCTCAGGACTCACACCACCAGGTTCAGGGACAGTTATCACCCCTCAACCATCAGGAAGGAGGTCCAGGAGCCTTAGGACCCACACCACCAGGTTCAGGGACGGTTATTACCCCACAACCATCAGGAAGGAGGTCCAGGAGCCTCAGGACCCACACCACCAGGTTCAGGGACAGTTATCACCCCTCCACCATCAGGAAGGAGGTACAGTAGCCTCAGGACCCACACCACCAGGTTCAGGGACAGTTATCACCCCACAACCATCAGGAAGGAGGTGCAGGAGCCTCAGGACCCACACCACCAGGTTCAGGGACAGTTATCACCCCTCAACCATCAATATGGAGGACAGGAGCCTCAGGACACACACCACCAGGTTCAGGGACTGTGATTACCCCTCAACCATCAGAAAGGAGGTACAGGAGCCACAGGAACCACACCACCAGGTTCAAAACGGTTATCAACCCCTCAACCACCAGGAATGAGGTACAGTAGCCTCAGGACCCACACCACCAGGTTCAGGGACAGTTATCACCCCTCAACCATCAGGAAGGAGGAACAGGAGCCTCAGGACCCACACCACCAGGTTCAGGGTCAGTTATCACCCCTCGACCATCACAAAGGAGGTACAGGAGCCTCAGGACCTACACCACCAGGTTCAGGAAGAGCTATCAACCCCTCAACCATCGGGAAGGAGGAACATGAGCCTCAGGACCCACACCACCAGTTTCAGGAACAGTTATCACCCCTCCACCATCAGGAAGGAGGAACAGGAGCCTCAGGACCCACACCACCAGGTTCAGGAACAGTTATCAACCCCTCAACCATCAGGAAGGAGGAACAGGAGCCTCAGGACCCACACCACCAGGTTCAGGGTCAGTTATTACCCCTCAACCATCAGGAAGCAGGTACAGGAGCCCCAGGACCCACACCATCAGGTTCAGGGTCAGTTATTACCCCTCAACCATCAGGAAGGAGGTACAGGAGCCTCGGGACACACACCACCAGGTTCAGGGACAGTTATTACCACTCAACCATCAGGAAGGAGGTCCAGGAGCCTTAGGACCCACACCACCAGGTTCAGGGACAGTTATTACCCCACAACCATCAGGAAGGAGGTCCAGGAGCCACAGGACCAACACCACCAGGTTCAGGGACAATTATCACCCCTCCACCATCAGGAAGGAGGTACAGTAGCCTCAGGACCCACACCACCAGGTTCAGGGACAGTTATCACCCCACAACCATCAGGAAGGAGGTGCAGGAGCCTCAGGACCCACACCACCAGGTTCAGGGACAGTTATCACCCCTCAACCATCAATATGGAGGACAGGAACCTCAGGACACACACCACCACTTTCAGGGACTGTGATTACCCCTCAACCATCAGGAAGGAGTTACAGGAGCCACAGGAACCACACCACCAGGTTCAAAAACGGTTATCAACCCCTCAAGCACCAGGAATGAGGTACAGGAGCCTCAGGAGCCACACCGCCAGGTTCAGGGACAGTCATTAACCCCTCAACCATCAGGAAGGAGGTACAGGAGCCTCAGGACCCACACCACCAGGTTCAGGAACAGTTATCACCCCTCCACCATCCGGAAGGAGGTACAGGAGCCTCAGGACCCACACCACCAGGTTCAGTGACAGTTATCACCCCACAACCATCAGGAAGGAGGTACAGAAGCCTCAGGACCCACAACACCAGGTTCAGGGACAGTTATCACCCCTCAACCATCAGGAAGGAGGTACAGGATTCTCAGGAATCACACCATCAGGTTCAGGGTCAGTTATTACCCCTCAACCATCAGGAAGGAGGTACAGGAGTCTCAGGACTCACACCACCAGGTTCAGGGACAGTTATCACCCCTCAACCATCAGGAAGGAGGTCCAGGAGCCTTATGACCCACACCACCAGGTTCAGGGACGGTTATTACCCCACAACCATCAGGAAGGAGGTCCAGGAGCCTCAAGACCCACACCACCAGGTTCAGGGACAGTTATCACCCCTCCACCATCAGGAAGGAGGTACAGTAGCCTCAGGACCCACACCACCAGGTTCAGGGACAGTTAGCACCCCACAACCATCAGGAAGGAGGTGCAGGAGCCTCAGGACCCACACCACCAGGTTCAGGGACAGTTATCACCCCTCAACCATCAATATGGAGGACAGGAGTCTCAGGACACACACCACCAGGTTCAGGGACTGTGATTACCCCTCAACCATCAGAAAGGAGGTACAGGAGCCACAGGAACCACACCACCAGGTTCAAAACGGTTATCAACCCCTCAACCACCAGGAATGAGGTACAGGAGCCTCAGGACCCACACCACCAGGTTCAGTGTCAGTTATTACCCCTCAACCATCAGGAAGGAGGTACAGGAGTCTGAGGACTCACACCACCAGGTTCAGGGACAGTTATCACCCCTCAAACATCAGGAAGGAGGTACAGGAGCCTCAGGACACACACGACTAGCTTCAGGGACAGTTATCACCCCTCAACCATCAGGAAGCAGGTACAGGAGCCTCAGGACCCACACCACCATGTTCAGGGTCAGCTATCACCCCTCAACCATCAGGAAGGAGGTACAGGAGCCTCAAGATCCACACCACCAGGTTCAGGGACAGTTATCACCCCTCAACCATCAGGAAGGAGATACAGGAGCCTTAGGACCCACGCGACCAGGTTCAGGGACAGTTATCACCACTCAACCATCAGGAAGGAGATACAGGAGCCTTAGGACCCACACCACCAGGTTCAGGGACAGTTATCACCCCTCGACCATCAGGAAGGAGGTACAGGAGCCTCAGGACCCACACCACCAGGTTCAGGGACAATTATCACCACTCACCATCAGGAAGCAGGTACAGGAGCCCCAGGACCAACACCATCAGGTTCAGGGTCAGTTATTACCCCTCAACCATCAGGAAGGAGGTACAGGAGTCTCAGGACTCCCACCACCAGGTTCAGGGACAGTTATCACCCCTCAACCATCCGGAAGGAGGTCCAGGAGCCTCAGGACCCACACCACCAGGTTCAGGGAGAGTTATCACCCCACAACCATCAGGAAGGAGGTCCAGGAGCCTCAGGACCCACACCACCAGGTTCAGGGACAGTTCTCACCACCCCACCATCAGGAAGGAGGTACAGTAGACTCAGCACCCACACCACCAGTTTCAGGGACAGGTATCACCCCACAACCATCAGGAAGGAGGTGCAGGAGCCTCAGGACCCACACCACCAGGTTCAGGGACAGTTATCACCCCTCAACCATCAATATGGAGGGCAGGAGCCTCAGGACACACACCACCAGTTTCAGGGACTATGATTACCCCTCAACCATCAGCAAGGAGTTACAGGAGCCTCAGGACCCACACCACCAGGTTCAGGAAGAGTTATCAACCCCTCAACCATCGGGAAGGAGGAACAGGAGCCTCAGGACCCACACCGCCAGGTTCAGTGACAGTTATCACCCCTCAACCATCCGGAAGGAGGTCCAGGAGCCTCAGGACCCACACCACCAGGTTCAGGGACAGTTCTCACCACCCCACCATCAGGAAGGAGGTACAGTGGCCTCAGGACCCACACCACCAGGTTCAGGGACAGTTATCACCCCACAACCATCAGTAAGGAGGTGCAGGAGCCTCAGGACCCACACCACCAGGTTCAGGGACAGTTAGCACCCCTCAACCATCAATATGGAGGACAGGAGCCTCAGGACACACACCACCAGGTTCAGGGACAGTTATCACCCCTCAACCATCAGGAAGGATGTACAGGAGCCTTAGGACCCACACCATCAGGTTCAGGGTCAGTTATTACCCCTCAACCATCAGGAAGGAGGTACAGGAGTCTCAGGACTCACACCACCAGGTTCAGGGACAGTTATCACCCCTCAACCATCCGGAAAGAGGTCCAGGAGCCTCAGGACCCACACCACCAGGTTCAGGGACAGTTATCACCCCACAACATCAGGAAGGAGGTCCAGGAGCCTCAGGACCAACACCACCAGGTTCAGGGACAGTTCTCACCACCCCACCATCAGGAAGGAGCTACAGTAGCCTCAGGACCCACACCACCAGGTTCAGGGACAGTTATCACCCCACAACCATCAGGAAGGAGGTGCAGGAGCCTCAGGACCCACACCACCAGGTTCAGGGACAGTTATCACCCCTCAACCATCAATATGGAGGACAGGAGCCTCAGGACACACACCACCAGTTTTAGGAACTGTGATTACCCCTCAACCATCAGGAAGGAGTTACAGGAGCCACAGGAACCACACCACCAGGTTCAAAAACGGTTATCAACCCCTCAAGCACCAGGAATGAGGTACAGGAGCCTCAGGACCCACACCACCAGGTTCAGGAAGAGTTATCAACCCCTCAACCATCGGGAAGGAGGAACAGGAGCCTCAGGACCCACACCGCCAGGTTCAGGGACAGTTATCACCCCTCAACCATCAGGAAGGAGGTACAGGAGCCTCAGGACCCACACCACCAGGTTCAGGGACAGTTATCACCACTCACCATCAGGAAGCAGGTACAGGAGCCCCAGGACCCACACCATCAGGTTCAGGGTCAGTTATTACCCCTCAACCATCGGGAAGGAGGTACAGGAGTCTCAGGACTCACAACACCAGGTTCAGGGACAGTTATCACCCCTCAACCATCCGGAAGGAGGTCCAGGAGCCTCAGGACCAACACCACCAGGTTCAGGGACAGTTATCACCCCACAACCATCAGGAAGGAGGTCCAGGAGCCTCAGGACCCACACCACCAGGTTCAGGGACAGTTCTCACCACCCCACCATCAGGAAGGAGGTACAGTAGCCTCAGGACCCACACCACCAGGTTCAGGGACAGTTATCACCCCACAACCATCAGGAAGGAGGTGCAGGAGCCTCAGGACCCACACCACCAGGTTCAGGGACAGTTATCATCCCTCAACCATCAATATGGAGGACAGGAGCCTCAGGACACACACCACCACTTTCAGGGACTGTGATTACCCCTCAACCATCAGGAAGGAGTTACAGGAGCCACAGGAACCACACCACCAGGTTCAAAAACGGTTATCAACCCCTCAAGCACCAGGAATGAGGTACAGGAGCCTCAGGAGCCACACCGCCAGGTTCAGGGACAGTTATCAACCCACATCCATCAGGAAGGAGGTACAAGAGCCTCAGTACTCTCACGACCAGGTTCAGTGACAGTTATCACCCCACAACCATCAGGAAGGAGGTACAGAAGCCTCAGGACCCACACCACCAGGTTCAGGGACAGTTATCACCCCTCAACCATCAGGAAGGAGGTACAGGAGTCTCAGGACTCACACCATCAGGTTCAGGGTCAGTTATTACCCCTCAACCATCAGGAAGGAGGTACAGGAGTCTCAGGACTCACACCACCAGGTTCAGGGACAGTTATCACCCCTCAACCATCAGGAAGGAGGTCCAGGAGCCTTATGACCCACACCACCAGGTTCAGGGACGGTTATTACCCCACAACCATCAGGAAGGAGGTCCAGGAGCCTCAAGACCCACACCACCAGGTTCAGGGACAGTTATCACCCCTCCACCATCAGGAAGGAGGTACAGTAGCCTCAGGACCCACACCGCCAGGTTCAGGGACAGTTAGCACCCCACAACCATCAGGAAGGAGGTGCAGGAGCCTCAGGACCCACACCACCAGGTTCAGGGACAGTTATCACCCCTCAACCATCAATATGGAGGACAGGAGTCTCAGGACACACACCACCAGGTTCAGGGACTGTGATTACCCCTCAACCATCAGAAAGGAGGTACAGGAGCCACAGGAACCACACCACCAGGTTCAAAACGGTTATCAACCCCTCAACCACCAGGAATGAGGTACAGGAGCCTCAGGACCCACACCACCAGGTTCAGGAAGAGTTATCAACCCCTCAACCTTCGGGAAGGAGGAACAGGAGCCTCAGGACCCACACCGCCAGGTTCAGGGTCAGTTATCACCCCTCGACCATCACAAAGGAGGTACAGGTGCCTCAGGACCCACACCACCAGGTTCAGGGTCAGTTATCACCCCTCGACCATCACAAAGGAGGTACAGGTGCCTCAGGACCCACACCACCAGGTTCAGGAAGAGCTATCAACCCCTCAACCATCGGGAAGGAGGAACAGGAGCCTCAGGACCCAAACCACCAGGTTCAGGAACAGTTATCACCCCTCCACCATCCGGAAGGAGGTACAATAGCCTCAGGACTCACACCACCAGGTTCAGGGACAGTTATCACCCCACAACCATCCGGAAGGAGGTGCAGGAGCCTCAGGACCCTCACCACCAGGTTCAGGGACAGTTATCACCCCTCAACCATCAATATGAAGGACAGGAGCCTCAGGACACACACCACCAGGTTCAGGAAGAGTTATCACCCCACAACCATCAGGAAGGAGGTGCAGGAGCCTCAGGACCCACACCACCAGGTTCAGGGACAGTTATCATCCCTCAACCATCAATATGGAGGACAGGAGCCTCAGGACACACACCACCAGGTTCAGGGACTGTGATTATCCCTCAACCATCAGGAAGGAGGTACAGGAGCCACAGGAACCACAGCACCAGGTTCAAAAACGGTTATCAACCCCTCAACCACGAGGAATGAGGTACAGGAGCCTCAGGGCCCACACCACCAGGTTCAGGAAGAGTTATCAACCCCTCTACCATCGGGAAAGAGGAACAGGAGCCTCAGGACCAACACCGCCAGGTTCAGGGACAGTTATAACCCCTCAACCATCATGAAGGAGGTACAGGAGCCTCAGGACCAACACCGCCAGGTTCAGGGACAGTTATCACCCCTCAACCATCAGGAAGGAGGAACAGGAGCCTCAGGACCCACACCACCAGGTTCAGGGTCGGTTATCACCCATCAACCATCAGGAAGGAGGTACAGGAGCCTCAGGACCCACACCACCAGGTTCAGGGACAGTTATCACCACTCAACCATCAGGAAGCAGGTACAGGAGCCCCAGGACCCACACCATCAGGTTCAGGGTCAGTTATTACCCCTCAACCATCAGGAAGGAGGTCCAGGAGTCTCAGGACTCACACCACCAGGTTCAGGGTCAGTTATTACCCCTCAACCATCAGGAAGGAGGTCCAGGAGTCTCAGGACTCACACCACCAGGTTCAGGGACAGTTATCACCCCTCAACCATCAGGAAGGAGGTCCAGGAGCCTTAGGACCCACACCACCAGGTTCAGGGACGGTTATTACCCCACAACCATCAGGAAGGAGGTCCAGGAGCCTCAGGACCCACACCACCAGGTTCAGGGACAGTTATCACCCCTCGACCATCACAAAGGAGGTACAGGTGCCTCAGGACCCACACCACCAGGTTCAGGAAGAGCTATCAACCCCTCAACCATCGGGAAGGAGGAACAGGAGCCTCAGGACCCAAACCACCAGGTTCAGGAACAGTTATCACCCCTCCACCATCCGGAAGGAGGTACAATAGCCTCAGGACTCACACCACCAGGTTCAGGGACAGTTATCACCCCACAACCATCCGGAAGGAGGTGCAGGAGCCTCAGGACCCTCACCACCAGGTTCAGGGACAGTTATCACCCCTCAACCATCAATATGAAGGACAGGAGCCTCAGGACACACACCACCAGGTTCAGGAAGAGTTATCACCCCACAACCATCAGGAAGGAGGTGCAGGAGCCTCAGGACCCACACCACCAGGTTCAGGGACAGTTATCATCCCTCAACCATCAATATGGAGGACAGGAGCCTCAGGACACACACCACCAGGTTCAGGGACTGTGATTATCCCTCAACCATCAGGAAGGAGGTACAGGAGCCACAGGAACCACAGCACCAGGTTCAAAAACGGTTATCAACCCCTCAACCACGAGGAATGAGGTACAGGAGCCTCAGGGCCCACACCACCAGGTTCAGGAAGAGTTATCAACCCCTCTACCATCGGGAAAGAGGAACAGGAGCCTCAGGACCAACACCGCCAGGTTCAGGGACAGTTATAACCCCTCAACCATCATGAAGGAGGTACAGGAGCCTCAGGACCAACACCGCCAGGTTCAGGGACAGTTATCACCCCTCAACCATCAGGAAGGAGGAACAGGAGCCTCAGGACCCACACCACCAGGTTCAGGGTCGGTTATCACCCATCAACCATCAGGAAGGAGGTACAGGAGCCTCAGGACCCACACCACCAGGTTCAGGGACAGTTATCACCACTCAACCATCAGGAAGCAGGTACAGGAGCCCCAGGACCCACACCATCAGGTTCAGGGTCAGTTATTACCCCTCAACCATCAGGAAGGAGGTCCAGGAGTCTCAGGACTCACACCACCAGGTTCAGGGTCAGTTATTACCCCTCAACCATCAGGAAGGAGGTCCAGGAGTCTCAGGACTCACACCACCAGGTTCAGGGACAGTTATCACCCCTCAACCATCAGGAAGGAGGTCCAGGAGCCTTAGGACCCACACCACCAGGTTCAGGGACGGTTATTACCCCACAACCATCAGGAAGGAGGTCCAGGAGCCTCAGGACCCACACCACCAGGTTCAGGGACAGTTATCACCCCTCCACCATCAGGAAGGAGGTACAGTAGCCTCAGGACCCACACCACCAGGTTCAGGGACAGTTATCACCCCACAACCATCAGGAAGGAGGTGCAGGAGCCTCAGGACCCACACCACCAGGTTCAGGGACAGTTATCACCCCTCAACCATCAATATGGAGGACAGGAGCCTCAGGACACACACCACCAGGTTCAGGGACTGTGATTACCCCTCAACCATCAGAAAGGAGGTACAGGAGCCACAGGAACCACACCACCAGGTTCAAAACGGTTATCAACCCCTCAACCACCAGGAATGAGGTACAGTAGCCTCAGGACCCACACCACCAGGTTCAGGGACAGTTATCACCCCTCAACCATCAGGAAGGAGGAACAGGAGCCTCAGGACCCACACCACCAGGTTCAGGGTCAGTTATCACCCCTCGACCATCACAAAGGAGGTACAGGAGCCTCAGGACCTACACCACCAGGTTCAGGAAGAGCTATCAACCCCTCAACCATCGGGAAGGAGGAACATGAGCCTCAGGACCCACACCACCAGTTTCAGGAACAGTTATCACCCCTCCACCATCAGGAAGGAGGAACAGGAGCCTCAGGACCCACACCACCAGGTTCAGGAACAGTTATCAACCCCTCAACCATCAGGAAGGAGGAACAGGAGCCTCAGGACCCACACCACCAGGTTCAGGGTCAGTTATTACCCCTCAACCATCAGGAAGCAGGTACAGGAGCCCCAGGACCCACACCATCAGGTTCAGGGTCAGTTATTACCCCTCAACCATCAGGAAGGAGGTACAGGAGCCTCGGGACACACACCACCAGGTTCAGGGACAGTTATTACCACTCAACCATCAGGAAGGAGGTCCAGGAGCCTTAGGACCCACACCACCAGGTTCAGGGACAGTTATTACCCCACAACCATCAGGAAGGAGGTCCAGGAGCCACAGGACCAACACCACCAGGTTCAGGGACAATTATCACCCCTCCACCATCAGGAAGGAGGTACAGTAGCCTCAGGACCCACACCACCAGGTTCAGGGACAGTTATCACCCCACAACCATCAGGAAGGAGGTGCAGGAGCCTCAGGACCCACACCACCAGGTTCAGGGACAGTTATCACCCCTCAACCATCAATATGGAGGACAGGAACCTCAGGACACACACCACCACTTTCAGGGACTGTGATTACCCCTCAACCATCAGGAAGGAGTTACAGGAGCCACAGGAACCACACCACCAGGTTCAAAAACGGTTATCAACCCCTCAAGCACCAGGAATGAGGTACAGGAGCCTCAGGAGCCACACCGCCAGGTTCAGGGACAGTCATTAACCCCTCAACCATCAGGAAGGAGGTACAGGAGCCTCAGGACCCACACCACCAGGTTCAGGAACAGTTATCACCCCTCCACCATCCGGAAGGAGGTACAGGAGCCTCAGGACCCACACCACCAGGTTCAGTGACAGTTATCACCCCACAACCATCAGGAAGGAGGTACAGAAGCCTCAGGACCCACAACACCAGGTTCAGGGACAGTTATCACCCCTCAACCATCAGGAAGGAGGTACAGGATTCTCAGGAATCACACCATCAGGTTCAGGGTCAGTTATTACCCCTCAACCATCAGGAAGGAGGTACAGGAGTCTCAGGACTCACACCACCAGGTTCAGGGACAGTTATCACCCCTCAACCATCAGGAAGGAGGTCCAGGAGCCTTATGACCCACACCACCAGGTTCAGGGACGGTTATTACCCCACAACCATCAGGAAGGAGGTCCAGGAGCCTCAAGACCCACACCACCAGGTTCAGGGACAGTTATCACCCCTCCACCATCAGGAAGGAGGTACAGTAGCCTCAGGACCCACACCACCAGGTTCAGGGACAGTTAGCACCCCACAACCATCAGGAAGGAGGTGCAGGAGCCTCAGGACCCACACCACCAGGTTCAGGGACAGTTATCACCCCTCAACCATCAATATGGAGGACAGGAGTCTCAGGACACACACCACCAGGTTCAGGGACTGTGATTACCCCTCAACCATCAGAA
The DNA here is from genome assembly GCF_030144855.1 of Hypanus sabinus. Lineage (NCBI taxonomy): Eukaryota > Metazoa > Chordata > Chondrichthyes > Myliobatiformes > Dasyatidae > Hypanus > Hypanus sabinus. The sequence goes on along the minus strand of NW_026781235.1, from coordinate 462,134 downwards.
AGGAGGTACAGGAGCCACAGGAACCACACCACCAGGTTCAAAACGGTTATCAACCCCTCAACCACCAGGAATGAGGTACAGGAGCCTCAGGACCCACACCACCAGGTTCAGTGTCAGTTATTACCCCTCAACCATCAGGAAGGAGGTACAGGAGTCTGAGGACTCACACCACCAGGTTCAGGGACAGTTATCACCCCTCAAACATCAGGAAGGAGGTACAGGAGCCTCAGGACACACACGACTAGCTTCAGGGACAGTTATCACCCCTCAACCATCAGGAAGCAGGTACAGGAGCCTCAGGACCCACACCACCATGTTCAGGGTCAGCTATCACCCCTCAACCATCAGGAAGGAGGTACAGGAGCCTCAAGATCCACACCACCAGGTTCAGGGACAGTTATCACCCCTCAACCATCAGGAAGGAGATACAGGAGCCTTAGGACCCACGCGACCAGGTTCAGGGACAGTTATCACCACTCAACCATCAGGAAGGAGATACAGGAGCCTTAGGACCCACACCACCAGGTTCAGGGACAGTTATCACCCCTCGACCATCAGGAAGGAGGTACAGGAGCCTCAGGACCCACACCACCAGGTTCAGGGACAATTATCACCACTCACCATCAGGAAGCAGGTACAGGAGCCCCAGGACCAACACCATCAGGTTCAGGGTCAGTTATTACCCCTCAACCATCAGGAAGGAGGTACAGGAGTCTCAGGACTCCCACCACCAGGTTCAGGGACAGTTATCACCCCTCAACCATCCGGAAGGAGGTCCAGGAGCCTCAGGACCCACACCACCAGGTTCAGGGAGAGTTATCACCCCACAACCATCAGGAAGGAGGTCCAGGAGCCTCAGGACCCACACCACCAGGTTCAGGGACAGTTCTCACCACCCCACCATCAGGAAGGAGGTACAGTAGACTCAGCACCCACACCACCAGGTTCAGGGACAGGTATCACCCCACAACCATCAGGAAGGAGGTGCAGGAGCCTCAGGACCCACACCACCAGGTTCAGGGACAGTTATCACCCCTCAACCATCAATATGGAGGGCAGGAGCCTCAGGACACACACCACCAGTTTCAGGGACTATGATTACCCCTCAACCATCAGCAAGGAGTTACAGGAGCCTCAGGACCCACACCACCAGGTTCAGGAAGAGTTATCAACCCCTCAACCATCGGGAAGGAGGAACAGGAGCCTCAGGACCCACACCGCCAGGTTCAGTGACAGTTATCACCCCTCAACCATCCGGAAGGAGGTCCAGGAGCCTCAGGACCCACACCACCAGGTTCAGGGACAGTTCTCACCACCCCACCATCAGGAAGGAGGTACAGTGGCCTCAGGACCCACACCACCAGGTTCAGGGACAGTTATCACCCCACAACCATCAGTAAGGAGGTGCAGGAGCCTCAGGACCCACACCACCAGGTTCAGGGACAGTTAGCACCCCTCAACCATCAATATGGAGGACAGGAGCCTCAGGACACACACCACCAGGTTCAGGGACAGTTATCACCCCTCAACCATCAGGAAGGATGTACAGGAGCCTTAGGACCCACACCATCAGGTTCAGGGTCAGTTATTACCCCTCAACCATCAGGAAGGAGGTACAGGAGTCTCAGGACTCACACCACCAGGTTCAGGGACAGTTATCACCCCTCAACCATCCGGAAAGAGGTCCAGGAGCCTCAGGACCCACACCACCAGGTTCAGGGACAGTTATCACCCCACAACATCAGGAAGGAGGTCCAGGAGCCTCAGGACCAACACCACCAGGTTCAGGGACAGTTCTCACCACCCCACCATCAGGAAGGAGCTACAGTAGCCTCAGGACCCACACCACCAGGTTCAGGGACAGTTATCACCCCACAACCATCAGGAAGGAGGTGCAGGAGCCTCAGGACCCACACCACCAGGTTCAGGGACAGTTATCACCCCTCAACCATCAATATGGAGGACAGGAGCCTCAGGACACACACCACCAGTTTTAGGAACTGTGATTACCCCTCAACCATCAGGAAGGAGTTACAGGAGCCACAGGAACCACACCACCAGGTTCAAAAACGGTTATCAACCCCTCAAGCACCAGGAATGAGGTACAGGAGCCTCAGGACCCACACCACCAGGTTCAGGAAGAGTTATCAACCCCTCAACCATCGGGAAGGAGGAACAGGAGCCTCAGGACCCACACCGCCAGGTTCAGGGACAGTTATCACCCCTCAACCATCAGGAAGGAGGTACAGGAGCCTCAGGACCCACACCACCAGGTTCAGGGACAGTTATCACCACTCACCATCAGGAAGCAGGTACAGGAGCCCCAGGACCCACACCATCAGGTTCAGGGTCAGTTATTACCCCTCAACCATCGGGAAGGAGGTACAGGAGTCTCAGGACTCACAACACCAGGTTCAGGGACAGTTATCACCCCTCAACCATCCGGAAGGAGGTCCAGGAGCCTCAGGACCAACACCACCAGGTTCAGGGACAGTTATCACCCCACAACCATCAGGAAGGAGGTCCAGGAGCCTCAGGACCCACACCACCAGGTTCAGGGACAGTTCTCACCACCCCACCATCAGGAAGGAGGTACAGTAGCCTCAGGACCCACACCACCAGGTTCAGGGACAGTTATCACCCCACAACCATCAGGAAGGAGGTGCAGGAGCCTCAGGACCCACACCACCAGGTTCAGGGACAGTTATCATCCCTCAACCATCAATATGGAGGACAGGAGCCTCAGGACACACACCACCACTTTCAGGGACTGTGATTACCCCTCAACCATCAGGAAGGAGTTACAGGAGCCACAGGAACCACACCACCAGGTTCAAAAACGGTTATCAACCCCTCAAGCACCAGGAATGAGGTACAGGAGCCTCAGGAGCCACACCGCCAGGTTCAGGGACAGTTATCAACCCACATCCATCAGGAAGGAGGTACAAGAGCCTCAGTACTCTCACGACCAGGTTCAGTGACAGTTATCACCCCACAACCATCAGGAAGGAGGTACAGAAGCCTCAGGACCCACACCACCAGGTTCAGGGACAGTTATCACCCCTCAACCATCAGGAAGGAGGTACAGGAGTCTCAGGACTCACACCATCAGGTTCAGGGTCAGTTATTACCCCTCAACCATCAGGAAGGAGGTACAGGAGTCTCAGGACTCACACCACCAGGTTCAGGGACAGTTATCACCCCTCAACCATCAGGAAGGAGGTCCAGGAGCCTTATGACCCACACCACCAGGTTCAGGGACGGTTATTACCCCACAACCATCAGGAAGGAGGTCCAGGAGCCTCAAGACCCACACCACCAGGTTCAGGGACAGTTATCACCCCTCCACCATCAGGAAGGAGGTACAGTAGCCTCAGGACCCACACCGCCAGGTTCAGGGACAGTTAGCACCCCACAACCATCAGGAAGGAGGTGCAGGAGCCTCAGGACCCACACCACCAGGTTCAGGGACAGTTATCACCCCTCAACCATCAATATGGAGGACAGGAGTCTCAGGACACACACCACCAGGTTCAGGGACTGTGATTACCCCTCAACCATCAGAAAGGAGGTACAGGAGCCACAGGAACCACACCACCAGGTTCAAAACGGTTATCAACCCCTCAACCACCAGGAATGAGGTACAGGAGCCTCAGGACCCACACCACCAGGTTCAGGAAGAGTTATCAACCCCTCAACCTTCGGGAAGGAGGAACAGGAGCCTCAGGACCCACACCGCCAGGTTCAGGGTCAGTTATCACCCCTCGACCATCACAAAGGAGGTACAGGTGCCTCAGGACCCACACCACCAGGTTCAGGGTCAGTTATCACCCCTCGACCATCACAAAGGAGGTACAGGTGCCTCAGGACCCACACCACCAGGTTCAGGAAGAGCTATCAACCCCTCAACCATCGGGAAGGAGGAACAGGAGCCTCAGGACCCACACCACCAGGTTCAGGAACAGTTATCACCCCTCCACCATCCGGAAGGAGGTACAATAGCCTCAGGACTCACACCACCAGGTTCAGGGACAGTTATCACCCCACAACCATCCGGAAGGAGGTGCAGGAGCCTCAGGACCCTCACCACCAGGTTCAGGGACAGTTATCACCCCTCAACCATCAATATGAAGGACAGGAGCCTCAGGACACACACCACCAGGTTCAGGAAGAGTTATCACCCCACAACCATCAGGAAGGAGGTGCAGGAGCCTCAGGACCCACACCACCAGGTTCAGGGACAGTTATCATCCCTCAACCATCAATATGGAGGACAGGAGCCTCAGGACACACACCACCAGGTTCAGGGACTGTGATTATCCCTCAACCATCAGGAAGGAGGTACAGGAGCCACAGGAACCACAGCACCAGGTTCAAAAACGGTTATCAACCCCTCAACCACGAGGAATGAGGTACAGGAGCCTCAGGGCCCACACCACCAGGTTCAGGAAGAGTTATCAACCCCTCTACCATCGGGAAAGAGGAACAGGAGCCTCAGGACCAACACCGCCAGGTTCAGGGACAGTTATAACCCCTCAACCATCATGAAGGAGGTACAGGAGCCTCAGGACCAACACCGCCAGGTTCAGGGACAGTTATCACCCCTCAACCATCAGGAAGGAGGAACAGGAGCCTCAGGACCCACACCACCAGGTTCAGGGTCGGTTATCACCCATCAACCATCAGGAAGGAGGTACAGGAGCCTCAGGACCCACACCACCAGGTTCAGGGACAGTTATCACCACTCAACCATCAGGAAGCAGGTACAGGAGCCCCAGGACCCACACCATCAGGTTCAGGGTCAGTTATTACCCCTCAACCATCAGGAAGGAGGTCCAGGAGTCTCAGGACTCACACCACCAGGTTCAGGGTCAGTTATTACCCCTCAACCATCAGGAAGGAGGTCCAGGAGTCTCAGGACTCACACCACCAGGTTCAGGGACAGTTATCACCCCTCAACCATCAGGAAGGAGGTCCAGGAGCCTTAGGACCCACACCACCAGGTTCAGGGACGGTTATTACCCCACAACCATCAGGAAGGAGGTCCAGGAGCCTCAGGACCCACACCACCAGGTTCAGGGACAGTTATCACCCCTCCACCATCAGGAAGGAGGTACAGTAGCCTCAGGACCCACACCACCAGGTTCAGGGACAGTTATCACCCCACAACCATCAGGAAGGAGGTGCAGGAGCCTCAGGACCCACACCACCAGGTTCAGGGACAGTTATCACCCCTCAACCATCAATATGGAGGACAGGAGCCTCAGGACACACACCACCAGGTTCAGGGACTGTGATTACCCCTCAACCATCAGAAAGGAGGTACAGGAGCCACAGGAACCACACCACCAGGTTCAAAACGGTTATCAACCCCTCAACCACCAGGAATGAGGTACAGTAGCCTCAGGACCCACACCACCAGGTTCAGGGACAGTTATCACCCCTCAACCATCAGGAAGGAGGAACAGGAGCCTCAGGACCCACACCACCAGGTTCAGGGTCAGTTATCACCCCTCGACCATCACAAAGGAGGTACAGGAGCCTCAGGACCTACACCACCAGGTTCAGGAAGAGCTATCAACCCCTCAACCATCGGGAAGGAGGAACAGGAGCCTCAGGACCCACACCACCAGGTTCAGGAACAGTTATCAACCCCTCAACCATCAGGAAGGAGGAACAGGAGCCTCAGGACCCACACCACCAGGTTCAGGGTCAGTTATTACCCCTCAACCATCAGGAAGCAGGTACAGGAGCCCCAGGACCCACACCATCAGGTTCAGGGTCAGTTATTACCCCTCAACCATCAGGAAGGAGGTACAGGAGCCTCGGGACACACACCACCAGGTTCAGGGACAGTTATTACCACTCAACCATCAGGAAGGAGGTCCAGGAGCCTTAGGACCCACACCACCAGGTTCAGGGACAGTTATTACCCCACAACCATCAGGAAGGAGGTCCAGGAGCCACAGGACCAACACCACCAGGTTCAGGGACAATTATCACCCCTCCACCATCAGGAAGGAGGTACAGTAGCCTCAGGACCCACACCACCAGGTTCAGGGACAGTTATCACCCCACAACCATCAGGAAGGAGGTGCAGGAGCCTCAGGACCCACACCACCAGGTTCAGGGACAGTTATCACCCCTCAACCATCAATATGGAGGACAGGAACCTCAGGACACACACCACCACTTTCAGGGACTGTGATTACCCCTCAACCATCAGGAAGGAGTTACAGGAGCCACAGGAACCACACCACCAGGTTCAAAAACGGTTATCAACCCCTCAAGCACCAGGAATGAGGTACAGGAGCCTCAGGAGCCACACCGCCAGGTTCAGGGACAGTCATTAACCCCTCAACCATCAGGAAGGAGGTACAGGAGCCTCAGGACCCACACCACCAGGTTCAGGAACAGTTATCACCCCTCCACCATCCGGAAGGAGGTACAGGAGCCTCAGGACCCACACCACCAGGTTCAGTGACAGTTATCACCCCACAACCATCAGGAAGGAGGTACAGAAGCCTCAGGACCCACAACACCAGGTTCAGGGACAGTTATCACCCCTCAACCATCAGGAAGGAGGTACAGGATTCTCAGGAATCACACCATCAGGTTCAGGGTCAGTTATTACCCCTCAACCATCAGGAAGGAGGTACAGGAGTCTCAGGACTCACACCACCAGGTTCAGGGACAGTTATCACCCCTCAACCATCAGGAAGGAGGTCCAGGAGCCTTATGACCCACACCACCAGGTTCAGGGACGGTTATTACCCCACAACCATCAGGAAGGAGGTCCAGGAGCCTCAAGACCCACACCACCAGGTTCAGGGACAGTTATCACCCCTCCACCATCAGGAAGGAGGTACAGTAGCCTCAGGACCCACACCACCAGGTTCAGGGACAGTTAGCACCCCACAACCATCAGGAAGGAGGTGCAGGAGCCTCAGGACCCACACCACCAGGTTCAGGGACAGTTATCACCCCTCAACCATCAATATGGAGGACAGGAGTCTCAGGACACACACCACCAGGTTCAGGGACTGTGATTACCCCTCAACCATCAGAAAGGAGGTACAGGAGCCACAGGAACCACACCACCAGGTTCAAAACGGTTATCAACCCCTCAACCACCAGGAATGAGGTACAGGAGCCTCAGGACCCACACCACCAGGTTCAGGAAGAGTTATCAACCCCTCAACCATCGGGAAGGAGGAACAGGAGCCTCAGGACCCACACCGCCAGGTTCAGGGTCAGTTATCACCCCTCGACCATCACAAAGGAGGTACAGGTGCCTCAGGACCCACACCACCAGGTTCAGGGTCAGTTATCACCCCTCGACCATCACAAAGGAGGTACAGGTGCCTCAGGACCCACACCACCAGGTTCAGGAAGAGCTATCAACCCCTCAACCATCGGGAAGGAGGAACAGGAGCCTCAGGACCCACACCACCAGGTTCAGGAACAGTTATCACCCCTCCACCATCCGGAAGGAGGTACAGTAGCCTCAGGACTCACACCACCAGGTTCAGGGACAGTTATCACCCCACAACCATCCGGAAGGAGGTGCAGGAGCCTCAGGACCCTCACCACCAGGTTCAGGGACAGTTATCACCCCTCAACCATCAATATGAAGGACAGGAGCCTCAGGACACACACCACCAGGTTCAGGGACTGTGATTACCCCTCAACCATCCGGAAGGAGGTACAGGAGCCACAGGAACCACACCACCAGGTTCAGGAAGAGTTATCACCCCACAACCATCAGGAAGGAGGTGCAGGAGCCTCAGGACCCACACCACCAGGTTCAGGGACAGTTATCACCCCTCAACCATCAATATGGAGGACAGGAGCCTCAGGACACACACCACCAGGTTCAGGGACTGTGATTATCCCTCAACCATCAGGAAGGAGGTACAGGAGCCACAGGAACCACAGCACCAGGTTCAAAAACGGTTATCAACACCTCAACCACCAGGAATGAGGTACAGGAGCCTCAGGGCCCACACCACCAGGTTCAGGAAGAGTTATCAACCCCTCTACCATCGGGAAAGAGGAACAGGAGCCTCAGGACCAACACCGCCAGGTTCAGGGACAGTTATAACCCCTCAACCATCATGAAGGAGGTACAGGAGCCTCAGGACCAACACCGCCAGGTTCAGGGACAGTTATCACCCCTCAACCATCAGGAAGGAGGAACAGGAGCCTCAGGACCCACACCACCAGGTTCAGGGTCGGTTATCACCCATCAACCATCAGGAAGGAGGTACAGGAGCCTCAGGACCCACACCACCAGGTTCAGGGACAGTTATCACCACTCAACCATCAGGAAGCAGGTACAGGAGCCCCAGGACCCACACCATCAGGTTCAGGGTCAGTTATTACCCCTCAACCATCAGGAAGGAGGTCCAGGAGTCTCAGGACTCACACCACCAGGTTCAGGGACAGTTATCACCCCTCAACCATCAGGAAGGAGGTCCAGGAGCCTTAGGACCCACACCACCAGGTTCAGGGACGGTTATTACCCCACAACCATCAGGAAGGAGGTCCAGGAGCCTCAGGACCCACACCACCAGGTTCAGGGACAGTTATCACCCCTCCACCATCAGGAAGGAGGTATTGTAGCCTCAGGACCCACAACACCAGGTTCAGGGACAGTTATCACCCCACAACCATCAGGAAGGAGGTGCAGGTGCCTCAGGACCCACACCACCAGGTTCAGGGACAGTTATCACCCCTCAACCATCAATATGGAGGACAGGAGCCTCAGGACACACACCACCAGGTTCAGGGACTGTGATTACCCCTCAACCATCAGAAAGGAGGTACAGGAGCCACAGGAACCACACCACCAGGTTCAAAACGGTTATCAACCCCTCAACCACCAGGAATGAGGTACAGGAGCCTCAGGACCCACACCACCAGGTTCAGGAAGAGTTATCAACCCCTCAACCATCGGGAAGGAGGAACAGGAGCCTCAGGACCCACACCGCCAGGTTCAGGGACAGTTATCACCCCTCAACCATCAGGAAGGAGGAACAGGAGCCTCAGGACCCACACCACCAGGTTCAGGGTCAGTTATCACCCCTCGACCATCACAAAGGAGGTACAGGAGCCTCAGGACCCACACCACCAGGTTCAGGAAGAGCTATCAACCCCTCAACCATCGGGAAGGAGGAACAGGAGCCTCAGGACCCACACCACCAGGTTCAGGAACAGTTATCACCCCTCCACCATCCGGAAGGAGGTACAGGAGCCTCAGGACCCACACCACCAGGTTCAGGGACAGTTATCAACGCCTCAACCATCAGGAAGGAGGAACAGGAGCCTCAGGACCCACACCACCAGGTTCAGGAACAGTTATCAACCCCTCAACCATCAGGAAGGAGGAGCAGGAGCCTCAGGACCCACACCACCAGGTTCAGGGTCAGTTATTACCCCTCAACCATCAGGAAGCAGGTACAGGAGCCCCAGGACCCACACCATCAGGTTCAGGGACAGTTATTACCCCACAACCATCAGGAAGGAGGTCCAGGAGCCACAGGACCAACACCACCAGGTTCAGGGACAATTATCACCCCTCCACCATCAGGAAGGAGGTACAGTAGCCTCAGGACCCACACCACCAGGTTCAGGGACAGTTATCACCCCACAACCATCAGGAAGGAGGTGCAGGAGCCTCAGGACCCACACCACCAGGTTCAGGGACAGTTATCACCCCTCAACCATCAGAAAGGAGGTACAGGAGCCACAGGAACCACACCAACAGGTTCGAAACGGTTATCAACCCCTCAACCACCAGGAATGAGGTACAGGAGCCTCAGGACCCACACCACCAGGTTCAGGAAGAGTTATCAACCCCTCAACCATCGGGAAGGAGGAACAGGAGCCTCAGGACCCACACCACCAGGTTCAGGGACAGTCATCAACCCCTCAACCATCAGGAAGGAGGAACAGGAGCCTCAGGACCCACACCACCAGGTTCAGGGACAGTTATCACCCCTCAACCATCAGGAAGGAGGTACAGGAGCCTGAGGACCCACACCACCAGGTTCAGGGACAGTTATCACCCCACAACCATCAGGAAGGAGGTACAGGAGCCTCAGGACCCACACCACCAGGTTCAGGGACAGTTATCACCCCACAACCATCAATATGGAGGACAGGAGCCTCAGGACCCACACCGCCAGGTTCAGGGACAGTTATCACCCCTCGACCATCAGGAAGGGGGTACAGGAGCCTCAGGACCCACACCACCAGGTTCAGAGTCAGTTATCACCCCTCGACCATCAGGAAGGGGGTACAGGAGCCCCAGGACCCACACCATCAGGTTCAGGGTCAGTTATCACCCCTCAACCATCAGGAAGGAGGGACAAGAGCCTCAGGACACACACCACCAGGTTCAGGGACAGTTATTACCCCTCAACCATCAGGAAGGAGGTACAGGAGGCTCAGGACCCACACCACCAGGTTCAGGGACGGTTATCACCCCTCCACCATCAGGAAGGAGGTACAGTAGCCTCAGGACCCACACCACCAGGTTCAGGGACAGTCATCAACCACTCAACCATCAGGAAGGAGGAACAGGAGCCTCAGGACCCACACCACCAGGTTCAGGGACAGTTATCACCCCTCAACCATCAGGAAGGAGGTACAGGAGCCTGAGGACCCACACCACCAGGTTCAGGGACAGTTATCACCCCACAACCATCAGGAAGGAGGTACAGGAGCCTCAGGACCCACACCACCAGGTTCAGGGACAGTTATCACCCCACAACCATCAATATGGAGGACAGGAGCCTCAGGACCCACACCGCCAGGTTCAGGGACAGTTATCACCCCTCGACCATCAGGAAGGGGTTACAGGAGCCTCAGGACCCACACCACCAGGTTCAGAGTCAGTTATCACCCCTCGACCATCAGGAAGGGGGTACAGGAGCCCCAGGACCCACACCATCAGGTTCAGGGTCAGTTATCACCCCTCAACCATCAGGAAGGAGGGACAAGAGCCTCAGGACACACACCACCAGGTTCAGGGACAGTTATTACCCCTCAACCATCAGGAAGGAGGTACAGGAGGCTCAGGACCCACACCACCAGGTTCAGGGACGGTTATCACCCCTCCACCATCAGGAAGGAGGTACAGTAGCCTCAGGACCCACACCAACAGGTTCAGGGACAGTTATCACCCCACAACCATCAGGAAGGAGGTGCAGGAGCCTCAGGACCCACACCACCAGGTTCAGGGACAGTTATCACCCCACAACCATCAGGAAGGAGGTGCAGGAGCCTCAGGACCCACACCACCAGGTTCAGGAACAGTTATCACCCCTCCACCATCCGGAAGGAGGTACAGGAGCCTCAGGACCCACACCACCAGGTTCAGGGACAGTTATCAACCCCTCAACCATCAGGAAGGAGGAACAGGAGCCTCAGGACCCACACCACCAGGTTCAGGAACAGTTATCAACCCCTCAACCATCAGGAAGGAGGGACAGGAGCCTCAGGACCCTCACCACCAGGTTCAGGGTCAGTTATTACCCCTCAACCATCAGGAAGCAGGTACAGGAGCCCCAGGACCCACACCATCAGGTTCAGGGTCAGTTATTACCCCTCAACCATCAGGAAGGAGGTACAGGAGCCTCAGGACACACACCACCAGTTTCAGGGACAGTTATTACCACTCAACCATCAGGAAGGAGGTCCAGGAGCCTTAGGACCCACACCACCAGGTTCAGGGACAGTTATTACCCCACAACCATCAGGAAGGAGGTCCAGGAGCCTCAGGACCCACACCACCAGGTTCAGGGACAGTTATCACCCCTCCACCATCAGGAAGGAGGTACAGTAGCCTCAGGACCCACACCACCAGGTTCAGGGACAGTTATCACCCCACAACCATCAGGAAGGAGGTGCAGGAGCCTCAGGACCCACACCACCAGGTTCAGGGACGGTTATCACCCCTCAACCATCAGAAAGGAGGTACAGGAGCCACAGGAACCACACCACCAGGTTCAAAACGGTTATCAACCCCTCAACCACCAGGAATGAGGTACAGGAGCCTCAGGACCCACACCACCAGGTTCAGGAAGAGTTATCAACCCCTCAACCATCGGGAAGGAGGAACAGGAGCCTCAGGACCCAAACCGCCAGGTTCAGGGACAGTCATCACCCCTCAACCATCAGGAAGGAGGAACAGGAGCCTCAGGACCCACACCACCAGGTTCAGAGTCAGTTATCACCCCTCAACCATCAGGAAGGAGGTACAGGAGCCTCAGGTCCCACACCACCAGGTTCAGGGACAGTTATCACCCCTCAACCATCAGGAAGGAGGTACAGGAGCCTGAGGACCCACACCACCAGGTTCAGGGACAGTTATCACCCCACAACCATCAGGAAGGAGGTACCGGAGCCTCAGGACCCACACCACCAGGTTCAGGGACAGTTATCACCCCACAACCATCAATATGGAGGACAGGAGCCTCAGGACCCTCACCGCCAGGTTCAGGGACAGTTATCACCCCTCGACCATCAGGAAGGGGGTACAGGAGCCTCAGGACCCACACCACCAGGTTCAGAGTCAGTTATCACCCCTCGACCATCAGGAAGCGGGTACAGGAGCCCCAGGACCCACACCATCAGTTTCAGGGTCAGTTATCACCCCTCAACCATCAGGAAGGAGGTCCAGGATCCTCAGGACCCACACCACCAGGTTCAGGGTCAGTTATCACCCCTCAACCATCAGACAGGAGGTACAGGAGCCTCAGGACCCACACCATCAGGTTCAGGGACAGCTATCAACCCCTGAACCATCAGGAAGGAGGGACAAGAGCCTCAGGACACACACCACCAGGTTCAGGGACAGTTATTACCCCTCAACCATCAGGAAGGAGGTACAGGAGGCTCAGGACCCACACCACCAGGTTCAGGGACAGTTATCACCCCTCCACCATCAGGAAGGAGGTACAGTAGCCTCAGGACCCACACCAACAGGTTCAGGGACAGTTATCACCCCACAACCATCAGGAAGGAGGTGCAGGAGCCTCAGGACCCACACCACCAGGTTCAGGGACAGTTATCACCGCTCAACCATCAATATGGAGGACAGGAGCCTCAGGACACACACCACCAGGTTCAGGGACTGTGAGTACCCCTCAACCATCAGGAAGGAGGTACAGGAGCCACAGGAACCACACCACCAGGTTCAAAAACGGTTATCAACCCCTTAAACACCAGGAATGAGGTACAGGAGCCTCAGGACCCACACCACCAGGTTCAGGAAGAGTTATCAACCCCTCAACCATCGGGAAGGAGGAACAGGAGCCTCAGGACCCACACCACCAGGTTCAGGGACAGTCATCAACCCCTCAACCATCAGGAAGGAGGAACAGGAGCCTCAGGACCCACACCACCAGGTTCAGAGTCAGCACTCACCCCTCAACCATCACAAAGGAGGTACAGGTGCCTCAGGACCCACACCACCAGGTTCAGGAAGAGCTATCAACCCCTCAACCATCGGGAAGGAGGAACAGGAGCCTCAGGACCCACACCACCAGGTTCAGGAACAGTTATCACCCCTCCACCATCCGGAAGGAGGTACAGTAGCCTCAGGACTCACACCACCAGGTTCAGGGACAGTTATCACCCCACAACCATCCGGAAGGAGGTGCAGGAGCCTCAGGACCCTCACCACCAGGTTCAGGGACAGTTATCACCCCTCAACCATCAATATGGAGGACAGGAGCCTCAGGACACACACCACCAGGTTCAGGGACTGTGATTACCCCTCAACCATCCGGAAGGAGGTACAGGAGCCACAGGAACCACACCACCAGGTTCAAAAACGGTTATCAACCCCTCAACCACCAGGAATGTGGTACAGGAGCCTCTGGACCCACACCACCAGGTTCAGGAAGAGTTATCAACCCCTCAACCATCGGGAAGGAGGAACAGGAGCCTCAGGACCCACACCGCCAGGTTCAGAGTCAGTTATTACCCCTCAACCATCAGGAAGGAGGTACAGGGGCCTCAGGACCCACACCACCAGGTTCAGGGACAGTTATCACCCCTCAACCATCAGGAAGGAGGTACAGGAGCCTGAGGACCCACACCACCAGGTTCAGGGACAGTTATCACCCCACAACCATCAGGAAGGAGGTACAGGAGCCTCAGGACCCACACCACCAGGTTCAGGGACAGTTATCACCCCACAACCATCAATATGGAGGACAGGAGCCTCAGGACCCTCACCGCCAGGTTCAGGGACAGTTATCACCCCTCGACCATCAGGAAGGGGGTACAGGAGCCTCAGGACCCACACCACCAGGTTCAGAGTCAGTTATCACCCCTCGACCATCAGGAAGCGGGTACAGGAGCCCCAGGACCCACACCAACAGGTTCAGGGACAGTTATCACCCCACAACCATCAGGAAGGAGGTGCAGGAGCCTCAGGACCCACACCACCAGGTTCAGGGACAGTTATCACCCCTCAACCATCAGACAGGAGGTACAGGAGCCTCAGGACCCACACCATCAGGTTCAGGGACAGCTATCAACCCCTGAACCATCAGGAAGGAGGGACAAGAGCCTCAGGACACACACCACCAGGTTCAGGGACAGTTATTACCCCTCAACCATCAGGAAGGAGGTACAGGAGGCTCAGGACCCACACCACCAGGTTCAGGGACAGTTATCACCCCTCCACCATCAGGAAGGAGGTACAGTAGCCTCAGGACCCACACCAACAGGTTCAGGGACAGTTATCACCCCACAACCATCAGGAAGGAGGTGCAGGAGCCTCAGGACCCACACCACCAGGTTCAGGGACAGTTATCACCGCTCAACCATCAATATGGAGGACAGGAGCCTCAGGACACACACCACCAGGTTCAGGGACTGTGAGTACCCCTCAACCATCAGGAAGGAGGTACAGGAGCCACAGGAACCACACCACCAGGTTCAAAAACGGTTATCAACCCCTTAAACACCAGGAATGAGGTACAGGCGCCTCAGGACCCACACCACCAGGTTCAGGAAGAGTTATCAACCCCTCAACCATCGGGAAGGAGGAACAGGAGCCTCAGGACCCACACCACCAGGTTCAGGGACAGTCATCAACCCCTCAACCATCAGGAAGGAGGAACAGGAGCCTCAGGACCCACACCACCAGGTTCAGAGTCAGCACTCACCCCTCAACCATCACAAAGGAGGTACAGGTGCCTCAGGACCCACACCACCAGGTTCAGGAAGAGCTATCAACCCCTCAACCATCGGGAAGGAGGAACAGGAGCCTCAGGACCCACACCACCAGGTTCAGGAACAGTTATCACCCCTCCACCATCCGGAAGGAGGTACAGTAGCCTCAGGACTCACACCACCAGGTTCAGGGACAGTTATCACCCCACAACCATCCGGAAGGAGGTGCAGGAGCCTCAGGACCCTCACCACCAGGTTCAGGGACAGTTATCACCCCTCAACCATCAATATGAAGGACAGGAGCCTCAGGACACACACCACCAGGTTCAGGGACTGTGATTACCCCTCAACCATCCGGAAGGAGGTACAGGAGCCACAGGAACCACACCACCAGGTTCAAAAACGGTTATCAACCCCTCAACCACCAGGAATGAGGTACAGGAGCCTCAGGACCCACACCACCAGGTTCAGGAAGAGTTATCACCCCACAACCATCAGGAAGGAGGTGCAGGAGCCTCAGGACCCACACCACCAGGTTCAGGGACAGTTATCATCCCTCAACCATCAATATGGAGGACAGGAGCCTCAGGACACACACCACCAGGTTCAGGGACTGTGATTATCCCTCAACCATCAGGAAGGAGGTACAGGAGCCACAGGAACCACACCACCAGGTTCAAAAACGGTTATCAACCCCTTAAACACCAGGAATGAGGTACAGGAGCCTCAGGACCCACACCACCAGGTTCAGGAAGAGTTATCAACCCCTCAACCATCGGGAAGGAGGAACAGGAGCCTCAGGACCCACACCACCAGGTTCAGGGACAGTCATCAACCCCTCAACCATCAGGAAGGAGGAACAGGAGCCTCAGGACCCACACCACCAGGTTCAGAGTCAGCACTCACCCCTCAACCATCACAAAGGAGGTACAGGTGCCTCAGGACCCACACCACCAGGTTCAGGAAGAGCTATCAACCCCTCAACCATCGGGAAGGAGGAACAGGAGCCTCAGGACCCACACCACCAGGTTCAGGAACAGTTATCACCCCTCCACCATCCGGAAGGAGGTACAGTAGCCTCAGGACTCACACCACCAGGTTCAGGGACAGTTATCACCCCACAACCATCCGGAAGGAGGTGCAGGAGCCTCTGGACCCTCACCACCAGGTTCAGGGACAGTTATCACCCCTCAACCATCAATATGAAGGACAGGAGCCTCAGGACACACACCACCAGGTTCAGGGACTGTGATTACCCCTCAACCATCCGGAAGGAGGTACAGGAGCCACAGGAACCACACCACCAGGTTCAAAAACGGTTATCAACCCCTCAACCACCAGGAATGAGGTACAGGAGCCTCAGGACCCACACCACCAGGTTCAGGAAGAGTTATCACCCCACAACCATCAGGAAGGAGGTGCAGGAGCCTCAGGACCCACACCACCAGGTTCAGGGACAGTTATCATCCCTCAACCATCAATATGGAGGACAGGAGCCTCAGGACACACACCGCCAGGTTCAGAGTCAGTTATTACCCCTCAACCATCAGGAAGGAGGTACAGGGGCCTCAGGACCCACACCACCAGGTTCAGGGACAGTTATCACCCCTCAACCATCAGGAAGGAGGTACAGGAGCCTGAGGACCCACACCACCAGGTTCAGGGACAGTTATCACCCCACAACCATCAGGAAGGAGGTACAGGAGCCTCAGGACCCACACCACCAGGTTCAGGGACAGTTATCACCCCACAACCATCAATATGGAGGACAGGAGCCTCAGGACCCTCACCGCCAGGTTCAGGGACAGTTATCACCCCTCGACCATCAGGAAGGGGGTACAGGAGCCTCAGGACCCACACCACCAGGTTCAGAGTCAGTTATCACCCCTCGACCATCAGGAAGCGGGTACAGGAGCCCCAGGACCCACACCAACAGGTTCAGGGACAGTTATCACCCCACAACCATCAGGAAGGAGGTGCAGGAGCCTCAGGACCCACACCACCAGGTTCAGGGACAGTTATCACCCCTCAACCATCAGACAGGAGGTACAGGAGCCTCAGGACCCACACCATCAGGTTCAGGGACAGCTATCAACCCCTGAACCATCAGGAAGGAGGGACAAGAGCCTCAGGACACACACCACCAGGTTCAGGGACAGTTATTACCCCTCAACCATCAGGAAGGAGGTACAGGAGGCTCAGGACCCACACCACCAGGTTCAGGGACAGTTATCACCCCTCCACCATCAGGAAGGAGGTACAGTAGCCTCAGGACCCACACCAACAGGTTCAGGGACAGTTATCACCCCACAACCATCAGGAAGGAGGTGCAGGAGCCTCAGGACCCACACCACCAGGTTCAGGGACAGTTATCACCGCTCAACCATCAATATGGAGGACAGGAGCCTCAGGACACACACCACCAGGTTCAGGGACTGTGAGTACCCCTCAACCATCAGGAAGGAGGTACAGGAGCCACAGGAACCACACCACCAGGTTCAAAAACGGTTATCAACCCCTTAAACACCAGGAATGAGGTACAGGCGCCTCAGGACCCACACCACCAGGTTCAGGAAGAGTTATCAACCCCTCAACCATCGGGAAGGAGGAACAGGAGCCTCAGGACCCACACCACCAGGTTCAGGGACAGTCATCAACCCCTCAACCATCAGGAAGGAGGAACAGGAGCCTCAGGACCCACACCACCAGGTTCAGAGTCAGCACTCACCCCTCAACCATCACAAAGGAGGTACAGGTGCCTCAGGACCCACACCACCAGGTTCAGGAAGAGCTATCAACCCCTCAACCATCGGGAAGGAGGAACAGGAGCCTCAGGACCCACACCACCAGGTTCAGGAACAGTTATCACCCCTCCACCATCCGGAAGGAGGTACAGTAGCCTCAGGACTCACACCACCAGGTTCAGGGACAGTTATCACCCCACAACCATCCGGAAGGAGGTGCAGGAGCCTCAGGACCCTCACCACCAGGTTCAGGGACAGTTATCACCCCTCAACCATCAATATGAAGGACAGGAGCCTCAGGACACACACCACCAGGTTCAGGGACTGTGATTACCCCTCAACCATCCGGAAGGAGGTACAGGAGCCACAGGAACCACACCACCAGGTTCAAAAACGGTTATCAACCCCTCAACCACCAGGAATGAGGTACAGGAGCCTCAGGACCCACACCACCAGGTTCAGGAAGAGTTATCACCCCACAACCATCAGGAAGGAGGTGCAGGAGCCTCAGGACCCACACCACCAGGTTCAGGGACAGTTATCATCCCTCAACCATCAATATGGAGGACAGGAGCCTCAGGACACACACCACCAGGTTCAGGGACTGTGATTATCCCTCAACCATCAGGAAGGAGGTACAGGAGCCACAGGAACCACACCACCAGGTTCAAAAACGGTTATCAACCCCTTAAACACCAGGAATGAGGTACAGGAGCCTCAGGACCCACACCACCAGGTTCAGGAAGAGTTATCAACCCCTCAACCATCGGGAAGGAGGAACAGGAGCCTCAGGACCCACACCACCAGGTTCAGGGACAGTCATCAACCCCTCAACCATCAGGAAGGAGGAACAGGAGCCTCAGGACCCACACCACCAGGTTCAGAGTCAGCACTCACCCCTCAACCATCACAAAGGAGGTACAGGTGCCTCAGGACCCACACCACCAGGTTCAGGAAGAGCTATCAACCCCTCAACCATCGGGAAGGAGGAACAGGAGCCTCAGGACCCACACCACCAGGTTCAGGAACAGTTATCACCCCTCCACCATCCGGAAGGAGGTACAGTAGCCTCAGGACTCACACCACCAGGTTCAGGGACAGTTATCACCCCACAACCATCCGGAAGGAGGTGCAGGAGCCTCTGGACCCTCACCACCAGGTTCAGGGACAGTTATCACCCCTCAACCATCAATATGAAGGACAGGAGCCTCAGGACACACACCACCAGGTTCAGGGACTGTGATTACCCCTCAACCATCCGGAAGGAGGTACAGGAGCCACAGGAACCACACCACCAGGTTCAAAAACGGTTATCAACCCCTCAACCACCAGGAATGAGGTACAGGAGCCTCAGGACCCACACCACCAGGTTCAGGAAGAGTTATCACCCCACAACCATCAGGAAGGAGGTGCAGGAGCCTCAGGACCCACACCACCAGGTTCAGGGACAGTTATCATCCCTCAACCATCAATATGGAGGACAGGAGCCTCAGGACACACACCACCAGGTTCAGGGACTGTGATTATCCCTCAACCATCAGGAAGGAGGTACAGGAGCCACAGGAACCACAGCACCAGGTTCAAAAACGGTTATCAACCCCTCAACCACGAGGAATGAGGTACAGGAGACTCAGGGCCCACACCACCAGGTTCAGGAAGAGTTATCAACCCCTCTACCATCGGGAAAGAGGAACAGGAGCCTCAGGACCAACACCGCCAGGTTCAGGGACAGTTATAACCCCTCAACCATCATGAAGGAGGTACAGGAGCCTCAGGACCAACACCGCCAGGTTCAGGGACAGTTATCACCCCTCAACCATCAGGAAGGAGGAACAGGAGCCTCAGGACCCACACCACCAGGTTCAGGGTCGGTTATCACCCATCAACCATCAGGAAGGAGGTACAGGAGCCTCAGGACCCACACCACCAGGTTCAGGGACAGTTATCACCACTCAACCATCAGGAAGCAGGTACAGGAGCCCCAGGACCCACACCATCAGGTTCAGGGTCAGTTATTACCCCTCAACCATCAGGAAGGAGGTCCAGGAGTCTCAGGACTCACACCACCAGGTTCAGGGTCAGTTATTACCCCTCAACCATCAGGAAGGAGGTCCAGGAGTCTCAGGACTCACACCACCAGGTTCAGGGACAGTTATCACCCCTCAACCATCAGGAAGGAGGTCCAGGAGCCTTAGGACCCACACCACCAGGTTCAGGGACGGTTATTACCCCACAACCATCAGGAAGGAGGTCCAGGAGCCTCAGGACCCACACCACCAGGTTCAGGGACAGTTATCACCCCTCCACCATCAGGAAGGAGGTACAGTAGCCTCAGGACCCACACCACCAGGTTCAGGGACAGTTATCACCCCACAACCATCAGGAAGGAGGTGCAGGAGCCTCAGGACCCACACCACCAGGTTCAGGGACAGTTATCACCCCTCAACCATCAATATGGAGGACAGGAGCCTCAGGACACACACCACCAGGTTCAGGGACTGTGATTACCCCTCAACCATCAGAAAGGAGGTACAGGAGCCAAGGGAACCACACCACCAGGTTCAAAACGGTTATCAACCCCTCAACCACCAGGAATGAGGAACAGGAGCCTCAGGACCCACACCACCAGGTTCAGGAAGAGTTATCAACCCCTCAACCATCGGGAAGGAGGAACAGGAGCCTCAGGACCCACACCGCCAGGTTCAGGGACAGTTATCACCCCTCAACCATCAGGAAGGAGGAACAGGAGCCTCAGGACCCACACCACCAGGTTCAGGGTCAGTTATCACCCCTCGACCATCACAAAGGAGGTACAGGAGCCTCAGGACCTACACCACCAGGTTCAGGAAGAGCTATCAACCCCTCAACCATCGGGAAGGAGGAACATGAGCCTCAGGACCCACACCACCAGGTTCAGGAACAGTTATCACCCCTCCACCATCAGGAAGGAGGAACAGGAGCCTCAGGACCCACACCACCAGGTTCAGGAACAGTTATCAACCCCTCAACCATCAGGAAGGAGGAACAGGAGCCTCAGGACCCACACCACCAGGTTCAGGGTCAGTTATTACCCCTCAACCATCAGGAAGCAGGTACAGGAGCCCCAGGACCCACACCATCAGGTTCAGCGTCAGTTATTACCCCTCAACCATCAGGAAGGAGGTACAGGAGCCTCAGGACCCACACCACCAGGTTCAGGGTCAGTTATCACCCCTCGACCATCACAAAGGAGGTACAGGAGCCTCAGGACCTACACCACCAGGTTCAGGAAGAGCTATCAACCCCTCAACCATCGGGAAGGAGGAACATGAGCCTCAGGACCCACACCACCAGGTTCAGGAACAGTTATCACCCCTCCACCATCAGGAAGGAGGAACAGGAGCCTCAGGACCCACACCACCAGGTTCAGGAACAGTTATCAACCCCTCAACCATCAGGAAGGAGGAGCAGGAGCCTCAGGACCCACACCACCAGGTTCAGGGTCAGTTATTACCCCTCAACCATCAGGAAGCAGGTACAGGAGCCCCAGGACCCACACCATCAGGTTCAGGGTCAGTTATTACCCCTCAACCATCAGGAAGGAGGTACAGGAGCCTCGGGACACACACCACCAGGTTCAGGGACAGTTATTACCACTCAACCATCAGGAAGGAGGTCCAGGAGCCTTAGGACCCACACCACCAGGTTCAGGGACAGTTATTACCCCACAACCATCAGGAAGGAGGTCCAGGAGCCACAGGACCAACACCACCAGGTTCAGGGACAATTATCACCCCTCCACCATCAGGAAGGAGGTACAGTAGCCTCAGGACCCACACCACCAGGTTCAGGGACAGTTATCACCCCACAACCATCAGGAAGGAGGTGCAGGAGCCTCAGGACCCACACCACCAGGTTCAGGGACAGTTATCACCCCTCAACCATCAATATGGAGGACAGGAGCCTCAGGACACACACCACCACTTTCAGGGACTGTGATTACCCCTCAACCATCAGGAAGGAGTTACAGGAGCCACAGGAACCACACCACCAGGTTCAAAAACGGTTATCAACCCCTCAAGCACCAGGAATGAGGTACAGGAGCCTCAGGAGCCACACCGCCAGGTTCAGGGACAGTCATTAACCCCTCAACCATCAGGAAGGAGGTACAGGAGCCTCAGGACCCACACCACCAGGTTCAGGAACAGTTATCACCCCTCCACCATCCGGAAGGAGGTACAGGAGCCTCAGGACCCACACCACCAGGTTCAGTGACAGTTATCACCCCACAACCATCAGGAAGGAGGTACAGAAGCCTCAGGACCCACAACACCAGGTTCAGGGACAGTTATCACCCCTCAACCATCAGGAAGGAGGTACAGGAGTCTCAGGACTCACACCATCAGGTTCAGGGTAAGTTATTACCCCTCAACCATCAGGAAGGAGGTACAGGAGTCTCAGGACTCACACCACCAGGTTCAGGGACAGTTATCACCCCTCAACCATCAGGAAGGAGGTCCAGGAGCCTTATGACCCACACCACCAGGTTCAGGGACGGTTATTACCCCACAACCATCAGGAAGGAGGTCCAGGAGCCTCAAGACCCACACCACCAGGTTCAGGGACAGTTATCACCCCTCCACCATCAGGAAGGAGGTACAGTAGCCTCAGGACCCACACCACCAGGTTCAGGGACAGTTAGCACCCCACAACCATCAGGAAGGAGGTGCAGGAGCCTCAGGACCCACACCACCAGGTTCAGGGACAGTTATCACCCCTCAACCATCAATATGGAGGACAGGAGTCTCAGGACACACACCACCAGGTTCAGGGACTGTGATTACCCCTCAACCATCAGAAAGGAGGTACAGGAGCCACAGGAACCACACCACCAGGTTCAAAACGGTTATCAACCCCTCAACCACCAGGAATGAGGTACAGGAGCCTCAGGACCCACACCACCAGGTTCAGGAAGAGTTATCAACCCCTCAACCATCGGGAAGGAGGAACAGGAGCCTCAGGACCCACACCGCCAGGTTCAGGGTCAGTTATCACCCCTCGACCATCACAAAGGAGGTACAGGTGCCTCAGGACCCACACCACCAGGTTCAGGGTCAGTTATCACCCCTCGACCATCACAAAGGAGGTACAGGTGCCTCAGGACCCACACCACCAGGTTCAGGAAGAGCTATCAACCCCTCAACCATCGGGAAGGAGGAACAGGAGCCTCAGGACCCACACCACCAGGTTCAGGAACAGTTATCACCCCTCCACCATCCGGAAGGAGGTACAGTAGCCTCAGGACTCACACCACCAGGTTCAGGGACAGTTATCACCCCACAACCATCCGGAAGGAGGTGCAGGAGCCTCAGGACCCTCACCACCAGGTTCAGGGACAGTTATCACCCCTCAACCATCAATATGAAGGACAGGAGCCTCAGGACACACACCACCAGGTTCAGGGACTGTGATTACCCCTCAACCATCCGGAAGGAGGTACAGGAGCCACAGGAACCACACCACCAGGTTCAAAAACGGTTATCAACCCCTCAACCACCAGGAATGAGGTACAGGAGCCTCAGGACCCACACCACCAGGTTCAGGAAGAGTTATCACCCCACAACCATCAGGAAGGAGGTGCAGGAGCCTCAGGACCCACACCACCAGGTTCAGGGACAGTTATCACCCCTCAACCATCAATATGGAGGACAGGAGCCTCAGGACACACACCACCAGGTTCAGGGACTGTGATTATCCCTCAACCATCAGGAAGGAGGTACAGGAGCCACAGGAACCACAGCACCAGGTTCAAAAACGGTTATCAACCCCTCAACCACCAGGAATGAGGTACAGGAGCCTCAGGGCCCACACCACCAGGTTCAGGAAGAGTTATCAACCCCTCTACCATCGGGAAAGAGGAACAGGAGCCTCAGGACCAACACCGCCAGGTTCAGGGACAGTTATAACCCCTCAACCATCATGAAGGAGGTACAGGAGCCTCAGGACCAACACCGCCAGGTTCAGGGACAGTTATCACCCCTCAACCATCAGGAAGGAGGAACAGGAGCCTCAGGACCCACACCACCAGGTTCAGGGTCGGTTATCACCCATCAACCATCAGGAAGGAGGTACAGGAGCCTCAGGACCCACACCACCAGGTTCAGGGACAGTTATCACCACTCAACCATCAGGAAGCAGGTACAGGAGCCCCAGGACCCACACCATCAGGTTCAGGGTCAGTTATTACCCCTCAACCATCAGGAAGGAGGTCCAGGAGTCTCAGGACTCACACCACCAGGTTCAGGGACAGTTATCACCCCTCAACCATCAGGAAGGAGGTCCAGGAGCCTTAGGACCCACACCACCAGGTTCAGGGACGGTTATTACCCCACAACCATCAGGAAGGAGGTGCAGGTGCCTCAGGACCCACACCACCAGGTTCAGGGACAGTTATCACCCCTCAACCATCAATATGGAGGACAGGAGCCTCAGGACACACACCACCAGGTTCAGGGACTGTGATTACCCCTCAACCATCAGAAAGGAGGTACAGGAGCCACAGGAACCACACCACCAGGTTCAAAACGGTTATCAACCCCTCAACCACCAGGAATGAGGTACAGGAGCCTCAGGACCCTCACCACCAGGTTCAGGAAGAGTTATCAACCCCTCAACCATCGGGAAGGAGGAACAGGAGCCTCAGGACCCACACCGCCAGGTTCAGGGACAGTTATCACCCCTCAACCATCAGGAAGGAGGAACAGGAGCCTCAGGACCCACACCACCAGGTTCAGGGTCAGTTATCACCCCTCGACCATCACAAAGGAGGTACAGGAGCCTCAGGACCCACACCACCAGGTTCAGGAAGAGCTATCAACCCCTCAACCATCGGGAAGGAGGAACAGGAGCCTCAGGACCCACACCACCAGGTTCAGGAACAGTTATCACCCCTCAACCATCAGGAAGCAGGTACAGGAGCCCCAGGACCCACACCATCAGGTTCAGGGTCAGTTATTACCCCTCAACCATCAGGAAGGAGGTACAGGAGCCTCAGGACACACACCACCAGGTTCAGGGACAGTTATTACCACTCAACCATCAGGAAGGAGGTCCAGGAGCCTTAGGACCCACACCACCAGGTTCAGGGACAGTTATTACCCCTCAACCATCCGGAAGGAGGTACAGGAGCCACAGGAACCACACCACCAGGTTCAAAAATGGTTATCAACCCCTCAACCACCAGGAATGAGGTACAGGAGCCTCAGGACCCACACCACCAGGTTCAGGAAGAGTTATCAACCCCTCAACCATCGGGAAGGAGGAACAGGAGCCTCAGGACCCACACCGCCAGGTTCAGAGTCAGTTATTACCCCTCAACCATCAGGAAGGAGGTACAGGGGCCTCAGGACCCACACCACCAGGTTCAGGGACAGTTATCACCCCTCAACCATCAGGAAGGAGGTACAGGAGCCTGAGGACCCACACCACCAGGTTCAGGGACAGTTATCACCCCACAACCATCAGGAAGGAGGTACAGGAGCCTCAGGACCCACACCACCAGGTTCAGGGACAGTTATCACCCCACAACCATCAATATGGAGGACAGGAGCCTCAGGACCCTCACCGCCAGGTTCAGGGACAGTTATCACCCCTCGACCATCAGGAAGGGGGTACAGGAGCCTCAGGACCCACACCACCAGGTTCAGAGTCAGTTATCACCCCTCGACCATCAGGAAGCGGGTACAGGAGCCCCAGGACCCACACCAACAGGTTCAGGGACAGTTATCACCCCACAACCATCAGGAAGGAGGTGCAGGAGCCTCAGGACCCACACCACCAGGTTCAGGGACAGTTATCACCCCTCAACCATCAGACAGGAGGTACAGGAGCCTCAGGACCCACACCATCAGGTTCAGGGACAGCTATCAACCCCTGAACCATCAGGAAGGAGGGACAAGAGCCTCAGGACACACACCACCAGGTTCAGGGACAGTTATTACCCCTCAACCATCAGGAAGGAGGTACAGGAGGCTCAGGACCCACACCACCAGGTTCAGGGACAGTTATCACCCCTCCACCATCAGGAAGGAGGTACAGTAGCCTCAGGACCCACACCAACAGGTTCAGGGACAGTTATCACCCCACAACCATCAGGAAGGAGGTGCAGGAGCCTCAGGACCCACACCACCAGGTTCAGGGACAGTTATCACCGCTCAACCATCAATATGGAGGACAGGAGCCTCAGGACACACACCACCAGGTTCAGGGACTGTGAGTACCCCTCAACCATCAGGAAGGAGGTACAGGAGCCACAGGAACCACACCACCAGGTTCAAAAACGGTTATCAACCCCTTAAACACCAGGAATGAGGTACAGGCGCCTCAGGACCCACACCACCAGGTTCAGGAAGAGTTATCAACCCCTCAACCATCGGGAAGGAGGAACAGGAGCCTCAGGACCCACACCACCAGGTTCAGGGACAGTCATCAACCCCTCAACCATCAGGAAGGAGGAACAGGAGCCTCAGGACCCACACCACCAGGTTCAGAGTCAGCACTCACCCCTCAACCATCACAAAGGAGGTACAGGTGCCTCAGGACCCACACCACCAGGTTCAGGAAGAGCTATCAACCCCTCAACCATCGGGAAGGAGGAACAGGAGCCTCAGGACCCACACCACCAGGTTCAGGAACAGTTATCACCCCTCCACCATCCGGAAGGAGGTACAGTAGCCTCAGGACTCACACCACCAGGTTCAGGGACAGTTATCACCCCACAACCATCCGGAAGGAGGTGCAGGAGCCTCAGGACCCTCACCACCAGGTTCAGGGACAGTTATCACCCCTCAACCATCAATATGAAGGACAGGAGCCTCAGGACACACACCACCAGGTTCAGGGACTGTGATTACCCCTCAACCATCCGGAAGGAGGTACAGGAGCCACAGGAACCACACCACCAGGTTCAAAAACGGTTATCAACCCCTCAACCACCAGGAATGAGGTACAGGAGCCTCAGGACCCACACCACCAGGTTCAGGAAGAGTTATCACCCCACAACCATCAGGAAGGAGGTGCAGGAGCCTCAGGACCCACACCACCAGGTTCAGGGACAGTTATCATCCCTCAACCATCAATATGGAGGACAGGAGCCTCAGGACACACACCACCAGGTTCAGGGACTGTGATTATCCCTCAACCATCAGGAAGGAGGTACAGGAGCCACAGGAACCACACCACCAGGTTCAAAAACGGTTATCAACCCCTTAAACACCAGGAATGAGGTACAGGAGCCTCAGGACCCACACCACCAGGTTCAGGAAGAGTTATCAACCCCTCAACCATCGGGAAGGAGGAACAGGAGCCTCAGGACCCACACCACCAGGTTCAGGGACAGTCATCAACCCCTCAACCATCAGGAAGGAGGAACAGGAGCCTCAGGACCCACACCACCAGGTTCAGAGTCAGCACTCACCCCTCAACCATCACAAAGGAGGTACAGGTGCCTCAGGACCCACACCACCAGGTTCAGGAAGAGCTATCAACCCCTCAACCATCGGGAAGGAGGAACAGGAGCCTCAGGACCCACACCACCAGGTTCAGGAACAGTTATCACCCCTCCACCATCCGGAAGGAGGTACAGTAGCCTCAGGACTCACACCACCAGGTTCAGGGACAGTTATCACCCCACAACCATCCGGAAGGAGGTGCAGGAGCCTCAGGACCCTCACCACCAGGTTCAGGGACAGTTATCACCCCTCAACCATCAATATGAAGGACAGGAGCCTCAGGACACACACCACCAGGTTCAGGGACTGTGATTACCCCTCAACCATCCGGAAGGAGGTACAGGAGCCACAGGAACCACACCACCAGGTTCAAAAACGGTTATCAACCCCTCAACCACCAGGAATGAGGTACAGGAGCCTCAGGACCCACACCACCAGGTTCAGGAAGAGTTATCACCCCACAACCATCAGGAAGGAGGTGCAGGAGCCTCAGGACCCACACCACCAGGTTCAGGGACAGTTATCATCCCTCAACCATCAATATGGAGGACAGGAGCCTCAGGACACACACCACCAGGTTCAGGGACTGTGATTATCCCTCAACCATCAGGAAGGAGGTACAGGAGCCACAGGAACCACAGCACCAGGTTCAAAAACGGTTATCAACCCCTCAACCACGAGGAATGAGGTACAGGAGACTCAGGGCCCACACCACCAGGTTCAGGAAGAGTTATCAACCCCTCTACCATCGGGAAAGAGGAACAGGAGCCTCAGGACCAACACCGCCAGGTTCAGGGACAGTTATAACCCCTCAACCATCATGAAGGAGGTACAGGAGCCTCAGGACCAACACCGCCAGGTTCAGGGACAGTTATCACCCCTCAACCATCAGGAAGGAGGAACAGGAGCCTCAGGACCCACACCACCAGGTTCAGGGTCGGTTATCACCCATCAACCATCAGGAAGGAGGTACAGGAGCCTCAGGACCCACACCACCAGGTTCAGGGACAGTTATCACCACTCAACCATCAGGAAGCAGGTACAGGAGCCCCAGGACCCACACCATCAGGTTCAGGGTCAGTTATTACCCCTCAACCATCAGGAAGGAGGTCCAGGAGTCTCAGGACTCACACCACCAGGTTCAGGGTCAGTTATTACCCCTCAACCATCAGGAAGGAGGTCCAGGAGTCTCAGGACTCACACCACCAGGTTCAGGGACAGTTATCACCCCTCAACCATCAGGAAGGAGGTCCAGGAGCCTTAGGACCCACACCACCAGGTTCAGGGACGGTTATTACCCCACAACCATCAGGAAGGAGGTCCAGGAGCCTCAGGACCCACACCACCAGGTTCAGGGACAGTTATCACCCCTCCACCATCAGGAAGGAGGTACAGTAGCCTCAGGACCCACACCACCAGGTTCAGGGACAGTTATCACCCCACAACCATCAGGAAGGAGGTGCAGGAGCCTCAGGACCCACACCACCAGGTTCAGGGACAGTTATCACCCCTCAACCATCAATATGGAGGACAGGAGCCTCAGGACACACACCACCAGGTTCAGGGACTGTGATTACCCCTCAACCATCAGAAAGGAGGTACAGGAGCCAAGGGAACCACACCACCAGGTTCAAAACGGTTATCAACCCCTCAACCACCAGGAATGAGGAACAGGAGCCTCAGGACCCACACCACCAGGTTCAGGAAGAGTTATCAACCCCTCAACCATCGGGAAGGAGGAACAGGAGCCTCAGGACCCACACCGCCAGGTTCAGGGACAGTTATCACCCCTCAACCATCAGGAAGGAGGAACAGGAGCCTCAGGACCCACACCACCAGGTTCAGGGTCAGTTATCACCCCTCGACCATCACAAAGGAGGTACAGGAGCCTCAGGACCTACACCACCAGGTTCAGGAAGAGCTATCAACCCCTCAACCATCGGGAAGGAGGAACATGAGCCTCAGGACCCACACCACCAGGTTCAGGAACAGTTATCACCCCTCCACCATCAGGAAGGAGGAACAGGAGCCTCAGGACCCACACCACCAGGTTCAGGAACAGTTATCAACCCCTCAACCATCAGGAAGGAGGAACAGGAGCCTCAGGACCCACACCACCAGGTTCAGGGTCAGTTATTACCCCTCAACCATCAGGAAGCAGGTACAGGAGCCCCAGGACCCACACCATCAGGTTCAGGGTCAGTTATTACCCCTCAACCATCAGGAAGGAGGTACAGGAGCCTCAGGACCCACACCACCAGGTTCAGGGTCAGTTATCACCCCTCGACCATCACAAAGGAGGTACAGGAGCCTCAGGACCTACACCACCAGGTTCAGGAAGAGCTATCAACCCCTCAACCATCGGGAAGGAGGAACATGAGCCTCAGGACCCACACCACCAGGTTCAGGAACAGTTATCACCCCTCCACCATCAGGAAGGAGGAACAGGAGCCTCAGGACCCACACCACCAGGTTCAGGAACAGTTATCAACCCCTCAACCATCAGGAAGGAGGAGCAGGAGCCTCAGGACCCACACCACCAGGTTCAGGGTCAGTTATTACCCCTCAACCATCAGGAAGCAGGTACAGGAGCCCCAGGACCCACACCATCAGGTTCAGGGTCAGTTATTACCCCTCAACCATCAGGAAGGAGGTACAGGAGCCTCGGGACACACACCACCAGGTTCAGGGACAGTTATTACCACTCAACCATCAGGAAGGAGGTCCAGGAGCCTTAGGACCCACACCACCAGGTTCAGGGACAGTTATTACCCCACAACCATCAGGAAGGAGGTCCAGGAGCCACAGGACCAACACCACCAGGTTCAGGGACAATTATCACCCCTCCACCATCAGGAAGGAGGTACAGTAGCCTCAGGACCCACACCACCAGGTTCAGGGACAGTTATCACCCCACAACCATCAGGAAGGAGGTGCAGGAGCCTCAGGACCCACACCACCAGGTTCAGGGACAGTTATCACCCCTCAACCATCAATATGGAGGACAGGAGCCTCAGGACACACACCACCACTTTCAGGGACTGTGATTACCCCTCAACCATCAGGAAGGAGTTACAGGAGCCACAGGAACCACACCACCAGGTTCAAAAACGGTTATCAACCCCTCAAGCACCAGGAATGAGGTACAGGAGCCTCAGGAGCCACACCGCCAGGTTCAGGGACAGTCATTAACCCCTCAACCATCAGGAAGGAGGTACAGGAGCCTCAGGACCCACACCACCAGGTTCAGGAACAGTTATCACCCCTCCACCATCCGGAAGGAGGTACAGGAGCCTCAGGACCCACACCACCAGGTTCAGTGACAGTTATCACCCCACAACCATCAGGAAGGAGGTACAGAAGCCTCAGGACCCACAACACCAGGTTCAGGGACAGTTATCACCCCTCAACCATCAGGAAGGAGGTACAGGAGTCTCAGGACTCACACCATCAGGTTCAGGGTAAGTTATTACCCCTCAACCATCAGGAAGGAGGTACAGGAGTCTCAGGACTCACACCACCAGGTTCAGGGACAGTTATCACCCCTCAACCATCAGGAAGGAGGTCCAGGAGCCTTATGACCCACACCACCAGGTTCAGGGACGGTTATTACCCCACAACCATCAGGAAGGAGGTCCAGGAGCCTCAAGACCCACACCACCAGGTTCAGGGACAGTTATCACCCCTCCACCATCAGGAAGGAGGTACAGTAGCCTCAGGACCCACACCACCAGGTTCAGGGACAGTTAGCACCCCACAACCATCAGGAAGGAGGTGCAGGAGCCTCAGGACCCACACCACCAGGTTCAGGGACAGTTATCACCCCTCAACCATCAATATGGAGGACAGGAGTCTCAGGACACACACCACCAGGTTCAGGGACTGTGATTACCCCTCAACCATCAGAAAGGAGGTACAGGAGCCACAGGAACCACACCACCAGGTTCAAAACGGTTATCAACCCCTCAACCACCAGGAATGAGGTACAGGAGCCTCAGGACCCACACCACCAGGTTCAGGAAGAGTTATCAACCCCTCAACCATCGGGAAGGAGGAACAGGAGCCTCAGGACCCACACCGCCAGGTTCAGGGTCAGTTATCACCCCTCGACCATCACAAAGGAGGTACAGGTTCCTCAGGACCCACACCACCAGGTTCAGGGTCAGTTATCACCCCTCGACCATCACAAAGGAGGTACAGGTGCCTCAGGACCCACACCACCAGGTTCAGGAAGAGCTATCAACCCCTCAACCATCGGGAAGGAGGAACAGGAGCCTCAGGACCCACACCACCAGGTTCAGGAACAGTTATCACCCCTCCACCATCCGGAAGGAGGTACAGTAGCCTCAGGACTCACACCACCAGGTTCAGGGACAGTTATCACCCCACAACCATCCGGAAGGAGGTGCAGGAGCCTCAGGACCCTCACCACCAGGTTCAGGGACAGTTATCACCCCTCAACCATCAATATGAAGGACAGGAGCCTCAGGACACACACCACCAGGTTCAGGGACTGTGATTACCCCTCAACCATCCGGAAGGAGGTACAGGAGCCACAGGAACCACACCACCAGGTTCAAAAACGGTTATCAACCCCTCAACCACCAGGAATGAGGTACAGGAGCCTCAGGACCCACACCACCAGGTTCAGGAAGAGTTATCACCCCACAACCATCAGGAAGGAGGTGCAGGAGCCTCAGGACCCACACCACCAGGTTCAGGGACAGTTATCACCCCTCAACCATCAATATGGAGGACAGGAGCCTCAGGACACACACCACCAGGTTCAGGGACTGTGATTATCCCTCAACCATCAGGAAGGAGGTACAGGAGCCACAGGAACCACAGCACCAGGTTCAAAAACGGTTATCAACCCCTCAACCACCAGGAATGAGGTACAGGAGCCTCAGGGCCCACACCACCAGGTTCAGGAAGAGTTATCAACCCCTCTACCATCGGGAAAGAGGAACAGGAGCCTCAGGACCAACACCGCCAGGTTCAGGGACAGTTATAACCCCTCAACCATCATGAAGGAGGTACAGGAGCCTCAGGACCAACACCGCCAGGTTCAGGGACAGTTATCACCCCTCAACCATCAGGAAGGAGGAACAGGAGCCTCAGGACCCACACCACCAGGTTCAGGGTCGGTTATCACCCATCAACCATCAGGAAGGAGGTACAGGAGCCTCAGGACCCACACCACCAGGTTCAGGGACAGTTATCACCACTCAACCATCAGGAAGCAGGTACAGGAGCCCCAGGACCCACACCATCAGGTTCAGGGTCAGTTATTACCCCTCAACCATCAGGAAGGAGGTCCAGGAGTCTCAGGACTCACACCACCAGGTTCAGGGACAGTTATCACCCCTCAACCATCAGGAAGGAGGTCCAGGAGCCTTAGGACCCACACCACCAGGTTCAGGGACGGTTATTACCCCACAACCATCAGGAAGGAGGTGCAGGTGCCTCAGGACCCACACCACCAGGTTCAGGGACAGTTATCACCCCTCAACCATCAATATGGAGGACAGGAGCCTCAGGACACACACCACCAGGTTCAGGGACTGTGATTACCCCTCAACCATCAGAAAGGAGGTACAGGAGCCACAGGAACCACACCACCAGGTTCAAAACGGTTATCAACCCCTCAACCACCAGGAATGAGGTACAGGAGCCTCAGGACCCTCACCACCAGGTTCAGGAAGAGTTATCAACCCCTCAACCATCGGGAAGGAGGAACAGGAGCCTCAGGACCCACACCGCCAGGTTCAGGGACAGTTATCACCCCTCAACCATCAGGAAGGAGGAACAGGAGCCTCAGGACCCACACCACCAGGTTCAGGGTCAGTTATCACCCCTCGACCATCACAAAGGAGGTACAGGAGCCTCAGGACCCACACCACCAGGTTCAGGAAGAGCTATCAACCCCTCAACCATCGGGAAGGAGGAACAGGAGCCTCAGGACCCACACCACCAGGTTCAGGAACAGTTATCACCCCTCAACCATCAGGAAGCAGGTACAGGAGCCCCAGGACCCACACCATCAGGTTCAGGGTCAGTTATTACCCCTCAACCATCAGGAAGGAGGTACAGGAGCCTCAGGACACACACCACCAGGTTCAGGGACAGTTATTACCACTCAACCATCAGGAAGGAGGTCCAGGAGCCTTAGGACCCACACCACCAGGTTCAGGGACAGTTATTACCCCTCAACCATCCGGAAGGAGGTACAGGAGCCACAGGAACCACACCACCAGGTTCAAAAATGGTTATCAACCCCTCAACCACCAGGAATGAGGTACAGGAGCCTCAGGACCCACACCACCAGGTTCAGGAAGAGTTATCACCCCACAACCATCAGGAAGGAGGTGCAGGAGCCTCAGGACCCACACCACCAGGTTCAGGGACAGTTATCACCCCTCAACCATCAATATGGAGGACAGGAGCCTCAGGACACACACCACCAGGTTCAGGGACTGTGATTATCCCTCAACCATCAGGAAGGAGGTACAGGAGCCACAGGAACCACAGCACCAGGTTCAAAAACGGTTATCAACCCCTCAACCACCAGGAATGAGGTACAGGAGCCTCAGGGCCCACACCACCAGGTTCAGGAAGAGTTATCAACCCCTCTACCATCGGGAAAGAGGAACAGGAGCCTCAGGACCAACACCGCCAGGTTCAGGGACAGTTATAACCCCTCAACCATCATGAAGGAGGTACAGGAGCCTCAGGACCAACACCGCCAGGTTCAGGGACAGTTATCACCCCTCAACCATCAGGAAGGAGGAACAGGAGCCTCAGGACCCACACCACCAGGTTCAGGGACAGTTATCACCCCTCAACCATCAGGAAGGAGGTACAGGAGCCTCAGGACCCACACCACCAGGTTCAGGGACAGTTATCACCCCTCCACCATCAGGAAGGAGGTATTGTAGCCTCAGGACCCACAACACCAGGTTCAGGGACAGTTATCACCCCACAACCATCAGGAAGGAGGTGCAGGTGCCTCAGGACCCACACCACCAGGTTCAGGGACAGTTATCACCCCTCAACCATCAATATGGAGGACAGGAGCCTCAGGACACACACCACCAGGTTCAGGGACTGTGATTACCCCTCAACCATCAGAAAGGAGGTACAGGAGCCACAGGAACCACACCACCAGGTTCAAAACGGTTATCAACCCCTCAACCACCAGGAATGAGGTACAGGAGCCTCAGGACCCACACCGCCAGGTTCAGGGACAGTTATCACCCCTCAACCATCAGGAAGGAGGAACAGGAGCCTCAGGACCCACACCGCCAGGTTCAGGGACAGTTATCACCCCTCAACCATCAGGAAGGAGGAACAGGAGCCTCAGGACCCACACCGCCAGGTTCAGGGACAGTTATCACCCCTCAACCATCAGGAAGGAGGAACAGGAGCCTCAGGACCCACACCACCAGGTTCAGGGTCAGTTATCACCCCTCGACCATCACAAAGGAGGTACAGGAGCCTCAGGACCCACACCACCAGGTTCAGGAAGAGCTATCAAACCCTCAACCATCGGGAAGGAGGAACAGGAGCCTCAGGACCCACACCACCAGGTTCAGGAACAGTTATCACCCCTCCACCATCCGGAAGGAGGTACAGGAGCCTCAGGACCCACACCACCAGGTTCAGGGACAGTTATCAACGCCTCAACCATCAGGAAGGAGGAACAGGAGCCTCAGGACCCACACCACCAGGTTCAGGAACAGTTATCAACCCCTCAACCATCAGGAAGGAGGAGCAGGAGCCTCAGGACCCACACCACCAGGTTCAGGGTCAGTTATTACCCCTCAACCATCAGGAAGCAGGTACAGGAGCCCCAGGACCCACACCATCAGGTTCAGGGTCAGTTATTACCCCTCAACCATCAGGAAGGAGGTACAGGAGCCTCAGGACACACACCACCAGGTTCAGGGACAGTTATTACCACTCAACCATCAGGAAGGAGGTCCAGGAGCCTTAGGACCCACACCACCAGGTTCAGGGACAGTTATTACCCCACAACCATCAGGAAGGAGGTCCAGGAGCCACAGGACCAACACCACCAGGTTCAGGGACAATTATCACCCCTCCACCATCAGGAAGGAGGTACAGTAGCCTCAGGACCCACACCACCAGGTTCAGGGACAGTTATCACCCCACAACCATCAGGAAGGAGGTGCAGGAGCCTCAGGACCCACACCACCAGGTTCAGGGACAGTTATCACCCCTCAACCATCAGGAAGGAGGAACAGGAGCCTCAGGACCCACACCACCAGGTTCAGGGTCAGTTATCACCCCTCGACCATCACAAAGGAGGTACAGGAGCCTCAGGACCCACACCACCAGGTTCAGGAAGAGCTATCAACCCCTCAACCATCGGGAAGGAGGAACAGGAGCCTCAGGACCCACACCACCAGGTTCAGGAACAGTTATCACCCCTCCACCATCCGGAAGGAGGTACAGGAGCCTCAGGACCCACACCACCAGGTTCAGGGACAGTTATCAACGCCTCAACCATCAGGAAGGAGGAACAGGAGCCTCAGGACCCACACCACCAGGTTCAGGAACAGTTATCAACCCCTCAACCATCAGGAAGGAGGAGCAGGAGCCTCAGGACCCACACCACCAGGTTCAGGGTCAGTTATTACCCCTCAACCATCAGGAAGCAGGTACAGGAGCCCCAGGACCCACACCATCAGGTTCAGGGTCAGTTATTACCCCTCAACCATCAGGAAGGAGGTACAGGAGCCTCAGGACACACACCACCAGGTTCAGGGACAGTTATTACCACTCAACCATCAGGAAGGAGGTCCAGGAGCCTTAGGACCCACACCACCAGGTTCAGGGACAGTTATTACCCCACAACCATCAGGAAGGAGGTCCAGGAGCCACAGGACCAACACCACCAGGTTCAGGGACAATTATCACCCCTCCACCATCAGGAAGGAGGTACAGTAGCCTCAGGACCCACACCACCAGGTTCAGGGACAGTTATCACCCCACAACCATCAGGAAGGAGGTGCAGGAGCCTCAGGACCCACACCACCAGGTTCAGGGACAGTTATCACCCCTCAACCTTCAGAAAGGAGGTACAGGAGCCACAGGAACCACACCACCAGGTTCGAAACGGTTATCAACCCCTCAACCACCAGGAATGAGGTACAGGAGCCTCAGGACCCACACCACCAGGTTCAGGAAGAGTTATCAACCCCTCAACCATCGGGAAGGAGGAACAGGAGCCTCAGGACCCACACCACCAGGTTCAGGGACAGTCATCAACCCCTCAACCATCAGGAAGGAGGAACAGGAGCCTCAGGACCCACACCACCAGGTTCAGGGACAGTTATCACCCCTCAACCATCAGGAAGGAGGTACAGGAGCCTGAGGACCCACACCACCAGGTTCAGGGACAGTTATCACCCCACAACCATCAGGAAGGAGGTACAGGAGCCTCAGGACCCACACCACCAGGTTCAGGGACAGTTATCACCCCACAACCATCAATATGGAGGACAGGAGCCTCAGGACCCACACCGCCAGGTTCAGGGACAGTTATCACCCCTCGACCATCAGGAAGGGGGTACAGGAGCCTCAGGACCCACACCACCAGGTTCAGAGTCAGTTATCACCCCTCGACCATCAGGAAGGGGGTACAGGAGCCCCAGGACCCACACCATCAGGTTCAGGGTCAGTTATCACCCCTCAACCATCAGGAAGGAGGGACAAGAGCCTCAGGACACACACCACCAGGTTCAGGGACAGTTATTACCCCTCAACCATCAGGAAGGAGGTACAGGAGGCTCAGGACCCACACCACCAGGTTCAGGGACGGTTATCACCCCTCCACCATCAGGAAGGAGGTACAGTAGCCTCAGGCCCCACACCACCAGGTTCAGGGACAGTCATCAACCCCTCAACCATCAGGAAGGAGGAACAGGAGCCTCAGGACCCACACCACCAGGTTCAGGGACAGTTATCACCCCTCAACCATCAGGAAGGAGGTACAGGAGCCTGAGGACCCACACCACCAGGTTCAGGGACAGTTATCACCCCACAACCATCAGGAAGGAGGTACAGGAGCCTCAGGACCCACACCACCAGGTTCAGGGACAGTTATCACCCCACAACCATCAATATGGAGGACAGGAGCCTCAGGACCCACACCGCCAGGTTCAGGGACAGTTATCACCCCTCGACCATCAGGAAGGGGGTACAGGAGCCTCAGGACCCACACCACCAGGTTCAGAGTCAGTTATCACCCCTCGACCATCAGGAAGGGGGTACAGGAGCCCCAGGACCCACACCATCAGGTTCAGGGTCAGTTATCACCCCTCAACCATCAGGAAGGAGGGACAAGAGCCTCAGGACACACACCACCAGGTTCAGGGACAGTTATTACCCCTCAACCATCAGGAAGGAGGTACAGGAGGCTCAGGACCCACACCACCAGGTTCAGGGACGGTTATCACCCCTCCACCATCAGGAAGGAGGTACAGTAGCCTCAGGACCCACACCAACAGGTTCAGGGACAGTTATCACCCCACAACCATCAGGAAGGAGGTGCAGGAGCCTCAGGACCCACACCACCAGGTTCAGGGACAGTTATCACCCCACAACCATCAGGAAGGAGGTGCAGGAGCCTCAGGACCCACACCACCAGGTTCAGGAACAGTTATCACCCCTCCACCATCCGGAAGGAGGTACAGGAGCCTCAGGACCCACACCACCAGGTTCAGGGACAGTTATCAACCCCTCAACCATCAGGAAGGAGGAACAGGAGCCTCAGGACCCACACCACCAGGTTCAGGAACAGTTATCAACCCCTCAACCATCAGGAAGGAGGAACAGGAGCCTCAGGACCCTCACCACCAGGTTCAGGGTCAGTTATTACCCCTCAACCATCAGGAAGCAGGTACAGGAGCCCCAGGACCCACACCATCAGGTTCAGGGTCAGTTATTACCCCTCAACCATCAGGAAGGAGGTACAGGAGCCTCAGGACACACACCACCAGGTTCAGGGACAGTTATTACCACTCAACCATCAGGAAGGAGGTCCAGGAGCCTTAGGACCCACACCACCAGGTTCAGGGACAGTTATTACCCCACAACCATCAGGAAGGAGGTCCAGGAGCCTCAGGACCCACACCACCAGGTTCAGGGACAGTTATCACCCCTCCACCATCAGGAAGGAGGTACAGTAGCCTCAGGACCCACACCACCAGGTTCAGGGACAGTTATCACCCCACAACCATCAGGAAGGAGGTGCAGGAGCCTCAGGACCCACACCACCAGGTTCAGGGACGGTTATCACCCCTCAACCATCAGAAAGGAGGTACAGGAGCCACAGGAACCACACCACCAGGTTCAAAACGGTTATCAACCCCTCAACCACCAGGAATGAGGTACAGGAGCCTCAGGACCCACACCACCAGGTTCAGGAAGAGTTATCAACCCCTCAACCATCGGGAAGGAGGAACAGGAGCCTCAGGACCCATACCGCCAGGTTCAGGGACAGTCATCACCCCTCAACCATCAGGAAGGAGGAACAGGAGCCTCAGGACCCACACCACCAGGTTCAGAGTCAGTTATCACCCCTCAACCATCAGGAAGGAGGTACAGGAGCCTCAGGTCCCACACCACCAGGTTCAGGGACAGTTATCACCCCTCAACCATCAGGAAGGAGGTACAGGAGCCTGAGGACCCACACCACCAGGTTCAGGGACAGTTATCACCCCACAACCATCAGGAAGGAGGTACCGGAGCCTCAGGACCCACACCACCAGGTTCAGGGACAGTTATCACCCCACAACCATCAATATGGAGGACAGGAGCCTCAGGACCCTCACCGCCAGGTTCAGGGACAGTTATCACCCCTCGACCATCAGGAAGGGGGTACAGGAGCCTCAGGACCCACACCACCAGGTTCAGAGTCAGTTATCACCCCTCGACCATCAGGAAGCGGGTACAGGAGCCCCAGGACCCACACCATCAGTTTCAGGGTCAGTTATCACCCCTCAACCATCAGGAAGGAGGTCCAGGATCCTCAGGACCCACACCACCAGGTTCAGGGTCAGTTATCACCCCTCAACCATCAGACAGGAGGTACAGGAGCCTCAGGACCCACACCATCAGGTTCAGGGACAGCTATCAACCCCTGAACCATCAGGAAGGAGGGACAAGAGCCTCAGGACACACACCACCAGGTTCAGGGACAGTTATTACCCCTCAACCATCAGGAAGGAGGTACAGGAGGCTCAGGACCCACACCACCAGGTTCAGGGACAGTTATCACCCCTCCACCATCAGGAAGGAGGTACAGTAGCCTCAGGACCCACACCAACAGGTTCAGGGACAGTTATCACCCCACAACCATCAGGAAGGAGGTGCAGGAGCCTCAGGACCCACACCACCAGGTTCAGGGACAGTTATCACCGCTCAACCATCAATATGGAGGACAGGAGCCTCAGGACACACACCACCAGGTTCAGGGACTGTGAGTACCCCTCAACCATCAGGAAGGAGGTACAGGAGCCACAGGAACCACACCACCAGGTTCAAAAACGGTTATCAACCCCTTAAACACCAGGAATGAGGTACAGGAGCCTCAGGACCCACACCACCAGGTTCAGGAAGAGTTATCAACCCCTCAACCATCGGGAAGGAGGAACAGGAGCCTCAGGACCCACACCACCAGGTTCAGGGACAGTCATCAACCCCTCAACCATCAGGAAGGAGGAACAG
Source organism: Hypanus sabinus (assembly GCF_030144855.1). Lineage (NCBI taxonomy): Eukaryota > Metazoa > Chordata > Chondrichthyes > Myliobatiformes > Dasyatidae > Hypanus > Hypanus sabinus. The sequence continues at coordinate 421,951 of NW_026781235.1, read as the reverse complement.
GAGCCTCAGGACCCACACCACCAGGTTCAGAGTCAGCACTCACCCCTCAACCATCAGGAAGGAGGAACAGGAGCCTCAGGACCCACACCACCAGGTTCAGGGACAGTTATTACCCCTCAACCATCAGGAAGGAGGAACAGGAGCCTCAGGACCCACACCACCAGGTTCAGGGACAGTTATTACCCCTCAACCATCAGGAAGGAGGAACAGGAGCCTCAGGACCCACACCATCAGGTTCAGGGTCAGTTATTACCCCTCAACCATCAGGAAGGAGGAACAGGAGACTCAGGACCCACACCACCAGGTTCAGAGTCAGTTATCACCCCTCGACCATCAGGAAGGAGGTACAGGAGTCTCAGGACCCACACAACCAGGTTCAGGAAACACTTATCACCCCTCAACAATTAGGTAGGAGTTACAGGAGCATTAGAAACCACACCACAAGGTTCAGGGACAGGTATTACCCCTCAACCATCAGGAAGGAGGTTCAGGAGCCTCAGGACCCACACCACCAGGTTCAGGGACAGTGATCACCCCACAACCATCAGGAAGGAGGTGCAGGAGCCTCAGGACCCACACCACCAGGTTCAGGGACAGTTATCACCGCTCAACCATCAATATGGAGGACAGGAGCCTCAGGACACACACCACCAGGTTCAGGGACTGTGATTACCCCTCAACCATCAGGAAGGAGGTACAGGAGCCACAAGAACCACACCACCATGTTCAAAAACGGTTATCAACCCCTCAACCACCAGGAATGAGGTACAGGAGCCTCAGGACCCACACCACCAGGTTCAGCAAGAGTTATCAACCCCTCAACAATCGGGAAGGAGGAACAGGAGCCTCAGGACCCACACCGCCAGGTTCAGGGACAGTCATCAACCCCTCAACCATCAGGAAGGAGGAACAGGAGCCTCAGGACCCACACCACCAGGTTCAGAGTCAGTTATCACCCCTCGACCATCAGGAAGGAGGTACAGGAGCCTCAAGACCCACACCACCAGGTTCAGGGACAGTTATCACCACTCAACCATCAGGAAGCAGGTACAGGAGCCCCAGGACCCACACCATCAGGTTCAGGGTCAGTTATTACCCCTCAACCATCAGGAAGTAGGTACAGGAGTCTCAGGACTCACACCACCAGGTTCAGGGACAGTTATCACCCCTCAACCATCAGGAAGGAGGTCCAGGAGCCTCAGGACCCACACCATCAGGTTCAGGGACAGCTATCAACACCTCAACAATCAGGAAGGGGGTACAGGAGCCCCAGGACCCACACCATCAAGTTCAGGGTCAGTTATCACCCCTCAACCATCAGGAAGGAGGGACAAGAGCCTCAGGACACACACCACCAGGTTCAGGGACAGTTATTACCCCTCAACCATCAGGAAGGAGGTACAGGAGGCTCAGGACCCACACCACCAGGTTCAGGGACGGTTATCACCCCTCCACCATCAGGAAGGAGGTACAGTAGCCTCAGGACCCACACCAACAGGTTCAGGGACAGTTATCACCCCACAACCATCAGGAAGGAGGTGCAGGAGCCTCAGGACCCACAACACCAGGTTCAGGGACAGTTATCACCCCACAACCATCAGGAAGGAGGTACAGGAGCCTCAGGACCCACACCATCAGGTTCAGGGACAGCTATCAACCCCTCAACCATCAGGAAGGAGGGACAAGAGCCTCAGGACACACACCACCAGGTTCAGGGACAGTTATTACCCCTCAACCATCAGGAAGGAGGTACAGGAGGCTCAGGACCCACACCACCAGGTTCAGGGACAGTTATCACCCCTCCACCATCAGGAAGGAGGTACAGTAGCCTCAGGACCCACACCAACAGGTTCAGGGACAGTTATCACCCCACAACCATCCGGAAGGAGGTGCAGGAGCCTCAGGACCCACACCACCAGGTTCAGGGACAGTTATCACCGCTCAACCATCAATATGGAGGACAGGAGCCTCAGGACACACACCACCAGGTTCAGGGACTGTGATTACCCCTCAACCATCAGGAAGGAGGTACAGGAGCCACAGGAACCACACCACCAGGTTCAAAAACGGTTATCAACCCCTCAACCATCGGGAAGGAGGAACAGGAGCCTCAGGACCCACACCACCAGGTTCAGGGACAGTCATCAACCCCTCAACCATCAGGAAGGAGGAACAGGAGCCTCAGGACCCACACCACCAGGTTCAGAGTCAGCTCTCACCCCTCAACCATCAGGAAGGAGGAACAGGAGCCTCAGGACCCACACCACCAGGTTCAGGGACAGTTATTGCCCCTCAACCATCAGGAAGGAGTAACAGGAGCCTCAGGACCCACACCACCAGGTTCAGGGACAGTTATTACCCCTCAACCATCAGGAAGGAGGAACAGGAGCCTCAGGACCCACACCATCAGGTTCAGGGTCAGTTATTACCCCTCAACCATCAGGAAGGAGGAACAGGAGCCTCAGGACCCACACCACCAGGTTCAGAGTCAGTTATCACCCGTCGACCATCAGGAAGGAGGTACAGGAGTCTCAGGACCCACACCACCAGGTTCAGGAAACACTTATCACCCCTCAACAATTAGGTAGGAGTTACAGGAGCATTAGAAACCACACAACAAGGTTCGGGGACAGGTATTACCCCTCAACCATCAGGAAGGAGGTTCAGGAGCCTCAGGACCCACACCACCAGGTTCAGGAAGAGTTATCAACCCCTCAACCATCAGGAAGGAGGTACAGGAGCTTCAGGAATCACCACACAAGGTTCAGGGACAGTTATCAACCCACATCCATCAGGAAGGAGGTACAAGAGCCTCAGTACTCTCACGACCAGGTTCAGTGACAGTTATCACCCCACAACCATCAGGAAGGAGGTACAGAAGCCTCAGGACCCACACCACCAGGTTCAGGGACAGTTATCACCCCTCAACCATCAGGAAGGAGGTACAGGGGCCTCAGGACCCACACCACCAGCTTCAGGGACTGTGATTACCCCTCAACCATCAGGAAGGAGGTACAGGAGCCAGAGGAACCACACCACCAGGTTCAAAAACGGTTATCAACCCCTCAACCACCAGGAGTGAGGTATAGGAGCCTCAGGACCCACACCACCAGGTTCAGGAAGAGTTATCAACCCCTCAACCATCGGGAAGGAGGAACAGGAGACTCAGGACCCACACCACCAGGTTCAGGAAGAGTTATCAACCCCTCAACCATCGGGAAGGAGGAACAGGAGCCTCAGGACCCACACCACCAGGTTCAGGAAGAGTTATCAACCCCTCAACCATCGGGAAGGAGGAACAGGAGCCTCAGGACCCACACCACCAGGTTCAGGGTCAGTTATCACCCCTCAACCATCAGGAAGCAGGTACAGGAGCCTCAGGACCCACACCACCAGGTTCAGGGACAGTTATAACCCCTCACCCATCAGGAAGGAGGTACAGAAGCCTCAGGACCCACACCACCAGGTTCAGGGACAGTTATCACCCCTCAACCATCAGGAAGGAGGTACAGGGGCCTCAGGACCCACACCACCAGCTTCAGGGACTGTGATTACCCCTCAACCATCAGGAAGGAGGTACAGGAGCCAGAGGAACCACACCACCAGGTTCAAAAACGGTTATCAACCCCTCAACCACCAGGATTGAGGTACAGGAGCCTCAGGACCCACACCACCAGGTTCAGGAAGAGTTATCAACCCCTCAACCATCGGGAAGGAGGAACAGGAGCCTCAGGACCCACACCACCAGGTTCAGGGTCAGTTATCACCCCTCAAACATCAGGAAGGAGGTACAGGAGTCTCAGGACTCACACCACCAGGTTCAGGGACAGTTATCACCCCTCAAACATCAGGAAGGAGGTACAGGAGCCTCAGGACACACACGACTATGTTCAGGGACAGTTATCACCCCTCAACCATCAGGAAGCAGGTACAGGAGCCTCAGGACCCACACCACCAGGTTCAGGGACAGTTATAACCCCTCACCCATCAGGAAGGAGATACAGGAGCCTTAGGACCCACGCGACCAGGTTCAGGGACAGTTAGCACCCCACAACCATCAGGAAGGAGGTATAGGAGCCTCAGGACCCACACCATCAGATTTAGGGACAGTTATTACCCCTCAGCTATCAGGAAGGAGGTACAGGAGCCCCAGGACCTACACCACCAGGTTCAGGGACAGTTACGACCCCTCAACCATCAGGAAGGAGGTACAGGAGCGACAGGACCCACACCACAAGTTTCAAAAACAGTTATTACCCCTCAACCACAAGAAAGGAGGTACAGGAGCCCCAGGACCCACACCACCTGGTTCAGGGACAGTTATTACCCCTCAACCATCAGGAAGGAGGTACAGGAGCCTCAGGACCCACACCACCAGGTTCAGGGACAGTTATCACCCCACAACCATCAGGAAGGAGTTGCAGGAGCCACAGCACCAACACCACCAGGTTCAGGGACAGTTATTACCCCTCAACCAGCAGGAAGGAGGTACAAGAGCCTCAGGACACACACCACCAGGTTCAGGGACAGTTATTACCCTTCAATCATCAGGAAGGAGGTACAGGAGACTCAGGACCACACCACCAGGTTCAGGAAACACTTATCACCCCTCAACCATTAGGTAGGAGTTACAGGAGCATTAGAAACCACACCACCAGGTTCATGGACAGTTATTACCCCTCAACCATCAGGAAGGAGGTACAGGAGCCTCAGGACCCACACCACCAGGTTCAGGGACAGTTATCACCCCTCAACCATCAGGAAGCAGGTACAGGAGCCCCAGGACCCACAGCACCAGGTTCAGGGTCAGTTATTACCCCTCAACCATCAGGAAGGAGGTACAGGAGTCTCAGGACTCACACCACCAGGTTCAGGGACAGTTATCACCCCTCAACCATCCGGAAGGAGGTCCAGGAGCCTCAGGACCCACACCACCAGGTTCAGGGACAGTTACTACCCCTCAACCATCAGGAAGGAGGTACAGGAGCCTCAGGACCCACACCACCAGGTTCAGGGACAGTTATCACCCCACAAACATCAGGAAGGAGTTGCAGGAGCCACAGCACCAACACCACCAGGTTCAGGGACAGTTATTACCCCTCAACCATCAGGAAGGATGTACAAGAGCCTCAGGACACACACCACCAGGTTCAGGGACAGTTATTACCCTTCAACCATCAGGAAGGAGGTACAGGAGACTCAGGACCACACCACCAGTTTCAGGAAACACTTATCACCCCTCAACCATTAGGTAGGAGTTACAGGAGCCTTAGGACCCACACCACAAGATTCAGGGACAGTTATCACCCCTCAACCATCAGGAAGCAGGTACAGGAGCCTCAGGACCCACACCACCAGGTTCAGGGTCAGTTATTACCCCTCAACCATCAGGAAGGAGATACAGGAGCCTCAGGACCCACACCACCAGGTTTAGGGACAGTTATTACCCCTCAACTATCAGGAAGGAGGTACAGGAGCCCCAGGACCTACACCACCAGGTTCAGGGACAGTTACTACCCCTCAACCATCAGGAACGAGGTACAGGAGCGACAGGACCCACACCACAAGTTTCAAAAACAGTTATTACCCCTCAACCACAAGAAAGGAGGTACAGGAGCCCCAGGACCCACACCACCTGGTTCAGGGACAGTTATTACCCCTCAACCATCAGGAAGGAGGTACAGGAGCCTCAGGACCCACACCACCAGGTTCAGGGACAGTTCTCACCACCCCACCATCAGGAAGGAGGTACAGTAGCCTCAGGACCCACACCACCAGGTTCAGGGACAGTTATCACCCCACAACCATCAGGAAGTAGGTGCAGGAGCCTCAGGACCCACACCACCAGGTTCAGGGACAGTTATCACCCCTCAACCATCAATATGGAGGACAGGAGCCTCAGGACACACACCACCAGTTTCAGGGACTGTGAATACCCCTCAACCATCAGGAAGGAGTTACAGGAGCCACAGGAACCACACCACCAGGTTAAAAAACGGTTATCAACCACTCAAGCACCAGGAATGAGGTACAGGAGCCTCAGGACCCACACCACCAGGTTCAGGAAGAGTTATCAACCCCTCAACCATCAGGAAGGAGGTACAGGAGCTTCAGGAATCACCACACAAGGTTCAGGGACAGTTATCAACCCACATCCATCAGGAAGGAGGTACAAGAGCCTCAGTACTCTCACGACCAGGTTCAGTGACAGTTATCACCCCACAACCATCAGGAAGGAGGTACAGAAGCCTCAGGACCCACAGCACCATGTTCAGGGACAGTTATCACCCCTCAACCATCAGGAAGGAGGTACAGGGGCCTCAGGACCCACACCACCAGCTTCAGGGACTGTGATTACCCCTCAACCATCAGGAAGGAGGTACAGGAGCCAGAGGAACCACACCACCAGGTTCAAAAACGGTTATCAACCCCTCAACCACCAGGATTGAGGTACAGGAGCCTCAGGACCCACACCACCAGGTTCAGGAAGAGTTATCAACCCCTCAACCATCGGGAAGGAGGAACAGGAGCCTCAGGACCCACACCACCAGGTTCAGGAAGAGTTATCAACCCCTCAACCATCGGGAAGGAGGAACAGGAGCCTCAGGACCCACACCACCAGGTTCAGGAAGAGTTATCAACCCCTCAACCATCGGGAAGGAGGAACAGGAGCCTCAGGACCCACACCACCAGGTTCAGGGTCAGTTATCACCCCTCAAACATCAGGAAGGAGGTACAGGAGTCTCAGGACTCACACCACCAGGTTCAGGGACAGTTATCACCCCTCAAACATCAGGAAGGAGGTACAGGAGCCTCAGGACACACACGACTAGGTTTAGGGACAGTTATCACCCCTCAACCATCAGGAAGCAGGTACAGGAGCCTCAGGACCCACACCACCAGGTTCAGGGACAGTTATAACCCCTCACCCATCAGGAAGGAGATACAGGAGCCTTAGGACCCACGCGACCAGGTTCAGGGACAGTTAGCACCCCACAACCATCAGGAAGGAGGTATAGGAGCCTCAGGACCCACACCACCAGGTTTAGGGACAGTTATTACCCCTCAACTATCAGGAAGGAGGTACAGGAGCCCCAGGACCTACACCACCAGGTTCAGGGACAGTTACGACCCCTCAACCATCAGGAAGGAGGTACAGGAGCGACAGGACCCACACCACAAGTTTCAAAAACAGTTATTACCCCTCAACCACAAGAAAGGAGGTACAGGAGCCCCAGGACCCACACCACCTGGTTCAGGGACAGTTATTACCCCTCAACCATCAGGAAGGAGGTACAGGAGCCTCAGGACCCACACCACCAGGTTCAGGGACAGTTATCACCCCACAACCATCAGGAAGGAGTTGCAGGAGCCACAGCACCAACACCACCAGGTTCAGGGACAGTTAGTACCCCTCAACCAGCAGGAAGGAGGTACAAGAGCCTCAGGACACACACCACCAGGTTCAGGGACAGTTATTACCCTTCAATCATCAGGAAGGAGGTACAGGAGACTCAGGACCACACCACCAGGTTCAGGAAACACTTATCACCCCTCAACCATTAGGTAGGAGTTACAGGAGCATTAGAAACCACACCACCAGGTTCATGGACAGTTATTACCCCTCAACCATCAGGAAGGAGGCACAGGAGCCTCAGGACCCACACCACCAGGTTCAGGGACAGTTATCACCCCTCAACCATCAGGAAGCAGGTACAGGAGCCCCAGGACCCACAGCACCAGGTTCAGGGTCAGTTATTACCCCTCAACCATCAGGAAGGAGGTACAGGAGTCTCAGGACTCACACCACCAGGTTCAGGGACAGTTATCACCCCTCAACCATCCGGAAGGAGGTCCAGGAGCCTCAGGACCCACACCACCAGGTTCAGGGACAGTTACTACCCCTCAACCATCAGGAAGGAGGTACAGGAGCCTCAGGACCCACACCACCAGGTTCAGGGACAGTTATCACCCCACAACCATCAGGAAGGAGTTGCAGGAGCCACAGCACCAACACCACCAGGTTCAGGGACAGTTATTACCCCTCAACCATCAGGAAGGATGTACAAGAGCCTCAGGACACACACCACCAGGTTCAGGGACAGTTATTACCCTTCAACCATCAGGAAGGAGGTACAGGAGACTCAGGACCACACCACCAGTTTCAGGAAACACTTATCACCCCTCAACCATTAGGTAGGAGTTACAGGAGCCTTAGGACCCACACCACAAGGTTCAGGGACAGTTATCACCCCACATCCATCAGGAAGGAGGTACAAGAGCCTCAGTACTCACACGACCAGGTTCAGTGACAGTTATCACCCCTCAACCATCAGGAAGGAGGTACAGGGGCCTCAGGACCCACACCACCAGGTTCAGGGACAGTTATCACCCCTCAACCATCAATATGGAGGACAGGAGCCTCAGGACACACACCACCAGGTTCAGGGACTGTGATTACCCCTCAACCATCAGGAAGGAGGTACAGGAGCCAGAGGAACCACACCACCAGGTTCAAAAACGGTTACCAACCCCTCAACCACCAGGAATGAGGTACAGGAGCCTCAGGACCCACACCGCCAGGTTCAGTGTCAGTTATTACCCCTCAACCATCAGGAAGGAGGTACAGGAGTCTCAGGACTCACACCACCAGGTTCAGGGACAGTTATCACCCCTCAAACATCAGGAAGGAGGTACAGGAGCCTCAGGACACACACGACTAGCTTCAGGGACAGTTATCACCCCTCAACCATCAGGAAGCAGGTACAGGAGCCTCAGGACCCACACCACCAGGTTCAGGGTCAGCTATCACCCCTCAACCATCAGGAAGGAGGTACAGGAGCCTCAAGATCCACACCACCAGGTTCAGGGACAGTTATCACCCCTCAACCATCAGGAAGGAGATACAGGAGCCTTAGGACCCACGCGACCAGGTTCAGGGACAGTTATCACCACTCAACCATCAGGAAGGAGATACAGGAGCCTTAGGACCCACACCACCAGGTTCAGGGACAGTTATCACCCCTCGACCATCAGGAAGGAGGTACAGGAGCCTCAGGACCCACACCACCAGGTTCAGGGACAATTATCACCACTCACCATCAGGAAGCAGGTACAGGAGCCCCAGGACCCACAACATCAGGTTCAGGGTCAGTTATTACCCCTCAACCATCAGGAAGGAGGTACAGGAGTCTCAGGACTCACACCACCAGGTTCAGGGACAGTTATCACCCCTCAACCATCCGGAAGGAGGTCCAGGAGCCTCAGGACCCACACCACCAGGTTCAGGGAGAGCTATCACCCCACAACCATCAGGAAGGAGGTCCAGGAGCCTCAGGACCCACACCACCAGGTTCAGGGACAGTTCTCACCCCTCAACCATCAGGAAGGAGGTGCAGGAGCCTCAGGACCCACACCAAAAGGTTCAGGGACAGTTATCACCCCTCAACCATCAATATGGAGGACAGGAGCCTCAGGACACACACCACCAGTTTCAGGGACTGTGATTACCCCTCAACCATCAGCAAGGAGTTACAGGAGCCACAGGAACCACACCACCAGGTTCAAAAACGATTATCAACCCCTCAAGCACCAGGAATGAGGTACAGGAGCCTCAGGACCCACACCACCAGGTTCAGGAAGAGTTATCAACCCCTCAACCATCGGGAAGGAGGAACAGGAGCCTCAGGACCCACACCGCCAGGTTCAGTGACAGTTATCACCCCTCAACCATCCGGAAGGAGGTCCAGGAGCCTCAGGACCCACACCACCAGGTTCAGGGACAGTTATCACCCCACAACCATCAGGAAGGAGGTCCAGGAGCCTCAGGACCCACACCACCAGGTTCAGGGACAGTTCTCACCACCGCACCATCAGGAAGGAGGTACATTAGCCTCAGGACCCACACCACCAGGTTCAGGGACAGTTATCACCCCACAACCATCAGGAAGGAGGTGCAGGAGCCTCAGGACCCACACCACCAGGTTCAGGGACAGTTATCACCCCGCAACCATCAATATGGAGGACAGGAGCCTCGGGACACACACCACCAGGTTCAGGGACAGTTATCACCCCTCAACCACCAGGAAGGAGGTACAGGATCCTCAGGACCCACACCACCAGGTTCAGGGACAGTTAGCTCCCCTCAACCATCAGGAAGGAGGTACAGGAGCATCAGGACCCACACCACCAGGTTCAGGGACTGTTACCAACTCCTCAACCATCAGGAAGGAGGTACAGATGCCTCAGGACCCACACGACCCTGTTCAGGGACAGTTATCACACCACAACCATCAGGAAGGAGGTACAGGAGCCTCAGGACCAACACCACCAGGTTCAGGGACAGTTATCACCCCACAACCATCAGGAAGGAGGTCCAGGAGCCTCAGAACCCACACCACCAGGTTCAGGGACAGTCATCAACCCCTCAACCATCGGGAAGGAGGTACAGGAGCCTCAGGACCCACACTACCAGGTTCAGGGACAGTTATCACCCCTCGACCATCAGGAAGGAGGTACAGGAGTCTCAGGACCCACACCACCAGGTTCAGGAAACACTTATCACCCCTCAACAATTAGGTAGGAGTTACAGGAGCATTAGAAACCACACCACAAGGTTCGGGGACAGGTATTACCCCTCAACCATCAGGAAGGAGGTTCAGGAGCCTCAGGACCCACACCACCAGGTTCAGGGACAGTTATCACCCCACAACCATCAGGAAGGAGGTGCAGGAGCCTCAGGACCCACACCACCAGGTTCAGGGACAGTTATCACCGCTCAACCATCAATATGGAGGACAGGAGCCTCAGGACACACACCACCAGGTTCAGGGACTGTGATTACCCCTCAACCATCAGGAAGGAGGTACAGGACCCACAAGAACCACACCACCATGTTCAAAAACGGTTATCAACCCCTCAACCACCAGGAATGAGGTACAGGAGCCTCAGGACCCACACCACCAGGTTCAGCAAGAGTTATCAACCCCTCAACAATCGGGAAGGAGGAACAGGAGCCTCAGGACCCACACCGCCAGGTTCAGGGACAGTCATCAACCCCTCAAACATCAGGAAGGAGGAACAGGAGCCTCAGGACCCACACCACCAGGTTCAGAGTCAGTTATCACCCCTCGACCATCAGGAAGGAGGTACAGGAGCCTCAAGACCCACACCACCAGGTTCAGGGACAGTTATCACCACTCAACCATCAGGAAGCAGGTACAGGAGCCCCAGGACCCACACCATCAGGTTCAGGGTCAGTTATTACCCCTCAACCATCAGGAAGGAGGTACAGGAGTCTCAGGACTCACACCACCAGGTTCAGGGACAGTTATCACCCCTCAACCATCAGGAAGGAGGTCCAGGAGCCTCAGGACCCACACCACCAGGTTCAGGGTCAGTTATCACCCCTCAACCATCAGAAAGGAGGTACAGGAGCCTCAGGACCCACACCATCAGGTTCAGGGACAGCTATCAACCCCTCAACCATCAGGAAGGAGGTACAAGAGCCTCAGGACACACACCACCAGGTTCAGGGACAGTTATTACCCCTCAACCATCAGGAAGGAGGTACAGGAGGCTCAGGACCACACCACCAGGTTCAGGAAACACTTATCACCCCTCAACAATTAGGTAGGAGTTACAGGAGCATTAGAAACCACACCACCAGGTTCAGGGACAGGTATTACCCCTCAACCATCAGGAAGGAGGTCCAGGAGCCTCAGGACCCACACCACCAGGTTCAGCCACAGTTATCACCCCACAACCATCAGGAAGGAGGTGCAGGAGCCTCAGGACCCACACCACCAGGTTCAGGGACAGTTATCACCCCTCAACCATCAATATGGAGGACAGGAGCCTCAGGACACACACCACCAGGTTCAGGAACTGTGATTACCCCTCAACCATCGGGAAGGAGGTACAGGAGCCACAGGAACCACACCACCAGGTACAAAAATGGTTATCAACCCCTCAACCACCAGGAATGAGGTACAGGAGCCTCAGGACCTACACCACCAGGTTCAGAAAGAGTTATCAACCCCTCAACCATCGGGAAGGAGGAACAGGAGCCTCAGGACCCACACCGCCAGGTTCAGGGGCAGTCATCAACCCCTCAACCATCAGGAAGGAGGAACAGGAGCCTCAGGACCCACACCACCAGGTTCAGGGACAGTTATCACCACTCAACCATCAGGAAGCAGGTACAGGAGCCCCAGGACGCACACCATCAGGTTCAGGGTCAGTTATAACCCCTCAACCATCAGGAAGGAGGTACAGGAGTCTCAGGACTCACACCACCAGGTTCAGGGACAGTTATCACCCCTCAACCATCAGGAAGGAGGTCCAGGATCCTCAGGACCCACACCACCAGGTTCAGGGTCAGTTATCACACCTCAACCATCAGAAAGGAGGTACAGGAGCCTCAGGACCCACACCATCAGGTTCAGGGACAGCTATCAACCCCTCAACCATCAGGAAGGAGGGACAAGAGCCTCAGGACACACACCACCAGGTTCAGGGACAGTTATTACCCCTCAACCATCAGGAAGGAGGTACAGGAGGCTCAGGACCCACACCACCAGGTTCAGGGACAGTTATCACCCCTCCACCAACAGGAAGGAGGTACAGTAGCCTCAGGACCCACACCAACAGGTTCAGGGACAGTTATCACCCCACAACCATCAGGAAGGAGGTGCAGGAGCCTCAGGACCCACACCACCAGGTTCACGGACAGTTATCACCGCTCAACCATCAATATGGAGGACAGGAGCCTCAGGACACACACCACCAGGTTCAGGGACTGTGATTACCCCTCAACCATCAGGAAGGAGGTACAGGAGCTACAGGAACCACACCACCAGGTTCAAAAACGGTTATCAACACCTTAACCACCAGGAATGAGTTACAGGAGCCTCAGGACCCACATCACCAGGTTCAGGAAGAGTTATCAACCCCTCAACCATCGGGAAGGAGGAACAGGAGCCTCAGGACCCACACCGCCAGGTTCAGGGACAGTTATCAACCCCTCAACCATCAGGAAGGAGGAACAGGAGCCTCAGGACCCACACCACCAGGTTCAGGGTCAGTTATTACCCCTCAACCATCAGGAAGGAGGTACAGGAGTCTCAGGACTCACACCACCAGGGTCAGGGACAGTTATCACCCCTCAACCATCAGGAAGGAGGTCCAGGAGCCTCAGGACCCACACCACCAGGTTCAGGGTCAGTTATCACCCCTCAACCAGCAGAAAGGAAGTACAGGAGACTCAGGACCCACACCATCAGGTTCAGGGACAGCTATCAACCCCTCAACCATCAGGAAGGAGGTACAAGAGCCTCAGGACACACACCACCAGGTTCAGGGACAGTTATTACCCCTCAACCATCAGGAAGGAGGTACAGGAGGCTCAGGACCACACGACCAGGTTCAGGAAACACTTATCACCCCTCAACAATTAGGTAGGAGTTACAGGAGCCTCAGGACCCACACCACCAGGTTCCGGGACAGTTATCACCGCTCAACCATCAATATGGAGGACAGGAGCCTCAGGACACACACCACCAGGTTCAGGGACTGTGATTACCCCTCAACCATCAGGAAGGAGGTACAGGAGCCACAGGAACCACACCACCATGTTCAAAAACGGTTATCAACCCCTCAACCACCAGGAATGAGGTACAGGAGCCTCAGGACCCACACCACCAGGTTCAGCAAGATTTATCAACCCCTCAACCATCGGGAAGGAGGAACAGGAGCCTCAGGACCCACACCGCCAGGTTCAGGGACAGTCATCAACCCCTCAACCATCAGGAAGGAGGAACAGGAGCCTCAGGACCCACACCACCAGGTTCAGAGTCAGTTATCACCCCTCGACCATCAGGAAGGAGGTACAGGAGCCTCAGGACCCACACCACCAGGTTCAGGGACAGTTATCACCACTCAACCATCAGGAAGCAGGTACAGGAGCCCCAGGACCCACACCATCAGGTTCAGGGTCAGTTATTACCCCTCAACCATCAGGAAGGAGGTACAGGAGTCTCAGGACTCACACCACCAGGTTCAGGGACAGTTATGACCCCTCAACCATCAGGAAGGAGGTCCAGGAGCCTCAGGACCCACACCAGCAGGTTCAGGGTCAGTTATCACCCCTCAACCATCAGAAAGGAGGTACAGGAGCCTCAGGACCCACACCATCAGGTTCAGGGACAGCTATCAACCCCTCAACCATCAGGAAGGAGGTACAAGAGCCTCAGGACACACACCACCAGGTTCAGGGACAGTTATTACCCCTCAACCATCAATATGGAGGACAGGAGCCTCAGGACACACACCACCAGGTTCAGGGACTGTGATTACCCCTCAACCATCAGGAAGGAGGTACAGGAGCCACAGGAACCACACCACCAGGTTCAAAAACGGTTATCAACACCTTAACCACCAGGAATGAGTTACAGGAGCCTCAGGACCCACATCACCAGGTTCAGGAAGAGTTACCAACCCCTCAACCATCGGGAAGGAGGAACAGGAGCCTCAGGACCCACACCACCAGGTTCAGAGTCAGTTATCACCCCTCAACCATCGGGAAGCAGGTACAGGAGCCCCAGGACCCACACCATCAGGTTCAGGGTCAGTTATTACCCCTCAACCATCAGGAAGGAGGTACAGGAGTCTCAGGACTCACACCACCAGGTGCAGGGACAGTTATCACCCCTCAACCATCAGAAAGGAGGTACAGGAGCCTCAGGACCCACACCATCAGGTTCAGGGACAGCTATCAACCCCTCAACCATCGGGAAGGAGGGACAAGAGCCTCAGGACACACACCACCAGGTTCAGGGACAGTTATTACCCCTCAACCATCAGGAAGGAGGTACAGGAGGCTCAGGACCCACACCACCAGGTTCAGGGACTGTTATCACCCCTCCACCATCAGGAAGGAGGTACAGTAGCCTCAGGACCCACACCAACAGGTTCAGGGACAGTTATCACCCCACAACCATCAGGAAGGAGGTGCAGGAGCCTCAGGACCCACACCACCAGGTTCAGGGACAGTTATCACCGCTCAACCATCAATATGGAGGACAGGAGCCTCAGGACACACACCACCAGGTTCAGGGACTGTGATTACCCCTCAACCATCAGGAAGGAGGTACAGGAGCCACAGGAACCACACCACCAGGTTCAAAAACGGTTATCAACACCTTAACCACCAGGAATGAGTTACAGGAGCCTCAGGACCCACATCACCAGGTTCAGGAAGAGTTACCAACCCCTCAACCATCGGGAAGGAGGAACAGGAGCCTCAGGACCCACACCACCAGGTTCAGAGTCAGTTATCACCCCTCAACCATCGGGAAGCAGGTACAGGAGCCCCAGGACCCACACCATCAGGTTCAGGGTCAGTTATTACCCCTCAACCATCAGGAAGGAGGTACAGGAGTCTCAGGACTCACACCACCAGGTTCAGGGACAGTTATCACCCCTCAACCATCTGGAAGGAGGTCCAGGAGCCTCAGGACCCACACCACCAGGTTCAGGGTCAGTTATCACCCCTCAACCATCAGAAAGGAAGTACAGGAGCCTCAGGACCCACACCATCAGGTTCAGGGACAGCTATCAACCCCTCAACCATCAGGAAGGAGGTACAAGAGCCTCAGGACACACACCACCAGGTTCAGGGACAGTTATTACCCCTCAACCATGAGGAAGGAGGTACAGGAGGCTCAGGACCACACCACCAGGTTCAGGAAACACTTATCACCCCTCAACAATTAGGTAGGAGTTACAGGAGCATTAGAAACCACACCACCAGGTTCATGGACAGGTATTACCCCTCAACCATCAGGAAGGAGGTTCAGGAGCCTCAGGACCCACACCACCAGGTTCAGGGACAGTTATCACCCCACAACCATCAGGAAGGAGGTGCAGGAGCCTCAGGACCCACACCACCAGGTTCCGGAACAGTTATCACCGCTCAACCATCAATATGGAGGACAGGAGCCTCAGGACACACACCATCAGGTTCAGGGACTGTGATTACCCCTCAACCACCAGGAATGAGGTACAGGAGCCTCAGGACCCACACCACCAGGTTCAGCAAGAGTTATCAACCCCTCAACCATCGGGAAGGAGGAACAGGAGCCTCAGGACCCACACCGCCAGGTTCAGGGACAGTCATCAACCCCTCAACCATCAGGAAGGAGGTACAGGAGCCTCAGGACACACACCACCAGGTTCAGGGACAGTTAACACACCACAACCATCAGGAAGGAGGTACAGGAGTCTCACCACTCACACCACCAGGTTCAGGGACAGTTATGACCCCTCAACCTTCAGGAAGGAGGTCCAGGAGCCTCAGGACCCACACCACCAGGTTCAGGTTCAGTTATCACCCCTCAACCATCAGAAAGGAGGTACAGGAGCCTCAGGACCCACACCATCAGGTTCAGGGACAGCTATCAACCCCTCAACCATCAGGAAGGAGGTACAAGAGCCTCAGGACACACACCACCAGGTTCAGGGACAGTTATTACCCCTCAACCATCAGGAAGGAGGTACAGAAGGCTCAGGACCACACCACCAGGTTCAGGAAACACTTATCACCCCTCAACAATTAGGTAGCAGTTACAGGAGCATTAGAAACCACACCACCAGGTTCAGGGACAGGTATTACCCATCAACCATCAGGAAGGAGGTTCAGGAGCCTCAGGACCCACACCACCAGGTTCAGGGACAGTTATCACCCCACAACCATCAGGAAGGAGGTGCAGGAGCCTCAGGACCCACACCACCAGGTTCAGGGACAGTTATCACCGCTCAACCATCAATATGGAGGACAGGAGCCTCAGGACACACACCACCAGGTTCAGGGACTGTGATTACCCCTCAACCATCAGGAAGGAGGTACAGGAGCCACAGGAACCACACCATCATGTTCAAAAACAGTTATCAACCCCTCAACCACAAGGAATGAGGTACAGGAGCCTCGGGACCCACACCACCAGGTTCAGCAAGAGTTATCAACCCCTCAACCATCGGGAAGGAGGAACAGGAGCCTGAGGACCACACCGCCAGGTTCCGGGACAGTCATCAACCCCTCAACCATCAGGAAGGAGGAACAGGAGCCTCAGGACCCACACCACCAGGTTCAGAGTCAGTTATCACCCCTCGACCATCAGGAAGGAGGTACAGGAGCCTCAGGACCCACACCACCAGGTTCAGGGACAGTTATCACCACTCAACCATCAGGAAGCAGGTACAGGAGCCCCAGGACCCACACCATCAGGTTCAGGGTCAGTTATTACCCCTCAACCATCAGGAAGGAGGTACAGGAGTCTCAGGACTCACACCACCAGGTTCAGGGACAGTTATGACCCCTCAACCATCAGGAAGGAGGTACAGGAGCCTCAGGACCCACACCACCAGGTTCAGGGTCAGTTATCACCCCTCAACCATCAGAAAGGAGGTACAGGAGCCTCAGGACCCACACCATCAGGTTCAGGGACAGCTATCAACCCCTCAACCATCAGAAAGGAGGTACAGGAGCCTCAGGACCCACACCATCAGGTTCAGGGACAGCTATCAACCCATCAACCATAAGGAAGGAGGTACAAGAGCCTCAGGACACACACCAACAGGTTCAGGGACAGTTATCACCACTCAACCATCAGGAAGGAGGTCCAGGAGCCTCAGGACCCTCACCACCATGTTCAGGGACAGTTATCACCCCTCCACCATCAGGAAGGAGGTACAGTAGCCTCAGGACCCACACCACCAGGTTCAGGGACAGTTATCACCCCACAACCATCAGGAAGGAGGTGCAGGAGCCTCAGGACCCACACCACCAGGTTCAGGGACAGTTATCACCGCTCAACCATCAATATGGAGTACAGGAGCCTCAGGACACAAACCACCAGGTTCAGGGACTGTGATTAACACTCAACCATCAGGAAGGAGGTACAGGAACGACAGGAACCACACCACCAGGTTCAAAAACGGTTATCAACCCCTCAACCACCAGGAATGTGGTACAGGAGCCTCTGGACCCACACCACCAGGTTCAGGAAGAGTTATCAACCCCTCAACCATCGGGAAGGAGGAACAGGAGCCTCAGGACCCACACCGCCAGGTTCAGAGTCAGTTATTACCCCTCAACCATCAGGAAGGAGGTACAGGAGCTTCGGGACCCACACCACAAGGTTCAGGGACAGTTATCACCCCACAACCATCAGGAAGGAGGTACAGGGGCCTCAGGACCCACACCACCAGGTTCAGGGACAGTTATCACCACTCAACCATCAGGAAGGAGGTACAGGAGACTCAGGACCCACACCATCAGGTTCAGGGACAGCTATCAACCCCTCAACCATCAGGAAGGAGGTACAAGAGCCTCAGGACACACACCACCAGGTTCAGGGACAGTTATTACCCCTCAACCATCAGGAAGGAGGTACAGGAGGCTCAGGACCACACGACCAGGTTCAGGAAACACTTATCACCCCTCAACAATTAGGTAGGAGTTACAGGAGCCTCAGGACCCACACCACCAGGTTCCGGGACAGTTATCACCGCTCAACCATCAATATGGAGGACAGGAGCCTCAGGACACACACCACCAGGTTCAGGGACTGTGATTACCCCTCAACCATCAGGAAGGAGGTACAGGAGCCACAGGAACCACACCACCATGTTCAAAAACGGTTATCAACCCCTCAACCACCAGGAATGAGGTACAGGAGCCTCAGGACCCACACCACCAGGTTCAGCAAGATTTATCAACCCCTCAACCATCGGGAAGGAGGAACAGGAGCCTCAGGACCCACACCGCCAGGTTCAGGGACAGTCATCAACCCCTCAACCATCAGGAAGGAGGAACAGGAGCCTCAGGACCCACACCACCAGGTTCAGAGTCAGTTATCACCCCTCGACCATCAGGAAGGAGGTACAGGAGTCTCAGGACTCACACCACCAGGTTCAGGGACAGTTATCACCCCTCAACCATCTGGAAGGAGGTCCAGGAGCCTCAGGACCCACACCACCAGGTTCAGGGTCAGTTATCACCCCTCAACCATCAGAAAGGAAGTACAGGAGCCTCAGGACCCACACCATCAGGTTCAGGGACAGCTATCAACCCCTCAACCATCAGGAAGGAGGTACAAGAGCCTCAGGACACACACCACCAGGTTCAGGGACAGTTATTACCCCTCAACCATGAGGAAGGAGGTACAGGAGGCTCAGGACCACACCACCAGGTTCAGGAAACACTTATCACCCCTCAACAATTAGGTAGGAGTTACAGGAGCATTAGAAACCACACCACCAGGTTCATGGACAGGTATTACCCCTCAACCATCAGGAAGGAGGTTCAGGAGCCTCAGGACCCACACCACCAGGTTCAGGGACAGTTATCACCCCACAACCATCAGGAAGGAGGTGCAGGAGCCTCAGGACCCACACCACCAGGTTCCGGAACAGTTATCACCGCTCAACCATCAATATGGAGGACAGGAGCCTCAGGACACACACCATCAGGTTCAGGGACTGTGATTACCCCTCAACCACCAGGAATGAGGTACAGGAGCCTCAGGACCCACACCACCAGGTTCAGCAAGAGTTATCAACCCCTCAACCATCGGGAAGGAGGAACAGGAGCCTCAGGACCCACACCGCCAGGTTCAGGGACAGTCATCAACCCCTCAACCATCAGGAAGGAGGTACAGGAGCCTCAGGACACACACCACCAGGTTCAGGGACAGTTAACACCCCACAACCATCAGGAAGGAGGTACAGGAGTCTCACCACTCACACCACCAGGTTCAGGGACAGTTATGACCCCTCAACCTTCAGGAAGGAGGTCCAGGAGCCTCAGGACCCACACCACCAGGTTCAGGTTCAGTTATCACCCCTCAACCATCAGAAAGGAGGTACAGGAGCCTCAGGACCCACACCATCAGGTTCAGGTACAGCTATCAACCCCTCAACCATCAGGAAGGAGGTACAAGAGCCTCAGGACACACACCACCAGGTTCAGGGACAGTTATTACCCCTCAACCATCAGGAAGGAGGTACAGAAGGCTCAGGACCACACCACCAGGTTCAGGAAACACTTATCACCCCTCAACAATTAGGTAGCAGTTACAGGAGCATTAGAAACCACACCACCAGGTTCAGGGACAGGTATTACCCATCAACCATCAGGAAGGAGGTTCAGGAGCCTCAGGACCCACACCACCAGGTTCAGGGACAGTTAACACCCCACAACCATCAGGAAGGAGGTGCAGGAGCCTCAGGACCCACACCACCAGGTTCAGGGACAGTTATCACCGCTCAACCATCAATATGGAGGACAGGAGCCTCAGGACACACACCACCAGGTTCAGGGACTGTGATTACCCCTCAACCATCAGGAAGGAGGTACAGGAGCCACAGGAACCACACCACCATGTTCAAAAACAGTTATCAACCCCTCAACCACAAGGAATGAGGTACAGGAGCCTCGGGACCCACACCACCAGGTTCAGCAAGAGTTATCAACCCCTCAACCATCGGGAAGGAGGAACAGGAGCCTCAGGACCACACCGCCAGGTTCCGGGACAGTCATCAACCCCTCAACCATCAGGAAGGAGGAACAGGAGCCTCAGGACCCACACCACCAGGTTCAGAGTCAGTTATCACCCCTCGACCATCAGGAAGGAGGTACAGGAGCCTCAGGACCCACACCACCAGGTTCAGGGACAGTTATGACCCCTCAACCATCAGGAAGGAGGTACAGGAGCCTCAGGACCCACACCACCAGGTTCAGGGTCAGTTATCACCCCTCAACCATCAGAAAGGAGGTACAGGAGCCTCAGGACCCACACCATCAGGTTCAGGGACAGCTATCAACCCCTCAACCATCAGAAAGGAGGTACAGGAGCCTCAGGACCCACACCATCAGGTTCAGGGACAGCTATCAACCCATCAACCATAAGGAAGGAGGTACAAGAGCCTCAGGACACACACCAACAGGTTCAGGGACAGTTATCACCACTCAACCATCAGGAAGGAGGTCCAGGAGCCTCAGGACCCTCACCACCATGTTCAGGGACAGTTATCACCCCTCCACCATCAGGAAGGAGGTACAGTAGCCTCAGGACCCACACCACCAGGTTCAGGGACAGTTATCACCCCACAACCATCAGGAAGGAGGTGCAGGAGCCTCAGGACCCACACCACCAGGTTCAGGGACAGTTATCACCGCTCAACCATCAATATGGAGTACAGGAGCCTCAGGACACAAACCACCAGGTTCAGGGACTGTGATTACCCCTCAACCATCAGGAAGGAGGTACAGGAACGACAGGAACCACACCACCAGGTTCAAAAACGGTTATCAACCCCTCAACCACCAGGAATGTGGTACAGGAGCCTCTGGACCCACACCACCAGGTTCAGGAAGAGTTATCAACCCCTCAACCATCGGGAAGGAGGAACAGGAGCCTCAGGACCCACACCGCCAGGTTCAGAGTCAGTTATTACCCCTCAACCATCAGGAAGGAGGTACAGGAGTCTCAGGACTCACACCACCAGGTTCAGGGACAGTTATCACCCCTCAACCATCTGGAAGGAGGTCCAGGAGCCTCAGGACCCACACCACCAGGTTCAGGGTCAGTTATCACCCCTCAACCATCAGAAAGGAAGTACAGGAGCCTCAGGACCCACACCATCAGGTTCAGGGACAGCTATCAACCCCTCAACCATCAGGAAGGAGGTACAAGAGCCTCAGGACACACACCACCAGGTTCAGGGACAGTTATTACCCCTCAACCATGAGGAAGGAGGTACAGGAGGCTCAGGACCACACCACCAGGTTCAGGAAACACTTATCACCCCTCAACAATTAGGTAGGAGTTACAGGAGCATTAGAAACCACACCACCAGGTTCATGGACAGGTATTACCCCTCAACCATCAGGAAGGAGGTTCAGGAGCCTCAGGACCCACACCACCAGGTTCAGGGACAGTTATCACCCCACAACCATCAGTAAGGAGGTGCAGGAGCCTCAGGACCCACACCACCAGGTTCCGGAACAGTTATCACCGCTCAACCATCAATATGGAGGACAGGAGCCTCAGGACACACACCATCAGGTTCAGGGACTGTGATTACCCCTCAACCACCAGGAATGAGGTACAGGAGCCTCAGGACCCACACCACCAGGTTCAGCAAGAGTTATCAACCCCTCAACCATCGGGAAGGAGGAACAGGAGCCTCAGGACCCACACCGCCAGGTTCAGGGACAGTCATCAACCCCTCAACCATCAGGAAGGAGGTACAGGAGCCTCAGGACACACACCACCAGGTTCAGGGACAGTTAACACCCCACAACCATCAGGAAGGAGGTACAGGAGTCTCACCACTCACACCACCAGGTTCAGGGACAGTTATGACCCCTCAACCTTCAGGAAGGAGGTCCAGGAGCCTCAGGACCCACACCACCAGGTTCAGGTTCAGTTATCACCCCTCAACCATCAGAAAGGAGGTACAGGAGCCTCAGGACCCACACCATCAGGTTCAGGTACAGCTATCAACCCCTCAACCATCAGGAAGGAGGTACAAGAGCCTCAGGACACACACCACCAGGTTCAGGGACAGTTATTACCCCTCAACCATCAGGAAGGAGGTACAGAAGGCTCAGGACCACACCACCAGGTTCAGGAAACACTTATCACCCCTCAACAATTAGGTAGCAGTTACAGGAGCATTAGAAACCACACCACCAGGTTCAGGGACAGGTATTACCCATCAACCATCAGGAAGGAGGTTCAGGAGCCTCAGGACCCACACCACCAGGTTCAGGGACAGTTATCACCCCACAACCATCAGGAAGGAGGTGCAGGAGCCTCAGGACCCACACCACCAGGTTCAGGGACAGTTATCACCGCTCAACCATCAATATGGAGGACAGGAGCCTCAGGACACACACCACCAGGTTCAGGGACTGTGATTACCCCTCAACCATCAGGAAGGAGGTACAGGAGCCACAGGAACCACACCACCATGTTCAAAAACAGTTATCAACCCCTCAACCACAAGGAATGAGGTACAGGAGCCTCGGGACCCACACCACCAGGTTCAGCAAGAGTTATCAACCCCTCAACCATCGGGAAGGAGGAACAGGAGCCTCAGGACCACACCGCCAGGTTCCGGGACAGTCATCAACCCCTCAACCATCAGGAAGGAGGAACAGGAGCCTCAGGACCCACACCACCAGGTTCAGAGTCAGTTATCACCCCTCGACCATCAGGAAGGAGGTACAGGAGCCTCAGGACCCACACCACCAGGTTCAGGGACAGTTATGACCCCTCAACCATCAGGAAGGAGGTACAGGAGCCTCAGGACCCACACCACCAGGTTCAGGGTCAGTTATCACCCCTCAACCATCAGAAAGGAGGTACAGGAGCCTCAGGACCCACACCATCAGGTTCAGGGACAGCTATCAACCCCTCAACCATCAGAAAGGAGGTACAGGAGCCTCAGGACCCACACCATCAGGTTCAGGGACAGCTATCAACCCATCAACCATAAGGAAGGAGGTACAAGAGCCTCAGGACACACACCAACAGGTTCAGGGACAGTTATCACCACTCAACCATCAGGAAGGAGGTCCAGGAGCCTCAGGACCCTCACCACCATGTTCAGGGACAGTTATCACCCCTCCACCATCAGGAAGGAGGTACAGTAGCCTCAGGACCCACACCACCAGGTTCAGGGACAGTTATCACCCCACAACCATCAGGAAGGAGGTGCAGGAGCCTCAGGACCCACACCACCAGGTTCAGGGACAGTTATCACCGCTCAACCATCAATATGGAGTACAGGAGCCTCAGGACACAAACCACCAGGTTCAGGGACTGTGATTACCCCTCAACCATCAGGAAGGAGGTACAGGAACGACAGGAACCACACCACCAGGTTCAAAAACGGTTATCAACCCCTCAACCACCAGGAATGTGGTACAGGAGCCTCTGGACCCACACCACCAGGTTCAGGAAGAGTTATCAACCCCTCAACCATCGGGAAGGAGGAACAGGAGCCTCAGGACCCACACCGCCAGGTTCAGAGTCAGTTATTACCCCTCAACCATCAGGAAGGAGGTACAGGAGCTTCAGGACCCACACCACAAGGTTCAGGGACAGTTATCACCCCACAACCATCAGGAAGGAGGTACAGGGGCCTCAGGACCCACACCACCAGGTTCAGGGACAGTTATCACCACTCAACCATCAGGAAGGAGGTACAGGAGACTCAGGACCCACACCATCAGGTTCAGGGACAGCTATCAACCCCTCAACCATCAGGAAGGAGGTACAAGAGCCTCAGGACACACACCACCAGGTTCAGGGACAGTTATTACCCCTCAACCATCAGGAAGGAGGTACAGGAGGCTCAGGACCACACGACCAGGTTCAGGAAACACTTATCACCCCTCAACAATTAGGTAGGAGTTACAGGAGCCTCAGGACCCACACCACCAGGTTCCGGGACAGTTATCACCGCTCAACCATCAATATGGAGGACAGGAGCCTCAGGACACACACCACCAGGTTCAGGGACTGTGATTACCCCTCAACCATCAGGAAGGAGGTACAGGAGCCATAGGAACCACACCACCATGTTCAAAAACGGTTATCAACCCCTCAACCACCAGGAATGAGGTACAGGAGCCTCAGGACCCACACCACCAGGTTCAGCAAGATTTATCAACCCCTCAACCATCGGGAAGGAGGAACAGGAGCCTCAGGACCCACACCACCAGGTTCAGAGTCAGTTATCACCCCTCGACCATCAGGAAGGAGGTACAGGAGCCTCAGGACCCACACCACCAGGTTCAGGGACAGTTATCACCACTCAACCATCAGGAAGCAGGTACAGGAGCCCCAGGACCCACACCATCAGGTTCAGGGTCAGTTATTACCCCTCAACCATCAGGAAGGAGGTACAGGAGTCTCAGGACTCACACCACCAGGTTCAGGGACAGTTATGACCCCTCAACCATCAGGAAGGAGGTCCAGGAGCCTCAGGACCCACACCAGCAGGTTCAGGGTCAGTTATCACCCCTCAACCATCAGAAAGGAGGTACAGGAGCCTCAGGACCCACACCATCAGGTTCAGGGACAGCTATCAACCCCTCAACCATCAGGAAGGAGGTACAAGAGCCTCAGGACACACACCACCAGGTTCAGGGACAGTTATTACCCCTCAACCATCAATATGGAGGACAGGAGCCTCAGGACACACACCACCAGGTTCAGGGACTGTGATTACCCCTCAACCATCAGGAAGGAGGTACAGGAGCCACAGGAACCACACCACCAGGTTCAAAAACGGTTATCAACACCTTAACCACCAGGAATGAGTTACAGGAGCCTCAGGACCCACATCACCAGGTTCAGGAAGAGTTACCAACCCCTCAACCATCGGGAAGGAGGAACAGGAGCCTCAGGACCCACACCACCAGGTTCAGAGTCAGTTATCACCCCTCAACCATCGGGAAGCAGGTACAGGAGCCCCAGGACCCACACCATCAGGTTCAGGGTCAGCTATTACCCCTCAACCATCAGGAAGGAGGTACAGGAGTCTCAGGACTCACACCACCAGGTGCAGGGACAGTTATCACCCCTCAACCATCAGAAAGGAGGTACAGGAGCCTCAGGACCCACACCATCAGGTTCAGGGACAGCTATCAACCCCTCAACCATCGGGAAGGAGGGACAAGAGCCTCAGGACACACACCACCAGGTTCAGGGACAGTTATTACCCCTCAACCATCAGGAAGGAGGTACAGGAGGCTCAGGACCCACACCACCAGGTTCAGGGACTGTTATCACCCCTCCACCATCAGGAAGGAGGTACAGTAGCCTCAGGACCCACACCAACAGGTTCAGGGACAGTTATCACCCCACAACCATCAGGAAGGAGGTGCAGGAGCCTCAGGACCCACACCACCAGGTTCAGGGACAGTTATCACCGCTCAACCATCAATATGGAGGACAGGAGCCTCAGGACACACACCACCAGGTTCAGGGACTGTGATTACCCCTCAACCATCAGGAAGGAGGTACAGGAGCCACAGGAACCACACCACCAGGTTCAAAAACGGTTATCAACACCTTAACCACCAGGAATGAGTTACAGGAGCCTCAGGACCCACATCACCAGGTTCAGGAAGAGTTACCAACCCCTCAACCATCGGGAAGGAGGAACAGGAGCCTCAGGACCCACACCACCAGGTTCAGAGTCAGTTATCACCCCTCAACCATCGGGAAGCAGGTACAGGAGCCCCAGGACCCACACCATCAGGTTCAGGGTCAGTTATTACCCCTCAACCATCAGGAAGGAGGTACAGGAGTCTCAGGACTCACACCACCAGGTTCAGGGACAGTTATCACCCCTCAACCATCTGGAAGGAGGTCCAGGAGCCTCAGGACCCACACCACCAGGTTCAGGGTCAGTTATCACCCCTCAACCATCAGAAAGGAAGTACAGGAGCCTCAGGACCCACACCATCAGGTTCAGGGACAGCTATCAACCCCTCAACCATCAGGAAGGAGGTACAAGAGCCTCAGGACACACACCACCAGGTTCAGGGACAGTTATTACCCCTCAACCATGAGGAAGGAGGTACAGGAGGCTCAGGACCACACCACCAGGTTCAGGAAACACTTATCACCCCTCAACAATTAGGTAGGAGTTACAGGAGCATTAGAAACCACACCACCAGGTTCAGGGACAGGTATTACCCCTCAACCATCAGGAAGGAGGTTCAGGAGCCTCAGGACCCACACCACCAGGTTCCGGAACAGTTATCACCGCTCAACCATCAATATGGAGGACAGGAGCCTCAGGACACACACCATCAGGTTCAGGGACTGTGATTACCCCTCAACCACCAGGAATGAGGTACAGGAGCCTCAGGACCCACACCACCAGGTTCAGCAAGAGTTATCAACCCCTCAACCATCGGGAAGGAGGAACAGGAGCCTCAGGACCCACACCGCCAGGTTCAGGGACAGTCATCAACCCCTCAACCATCAGGAAGGAGGTACAGGAGCCTCAGGACACACACCACCAGGTTCAGGGACAGTTAACACCCCACAACCATAAGGAAGGAGGTACAGGAGTCTCACCACTCACACCACCAGGTTCAGGGACAGTTATGACCCCTCAACCTTCAGGAAGGAGGTCCAGGAGCCTCAGGACCCACACCACCAGGTTCAGGTTCAGTTATCACCCCTCAACCATCAGAAAGGAGGTACAGGAGCCTCAGGACCCACACCATCAGGTTCAGGGACAGCTATCAACCCCTCAACCATCAGGAAGGAGGTACAAGAGCCTCAGGACACACACCACCAGGTTCAGGGACAGTTATTACCCCTCAACCATCAGGAAGGAGGTACAGAAGGCTCAGGACCACACCACCAGGTTCAGGAAACACTTATCACCCCTCAACAATTAGGTAGCAGTTACAGGAGCATTAGAAACCACACCACCAGGTTCAGGGACAGGTATTACCCATCAACCATCAGGAAGGAGGTTCAGGAGCCTCTGGACCCACACCACCAGGTTCAGGGACAGTTATCACCCCACAACCATCAGGAAGGAGGTGCAGGAGCCTCAGGACCCACACCACCAGGTTCAGGGACAGTTATCACCGCTCAACCATCAATATGGAGGACAGGAGCCTCAGGACACACACCACCAGGTTCAGGGACTGTGATTACCCCTCAACCATCAGGAAGGAGGTACAGGAGCCACAGGAACCACACCACCATGTTCAAAAACAGTTATCAACCCCTCAACCACAAGGAATGAGGTACAGGAGCCTCGGGACCCACACCACCAGGTTCAGCAAGAGTTATCAACCCCTCAACCATCGGGAAGGAGGAACAGGAGCCTCAGGACCACACCGCCAGGTTCCGGGACAGTCATCAACCCCTCAACCATCAGGAAGGAGGAACAGGAGCCTCAGGACCCACACCACCAGGTTCAGAGTCAGTTATCACCCCTCGACCATCAGGAAGGAGGTACAGGAGTCTCAGGACTCACACCACCAGGTTCAGGGACAGTTATGACCCCTCAACCATCAGGAAGGAGGTACAGGAGCCTCAGGACCCACACCACCAGGTTCAGGGTCAGTTATCACCCCTCAACCATCAGAAAGGAGGTACAGGAGCCTCAGGACGCACACCATCAGGTTCAGGGACAGCTATCAACCCCTCAACCATCAGAAAGGAGGTACAGGAGCCTCAGGACCCACACCATCAGGTTCAGGGACAGCTATCAACCCATCAACCATAAGGAAGGAGGTACAAGAGCCTCAGGACACACACCAACAGGTTCAGGGACAGTTATCACCACTCAACCATCAGGAAGGAGGTCCAGGAGCCTCAGGACCCTCACCACCATGTTCAGGGACAGTTATCACCCCTCCACCATCAGGAAGGAGGTACAGTAGCCTCAGGACCCACACCACCAGGTTCAGGGACAGTTATCACCCCACAACCATCAGGAAGGAGGTGCAGGAGCCTCAGGACCCACACCACCAGGTTCAGGGACAGTTATCACCGCTCAACCATCAATATGGAGGACAGGAGCCTCAGGACACAAACCACCAGGTTCAGGGACTGTGATTACCCCTCAACCATCAGGAAGGAGGTACAGGAACGACAGGAACCACACCACCAGGTTCAAAAACGGTTATCAACCCCTCAACCACCAGGAATGTGGTACAGGAGCCTCTGGACCCACACCACCAGGTTCAGGAAGAGTTATCAACCCCTCAACCATCGGGAAGGAGGAACAGGAGCCTCAGGACCCACACCGCCAGGTTCAGAGTCAGTTATTACCCCTCAACCATCAGGAAGGAGGTACAGGGGCCTCAGGACCCACACCACCAGGTTCAGGGACAGTTATCACCACTCAACCATCAGGAAGGAGGTACAGGAGCCTCAGGACCCACACCACCAGGTTCAGGGACAGTTATCACCACTCAACCGTCAGGAAGCAGGTACAGGAGCCCCAGGACCCACACCATCAGGTTCAGGGTCAGTTATCACCCCTCAACCGTCAGGAAGCAGGTACAGGAGTCTCAGGACTCACACCACCAGGTTCAGGGACAGTTATCACCCCTCACCCATCAGGAAGGAGGTCCAGGAGCCTCAGGACCCACACCACCAGGTTCAGGGACAGTTATCACCCCACAACCATCAGGAAGGAGGTCCAGGAGCCTCAGGGCCCACACCACCAGGTTCAGGGACAGTTATCACCCCTCCACCATCAGGAAGGAGGTACAGTAGCCTCAGGACCCACACCACCAGGTTCAAGGACAGGTATCACCCCTCAACCATCAGGAAGGAGGAACAGGAGCCTCAGGACACACACCACCAGGTTCAGGGTCAGTTATCACACCTCAACCATCAGGAAGGAGGTACAGGAGCCACAGGACCCATACCACCAGGATCAGGGTCAGTTATCACCCCTCAACCATCAGGAAGGAGGTACAGGAGCCTCAGGACCCACACCACCAGGTTCAGGGACAGTTATCAACCCCTCTACCATTGGGAAGGAGGTACAGGAGTGACAGGACCCACACCACCAGGTTCAAAAACAGTTATTACCCCTCAAGCACCAGGAAGGAGGTACAGGAGCCCCAGGACCCATACCACCAGGTTCAGGGACATTTATCAACATTTCAACCATCAGGAAGGAGGTACAGGAGCCTCAGGACACATACGACCAGGTTCAGAGACAGGTAGCACCCCACAAACATCAGGAAGGAGGTACAGGAGCCTCAGGACCCACACCACCAGGTTCAGGGACAGTTATCACCCCTCCACCATCAGGAAGGAGGTACAGTAGCCTCAGGACCCACACCACCAGGTTCAAGGACAGGTATCACCCCTCAACCATCAGGAAGGAGGAACAGGAGCCTCAGGACACACACCACCAGGTTCAGGGTCAGTTATCACACCTCAACCATCAGGAAGGAGGTACAGGAGCCACAGGACCCATACCACCAGGATCAGGGTCAGTTATCACCCCTCAACCATCAGGAAGGAGGTACAGGAGCCACAGGACCAACACCACCAGGTTCAGGGACAGTTATCAACCCCTCTACCATTGGGAAGGAGGTACAGGAGTGACAGGACCCACACCACCAGGTTCAAAAACAGTTATTACCCCTCAAGCACCAGGAAGGAGGTACAGGAGCCCCAGGACCCATACCACCAGGTTCAGGGACATTTATCAACATTTAAACCATCAGGAAGGAGGTACAGGAGCCTCAGGACACATACGACCAGGTTCAGAGACAGGTAGCACCCCACAAACATCAGGAAGGAGGTACAGGAGCCTCAGGACCCACACCACCAGGTTCAGGGACAGTTATTACACCTCAACCATCAGGAAGGAAGTACAGGAGCCCCAGGACCCACACCACCAGGTTCAGGGACAGTTCCTATCCCTCAACCATTAGGAAGGAGGTACAGGAGCGACAGGACCCACACCACCAGGTTCAAAAACAGTTATTACCCCTCAAACACCAGGAAGGAGGTACAGGAGCCCCAGGACCCACACCCCCAGGTTCAGGGACAGTTATCATCCCTCAACCATCTTAAGGAGGTACAGGAGCCTCAGGACCCACACCACCAGGTTCAGGGCCAGTTATCACCCCTCAACCATCAGGAAGGAGGTACAGGGGCCTCAGGACCCACACCACCAGGTTCAGGGACAGTTAGCACCCCTCAACCATCAATATGAAGGACTGGAGCCTCAGGACACACACCACCAGGTTCAGGGACTGTGATTACACCTCAACCATCAGGAAGGAGGTACAGGAGCCAGAGGAACCACACCACCAGGTTCAAAAACGGTTATCAACCCCTCAACCACCAGGAATGAGGTACAGGAGCCTCCGGAACCACACCGCCAGGTTCAGGGACAGTCATCAACCCATCAACCATCAGGAAGGAGGAACAGGAGCCTCAGGACCCACACCACCAGGTTCAGGGACAGTCATCAACCCTCAACCATCAGGAAGGAGGAACAGGAGCCTCAGGACCCACACCACCAGGTTCAGGGTCAGTTATCACCCCTCAACCATCAGGAAGGAGGTACAGGAGCCTCAGGACCCACACCACCAGGTTCAGGGACAGTTATCACCACTCAACCATCAGGAAGCAGGTACAGGAGCCCCAGGACCCACACCATCAGGTTCAGGTTCAGTTATTACCCCTCAACCATCAGGAAGGAGGTACAGGAGTCTCAGGACTCACACCACCAGGTTCAGCTACAGTTATCACCCCTCAACCATCAGGAAGGAGGTCCAGGAGCCTTAGGACCCACACCACCAGGTTCAGGGACAGTTATCACCCCACAACCATCAGGAAGGAGGTCCAGGAGCCTCAGGACCCACACCACCAGGTTCAGGGACAGTTATCACCCCTCCACCATCTGGAAGGAGGTACAGTAGCCTCAGGACCCACACCACCAGGTTCAGGGACAGTTATCACCCCACAACCATCAGGAAGGAGGTGCAGGAGCCTCAGGACCCACACCACCAGTTTCAGGGACAGTTATCACCGCTCAACCATCAATATGCAGGACAGGAGCCTCAGGACACACACCACCAGGTTCAGGGACTGTGATTACCCCTCAACCATCAGGAAGGAGGTACAGGAGCCACAGGAACCACACCACCAGGTTCAGGAAGAGTTATCAACCCCTCAACCATCGGGAAGGAGGAACAGGAGCCTCAGCACCCACACCACCAGGTTCAGGGACAGTCATCAACCCCTCAACCATCAGGAAGGAGGAACAGGAGCCTCAGGACCCACACCACCAGGTTCAGAGTCAGTTATCACCCCTCGACCATCAGCAAGGAGGTACAGGAGCCTCAGGACACACACCACCAGGTTCAGGGACAGTTATCACCACTCAACCATCAGGAAGCAGGTACAGGAGCCCCAGGACCCACACCATCAGGTTCAGGGTCAGTTATTACCCCTCAACCATCAGGGAGGAGGTACAGGAGTCTCAGGACTCACACCACCAGGTTCAGGGACAGTTATCACCCCTCAACCATCAGGAAGGAGGTCCAGGAGCCTCAGGACCCACACCACCAGGTTCAGGGTCAGTTATCACCCCTCAACCATCGGAAAGGAGGTACAGGAGCCTCAGGACCCACACCATCAGGTTCAGGGACAGCTATCAACCCGTCAACCATCAGGAAGGAGGTACAAGAGCCTCAGGACACACACCACCAGGTTCAGGGACAGTTATTAACCCTCAACCATCAGGAAGGAGGTACAAGAGGCTCAGGACCACACCACCAGGTTCAGGAAACACTTATCACCCCTCAACCATTAGGTAGGAGTTACAGGAGCATTAGAAACCACACCACCAGGTTCAGGGATAGTTATTACCCCTCAACCATCAGGAAGGAGGTACAGGAGCTTCAGGACCCACACCACAAGGTTCAGGGACAGTTATCACCCCACATCCATCAGGAAGGAGGTACAGGAAACTCAGTACTCACACGAACAGGTTCAGGGACAGTTATCACCCCACAACCATCAGGAAGGTGGTCCAGGAGCCTCAGGACCCACACCACCAGGTTCAGGGACAGTTATCACCCCTCAACCATCAGGAAGGACGTACAGGGGCCTCAGGACCCACACCACCAGGTTCAGGGACAGTTATCACCCCTCAACCATCAGGAAGGAGGTACAGGAGCCTCAGGACCCACAACACCAGGTTCAGGGACAGTTATCACCACTCAACCATCAGGAAGCAGGTACAGGAGCCCCAGGACCACACCATCAGGTTCAGGGTCAGTTATTACCCCTCAACCATCAGGAAGGAGGTACAGGAGTCTCAGGACTCACACCACCAGGTTCAGGGACAGTTATCAGCACTGAACCATCAGGAAGGAGGTCCAGGAGCCTCAGGACCCACACCACCAGGTTCAGGGACAGTTATCACCCCACAACCATCCGGAAGGAGGTCCAGGAGCCTCAGGACCCACACCACCAGGTTCAGGGACAGTTATCAACCCTCCACCATCAGGAAGGAGGTACAGTAGCCTCAGGACCCACACCACCAGGTTCAGGGACAGTTATCTCCCCTCCACGATCAGGAAGGAGGTACAGTAGCCTCAGTTCCCACACAACCAGGTTCAAGGACAGTTATTACCCCTCAACCATCAGGAAGGAGATACAGGAGCCTCAGGACCCACACCACCAGGTTCAGGGTCAGTTATCACCCCTCAACCATCAGGAAGGAGGTACAGGAGCCACAGGACCCATACCACCAGGTTCAGGGTCAGTTATCACCCCTCAACCATCGGGAAGGAGGTACAGGAGCCTCAGGACCCACACCACCAGGTTCAGGAAGAGTTATCAACACCTCAACCATCGGGAAGGAGGAACAGGAGCCTCAGGACCCACACCGCCAGGTTCAGGGACAGTCGTTAACCCCTCAACCATCAGGAAGGAGGTCCAGGAGCCTTAGGGCCCACACCACCAGGTTCAGGGACAGTTATCACCCCAAGACCATCAGGAAGGAGGTCCAGGAGCCTCAGGACCCACACCACCAGGTTCAGGGACAGTTATCACCCCTCCACCATCTGGAAGGAGGTACAGTAGCCTCAGGACCCACACCACCAGGTTCAGGGACAGTTATCACCCCACAACCATCAGGAAGGAGGTGCAGGAGCCTCTGGACCCACACCACCAGTTTCAGGGACAGTTATCACCGCTCAACCATCAATATGGAGGACAGGAGCCTCAGGACACACACCACCAGGTTCAGGGATTGTGATTACCCCTCAACCATCAGGAAGGATGTACAGGAGCCTCAGGAACCACACCACCAGGTTCAAAAACGGTTATCAACCCCTCAACCACCAGGAATGAGGTACAGGCGACTCAGGACCCACACCACCAGGTTCAGGAAGAGTTATCACCCCTCAACCATCAGGAAGGAGGTACAGGAGCCTCAGGACCCACACCACCAGGTTCAGGGACAGTTATCACCCCTCAACCATCAGGAAGGAGGTACAGGAGCCTCAGGACCCACACCACCAGGTTCAGGGACAGTTAACACCACTCGACCATCAGGAAGGAGGTACAGGAGTCTCAGGACCCACACCACCAGGTTCAGGGTCAGTTATCACCCCTCAACCATCATAAAGGAGGTACAGGAGCCTCGGGACCCACACCACCAGGTTCAGGGACAGTTATTACCCCTCAACCATCAGGAAGGAGGTACAGGAGGCTCAGGACCCACACCACAAGGTTCAGGGACAGTTATCACCCCACATCCATCAGGAAGGAGGTACAAGAGCCTCAGTACTCACACGACCAGGTTCAGGGACAGTTATCACCCCACAACCATCAGGAAGGAGGTCCAGGAGCCTCAGGACCCACACCGCCAGGTTCAGGGACAGCCATCAACCCCTCAACCATCAATATGGAGGACAGGAGCCTCAGGACACACACCACCAGGTTCAGGGACTGTGATTACCCCTCAACCATCAGGAAGGAGGTACAGGAGCCACAGGAACCACACCACCAGGTACAAAAATGGTTATCAACCCCTCAACCACCAGGAATGAGGTACAGGAGCCTCAGGACCCACACCACCAGGTTCAGGAAGAGTTATCAACACCTCAACCATCGGGAAGGAGGAACAGGAGCCTCAGGACCCACACCGCCAGGTTCAGGGACAGTCGTTAACCCCTCAACCATCAATATGGAGGACAGGAGCCTCAGGACACACACCACCAGCTTCAGGGACTGTGACTACCCCTCAACCATCAGGAAGGAGGTACAGGAGCCAGAGGAACCACACCATCAGGTTCAAAAACGGTTATCAACATCTCAACCACCAGGAATGAGGTACAGGAGCCTCAGGACCCACACCACCAGGTTCAGGAAGAGTTATCAAACCCTCAACCATCGGGAAGGAGGAACAGGAGCCTCAGGACCCACACCGCCAGGGTCAGGGTCAGTCATCAACCCCTCAACAATCAGGAAGGAGGAACAGGAGCCTCAGGACCCACACCACCAGGTTCAGGGACAGTTATCAACACTCAACCATCAGGAAGCAGGTACAGGAGCCCCATGACCCACACCTTCAGGTTCAGGGTCAGTTATTAACCCGCAACCATCAGGAAATAGGTACAGGAGTCTCAGGACTCACACCACCAGGTTCAGGGACAGTTATCACCCCTCAACCATCAGGAAGGAGGTCCAGGAGCCTCAGGACCCACACCACCAGGTTCAGGGTCAGTTATCACCCCTCAACCATCAGGAAGGTGGTACGGGAGACTCAGAACCCCCACCACCAGGTTCAGGAAGAGTTATCAACCCCTCAACCATCAGGAAGGAGGTACAGGAGCCTCAGGACCCACGCCATCAGGTTCAGGGACAGTTATTACCCCTCAACCATCAGGAAGGAGGTACAGGAGTCTCAGGACTCACACCACCAGGTTCAGGGACAGTTATCACCCCTCAACCATCCGGAAGGAGGACCTGGAGCCTCAGGACCCACACCACCAGGTTCAGGGACAGTTATCACCCCACAACCATCAGGAAGGAGGTCCAGGAGCCTCAGGACCCACGCCATCAGGTTCAGGGACAGTTATTACCCCTCAACCATCAGGAAGGAGGTACAGGAGTCTCAGGACCCACACCACCAGGTTCAAAAACAGTTATTACCCCTCAAACACCAGGAAGGAGGTACAGGAGCCCCAGGACCCACACCCCCAGGTTCAGGGACAGTTATCATCCCTCAACCATCTTAAGGAGGTACAGGAGCCTCAGGACCCACACCACCAGGTTCAGGGCCAGTTATCACCCCTCAACCATCAGGAAGGAGGTACAGGGGCCTCAGGACCCACACCACCAGGTTCAGGGACAGTTAGCACCCCTCAACCATCAATATGAAGGACTGGAGCCTCAGGACACACACCACCAGGTTCAGGGACTGTGATTACACCTCAACCATCAGGAAGGAGGTACAGGAGCCAGAGGAACCACACCACCAGGTTCAAAAACGGTTATCAACCCCTCAACCACCAGGAATGAGGTACAGGAGCCTCCGGAACCACACCGCCAGGTTCAGGGACAGTCATCAACCCATCAACCATCAGGAAGGAGGAACAGGAGCCTCAGGACCCACACCACCAGGTTCAGGGACAGTCATCAACCCTCAACCATCAGGAAGGAGGAACAGGAGCCTCAGGACCCACACCACCAGGTTCAGGGTCAGTTATCACCCCTCAACCATCAGGAAGGAGGTACAGGAGCCTCAGGACCCACACCACCAGGTTCAGGGACAGTTATCACCACTCAACCATCAGGAAGCAGGTACAGGAGCCCCAGGACCCACACCATCAGGTTCAGGTTCAGTTATTACCCCTCAACCATCAGGAAGGAGGTACAGGAGTCTCAGGACTCACACCACCAGGTTCAGCTACAGTTATCACCCCTCAACCATCAGGAAGGAGGTCCAGGAGCCTTAGGACCCACACCACCAGGTTCAGGGACAGTTATCACCCCACAACCATCAGGAAGGAGGTCCAGGAGCCTCAGGACCCACACCACCAGGTTCAGGGACAGTTATCACCCCTCCACCATCTGGAAGGAGGTACAGTAGCCTCAGGACCCACACCACCAGGTTCAGGGACAGTTATCACCCCACAACCATCAGGAAGGAGGTGCAGGAGCCTCAGGACCCACACCACCAGTTTCAGGGACAGTTATCACCGCTCAACCATCAATATGCAGGACAGGAGCCTCAGGACACACACCACCAGGTTCAGGGACTGTGATTACCCCTCAACCATCAGGAAGGAGGTACAGGAGCCACAGGAACCACACCACCAGGTTCAGGAAGAGTTATCAACCCCTCAACCATCGGGAAGGAGGAACAGGAGCCTCAGCACCCACACCACCAGGTTCAGGGACAGTCATCAACCCCTCAACCATCAGGAAGGAGGAACAGGAGCCTCAGGACCCACACCACCAGGTTCAGAGTCAGTTATCACCCCTCGACCATCAGCAAGGAGGTACAGGAGCCTCAGGACACACACCACCAGGTTCAGGGACAGTTATCACCACTCAACCATCAGGAAGCAGGTACAGGAGCCCCAGGACCCACACCATCAGGTTCAGGGTCAGTTATTACCCCTCAACCATCAGGGAGGAGGTACAGGAGTCTCAGGACTCACACCACCAGGTTCAGGGACAGTTATCACCCCTCAACCATCAGGAAGGAGGTCCAGGAGCCTCAGGACCCACACCACCAGGTTCAGGGTCAGTTATCACCCCTCAACCATCGGAAAGGAGGTACAGGAGCCTCAGGACCCACACCATCAGGTTCAGGGACAGCTATCAACCCGTCAACCATCAGGAAGGAGGTACAAGAGCCTCAGGACACACACCACCAGGTTCAGGGACAGTTATTAACCCTCAACCATCAGGAAGGAGGTACAAGAGGCTCAGGACCACACCACCAGGTTCAGGAAACACTTATCACCCCTCAACCATTAGGTAGGAGTTACAGGAGCATTAGAAACCACACCACCAGGTTCAGGGATAGTTATTACCCCTCAACCATCAGGAAGGAGGTACAGGAGCTTCAGGACCCACACCACAAGGTTCAGGGACAGTTATCACCCCACATCCATCAGGAAGGAGGTACAGGAAACTCAGTACTCACACGAACAGGTTCAGGGACAGTTATCACCCCACAACCATCAGGAAGGTGGTCCAGGAGCCTCAGGACCCACACCACCAGGTTCAGGGACAGTTATCACCCCTCAACCATCAGGAAGGACGTACAGGGGCCTCAGGACCCACACCACCAGGTTCAGGGACAGTTATCACCCCTCAACCATCAGGAAGGAGGTACAGGAGCCTCAGGACCCACAACACCAGGTTCAGGGACAGTTATCACCACTCAACCATCAGGAAGCAGGTACAGGAGCCCCAGGACCACACCATCAGGTTCAGGGTCAGTTATTACCCCTCAACCATCAGGAAGGAGGTACAGGAGTCTCAGGACTCACACCACCAGGTTCAGGGACAGTTATCAGCACTGAACCATCAGGAAGGAGGTCCAGGAGCCTCAGGACCCACACCACCAGGTTCAGGGACAGTTATCACCCCACAACCATCCGGAAGGAGGTCCAGGAGCCTCAGGACCCACACCACCAGGTTCAGGGACAGTTATCAACCCTCCACCATCAGGAAGGAGGTACAGTAGCCTCAGGACCCACACCACCAGGTTCAGGGACAGTTATCTCCCCTCCACGATCAGGAAGGAGGTACAGTAGCCTCAGTTCCCACACAACCAGGTTCAAGGACAGTTATTACCCCTCAACCATCAGGAAGTAGATACAGGAGCCTCAGGACCCACACCACCAGGTTCAGGGTCAGTTATCACCCCTCAACCATCAGGAAGGAGGTACAGGAGCCACAGGACCCATACCACCAGGTTCAGGGTCAGTTATCACCCCTCAACCATCGGGAAGGAGGTACAGGAGCCTCAGGACCCACACCACCAGGTTCAGGAAGAGTTATCAACACCTCAACCATCGGGAAGGAGGAACAGGAGCCTCAGGACCCACACCGCCAGGTTCAGGGACAGTCGTTAACCCCTCAACCATCAGGAAGGAGGTCCAGGAGCCTTAGGGCCCACACCACCAGGTTCAGGGACAGTTATCACCCCAAGACCATCAGGAAGGAGGTCCAGGAGCCTCAGGACCCACACCACCAGGTTCAGGGACAGTTATCACCCCTCCACCATCTGGAAGGAGGTACAGTAGCCTCAGGACCCACACCACCAGGTTCAGGGACAGTTATCACCCCACAACCATCAGGAAGGAGGTGCAGGAGCCTCTGGACCCACACCACCAGTTTCAGGGACAGTTATCACCGCTCAACCATCAATATGGAGGACAGGAGCCTCAGGACACACACCACCAGGTTCAGGGATTGTGATTACCCCTCAACCATCAGGAAGGATGTACAGGAGCCTCAGGAACCACACCACCAGGTTCAAAAACGGTTATCAACCCCTCAACCACCAGGAATGAGGTACAGGCGACTCAGGACCCACACCACCAGGTTCAGGAAGAGTTATCACCCCTCAACCATCAGGAAGGAGGTACAGGAGCCTCAGGACCCACACCACCAGGTTCAGGGACAGTTATCACCCCTCAACCATCAGGAAGGAGGTACAGGAGCCTCAGGACCCACACCACCAGGTTCAGGGACAGTTAACACCACTCGACCATCAGGAAGGAGGTACAGGAGTCTCAGGACCCACACCACCAGGTTCAGGGTCAGTTATCACCCCTCAACCATCATAAAGGAGGTACAGGAGCCTCGGGACCCACACCACCAGGTTCAGGGACAGTTATTACCCCTCAACCATCAGGAAGGAGGTACAGGAGGCTCAGGACCCACACCACAAGGTTCAGGGACAGTTATCACCCCACATCCATCAGGAAGGAGGTACAAGAGCCTCAGTACTCACACGACCAGGTTCAGGGACAGTTATCACCCCACAACCATCAGGAAGGAGGTCCAGGAGCCTCAGGACCCACACCGCCAGGTTCAGGGACAGCCATCAACCCCTCAACCATCAATATGGAGGACAGGAGCCTCAGGACACACACCACCAGGTTCAGGGACTGTGATTACCCCTCAACCATCAGGAAGGAGGTACAGGAGCCACAGGAACCACACCACCAGGTACAAAAATGGTTATCAACCCCTCAACCACCAGGAATGAGGTACAGGAGCCTCAGGACCCACACCACCAGGTTCAGGAAGAGTTATCAACACCTCAACCATCGGGAAGGAGGAACAGGAGCCTCAGGACCCACACCGCCAGGTTCAGGGACAGTCGTTAACCCCTCAACCATCAGGAAGGAGGTACAGGAGCTTCAGGACCCACACCACAAGGTTCAGGGACAGTTATCACCCCACATCCATCAGGAAGGAGGAACAGGAGCCTCAGGACCCACACCACCAGGTTCAGGGACAGTTATCACCCCTCAACCATCAATATGGAGGACAGGAGCCTCAGGACACACACCACCAGCTTCAGGGACTGTGACTACCCCTCAACCATCAGGAAGGAGGTACAGGAGCCAGAGGAACCACACCATCAGGTTCAAAAACGGTTATCAACATCTCAACCACCAGGAATGAGGTACAGGAGCCTCAGGACCCACACCACCAGGTTCAGGAAGAGTTATCAAACCCTCAACCATCGGGAAGGAGGAACAGGAGCCTCAGGACCCACACCGCCAGGGTCAGGGTCAGTCATCAACCCCTCAACAATCAGGAAGGAGGAACAGGAGCCTCAGGACCCACACCACCAGGTTCAGGGACAGTTATCAACACTCAACCATCAGGAAGCAGGTACAGGAGCCCCATGACCCACACCTTCAGGTTCAGGGTCAGTTATTAACCCGCAACCATCAGGAAATAGGTACAGGAGTCTCAGGACTCACACCACCAGGTTCAGGGACAGTTATCACCCCTCAACCATCAGGAAGGAGGTCCAGGAGCCTCAGGACCCACACCACCAGGTTCAGGGTCAGTTATCACCCCTCAACCATCAGGAAGGTGGTACGGGAGACTCAGAACCCCCACCACCAGGTTCAGGAAGAGTTATCAACCCCTCAACCATCAGGAAGGAGGTACAGGAGCCTCAGGACCCACGCCATCAGGTTCAGGGACAGTTATTACCCCTCAACCATCAGGAAGGAGGTACAGGAGTCTCAGGACTCACACCACCAGGTTCAGGGACAGTTATCACCCCTCAACCATCCGGAAGGAGGACCTGGAGCCTCAGGACCCACACCACCAGGTTCAGGGACAGTTATCACCCCACAACCATCAGGAAGGAGGTCCAGGAGCCTCGGGACCCACACCACCAGTTTCAGGGACAGTTATCACCACTCCACCATCAGGAAGGAGGTACAGTAGCCTCAGGACCCACACCACCAGGTTCAGCCACAGTTATCACCCCACAACCATCAGGAAGGAGGTGCAGGAGCCTCAGGACCCACACCACCAGGTTCAGGAAGAGTTATCAACCCCTCAACCATCGGGAAGGAGGAACAGGAGCCTCAGGACCCACACCGCCAGGGTCAGGGACAGTCATCAACCCCTCAACCATCAGGAAGGAGGAACAGGAGCCTCAGGACCCACACCACCAGGTTCAGGGACAGTTATCACCACTCAACCATCAGGAAGCAGGTACAGGAG
Organism: Hypanus sabinus; assembly: GCF_030144855.1. NCBI lineage: Eukaryota > Metazoa > Chordata > Chondrichthyes > Myliobatiformes > Dasyatidae > Hypanus > Hypanus sabinus. The sequence continues at coordinate 380,621 of NW_026781235.1, read as the reverse complement.
CCCCATGACCCACACCATCAGGTTCAGGGTCAGTTATTAACCCTCAACCATCAGGAAAGAGGTACAGGAGTATCAGGACTCACACCACCAGGTTCAGGGACAGTTATCACCCCTCAACCATCAGGAAGGAGGTACGGGAGCCTCAGAACCCCCACCACCAGGTTCAGGAAGAGTTACCAACCCCTCAACCATCGGGAAGGAGGAACAGGAGCCTCAGGACCCACACCACCAGGTTCAGGGACAGTCATCAACCCCTCAACCATCAGGAAGGAGGAACAGGAGCCTCAGGACCCACACCACCAGGTTGAGGGACAGTTATCACCCCTCAACCATCGGGAAGGAGGTACAGGAGCCTCAGGACCCACACCACCAGGTTCAGGGACAGTTATCACCACTCAACCATCAGGAAGGAGGTACAGGAGTCTCAGGACTCACACCACCAGGTTCAGGGACAGTTATCACCCCACAACCATCCGGAAGGAGGTCCTGGAGCCTCAGGACCCACACCACCAGGTTCAGGGACAGTTATCACCCCACAACCATCAGGAAGGAGATCCAGGAGCCTCAGGACCCACATCACCAGGTTCAGGGACAGTTATCACCCCACAACCATCAGGAAGGAGGTCCAGGAGCCTCGGGACCCACACCACCAGATTCAGGGACAGTTATCACCACTCCACCATCAGGAAGGAGGTACAGTAGCCTCAGGACCCACACCACCAGGTTCAGCCACAGTTATCACCCCACAACCATCAGGAAGGAGGTGCAGGAGCCTCAGGACCCACACCACCAGGTTCAGGAAGAGTTATCAACCCCTCAACCATCGGGAAGGAGGAACAGGAGCCTCAGGACCCACACCGCCAGGGTCAGGGACAGTCATCAACCCCTCAACCATCAGGAAGGAGGAACAGGAGCCTCAGGACCCACACCACCAGGTTCAGGGACAGTTATCACCACTCAACCATCAGGAAGCAGGTACAGGAGCCCCATAACCCACACCATCAGGTTCAGGGTCAGTTATTAACCCTCAACCATCAGGAAAGAGGTACAGGAGTCTCAGGACTCACACCACCAGGTTCAGGGACAGTTATCACCCCTCAACCATCTGGAAGGAGGTACGGGAGCCTCAGAACCCCCACCACCAGGTTCAGGAAGAGTTATCAACCCCTCAACCATCGGGAAGGAGGAACTGGAGCCTCAGGACCCACACCACCAGGTTCAGGGACAGTCATCAACCCCTCAACCATCAGGAAGGAGGAACAGGAGCCTCAGGACCCACACCACCAGGTTGAGGGACAGTTATCACCCCTCAACCATCGGGAAGGAGGTACAGGAGCCTCAGGACCCACACCACCAGGTTCAGGGACAGTTATCACCACTCAACCATCAGGAAGGAGGTACAGGAGTCTCAGGACTCACACCACCAGGTTCAGGGACAGTTATCACCCCACAACCATCCGGAAGGAGGTCCTGGAGCCTCAGGACCCACACCACCAGGTTCAGGGACAGTTATCACCCCACAACCATCAGGAAGGAGGTCCAGGAGCCTCAGGACCCACACCACCAGGTTCAGGGACAGTTATCACGCCACCGCCATCAGGAAGGAGGAACAGGAGCCTCAGGACCCACACCACCAGGTTCAGGGACAGTTATCACCCCTCAACCATCAGTAAGGAGGTACAGGGTCCTCAGGACCCACACCACCAGGTTCAGGGACAGTTATCACCCCTCAACCATCAATATGGAGGACAGGAGCCTCAGGACACACACCACCAGTTTCAGGGAATGTGATTACGCCTCAACCATCAGGAAGGAGGTACAGGAGCCAGAGGAACCACACCACTAGGTTCAAAAATGGTTATCAACCCCTCAACCACCAGGAATGAGGTACAGGAGCCTCAGGACCCACTCCACCAGGTTCAGGAAGAGTTATCAACCCCTCAACCATCGGGAAGGAGGAACAGGAGCCTCAGGACCCACACCACCAGGTTCAGGGACAGTCATCAACCCCTCAACCATCAGGAAGGAGGAACCGGAGCCTCAGGACCCACACCACCAGGTTGAGGGACAGTTATCACCCCTCAACCATCGGGAAGGAGGTACAGGAGCCTCAGGACCCACACCACCAGGTTCAGGGACAGTTATCACCACTCAACCATCAGGAAGGAGGTACAGGAGTCTCAGGACTCACACCACCAGGTTCAGGGACAGTTATCACCCCACAACCATCCGGAAGGAGGTCCTGGAGCCTCAGGACCCACACCACCAGGTTCAGGGACAGTTATCACCCCACAACCATCAGGAAGGAGGTCCAGGAGCCTCAGGACCCACACCACCAGGTTCAGGGACAGTTATCACCCCACAACCATCAGGAAGGAGGTCCAGGAGCCTCGGGACCCACACCACCAGGTTCAGGGACAGTTATCACCACTCCACCATCAGGAAGGAGGTACAGTAGCCTCAGGACCCACACCACCAGGTTCAGCCACAGTTATCACCCCACAACCATCAGGAAGGAGGTGCAGGAGCCTCAGGACCCACACCACCAGGTTCAGGAAGAGTTATCAACCCCTCAACCATCGGGAAGGAGGAACATGAGCCTCAGGACCCACACCGCCAGGGTCAGGGACAGTCATCAACCCCTCAACCATCAGGAAGGAGGAACAGGAGCCTCAGGACCCACACCACCAGGTTCAGGGACAGTTATCACCACTCAACCATCAGGAAGCAGGTACAGGAGCCCCATGACACACACCATCAGGTTCAGGGTCAGTTATTAACCCTCAACCATCAGGAAAGAGGTACAGGAGTCTCAGGACTCACACCACCAGGTTCAGGGACAGTTATCACCCCTCAACCATCAGGAAGGAGGTACGGGAGCCTCAGAACCCCCACCACCAGGTTCAGGAAGAGTTATCAACCCCTCAACCATCGGGAAGGAGGAACAGGAGCCTCAGGACCCACACCACCAGGTTCAGGGACAGTCATCAACCCCTCAACCATCAGGAAGGAGGAACAGGAGCCTCAGGACCCACACCACCAGGTTGAGGGACAGTTATCACCCCTCAACCATCGGGAAGGAGGTACAGGAGCCTCAGGACCCACACCACCAGGTTCAGGGACAGTTATCACCACTCAACCATCAGGAAGGAGGTACAGGAGTCTCAGGACTCACACCACCAGGTTCAGGGACAGTTATCACCCCACAACCATCCGGAAGGAGGTCCTGGAGCCTCAGGACCCACACCACCAGGTTCAGGGACAGTTATCACCCCACAACCATCAGGAAGGAGGTCCAGGAGCCTCAGGACCCACACCACCAGGTTCAGGGACAGTTATCACGCCACCTCCATCAGGAAGGAGGAACAGGAGCCTCAGGACCCACACCACCAGGTTCAGGGACAGTTATCACCCCTCAACCATCAGTAAGGAGGTACAGGGTCCTCAGGACCCACACCACCAGGTTCAGGGACAGTTATCACCCCTCAACCATCAATATGGAGGACAGGAGCCTCAGGACACACACCACCAGTTTCAGGGAATGTGATTACGCCTCAACCATCAGGAAGGAGGTACAGGAGCCAGAGGAACCACACCACTAGGTTCAAAAATGGTTATCAACCCCTCAACCACCAGGAATGAGGTACAGGAGCCTCAGGACCCACTCCACCAGGTTCAGGAAGAGTTATCAACCCCTCAACCATGGGGAAGGAGGTACAGGAGCCTCAGGACCCACACCGCCAGGTTCAGGGACAGTTATCACCCCTCGACCATCAGGAAGGAGGTACAGGAGCCTCAGGACCCACACCACCAGGTTCAGGGACAGTCATCACCCCTCAACCATCAGGAAGGAGGAACAGGAGCCTCAGGACCCACACCACCAGGTTCAGGGTAAGTTATCACCCCTCGACCATCAGGAAGGAGGTACAGGAGCCTCAGGACCCACACCACCAGGTTCAGGGACAGTTATCACCACTCAACCATCGGGAAGCAGGTACAGGAGCCCCAGGACCCACACCATCAGGTTCAGGGTCAGTTATTAACCCTCAACCATCAGGAAAGAGGTACAGGAGTCTCAGGACTCACACCACCAGGTTCAGGGACAGTTATTAACCCTCAACCATCAGGAAGGAGGTACGGGAGCCTCAGAACCCCCACCACCAGGTTCAGGAAGAGTTATCAACCCCTCAACCATCGGGAAGGAGGAACAGGAGCCTCAGGACCCACACCACCAGGTTCAGGGACAATTATTAACCCTCAACCATCAGGAAGGAGGTACGGGAGCCTCAGAACCCCCACCACCAGGTTCAGGGACAGTTATCAACCACTCAACCATCAGGAAGGAGGAACAGGAGCCTCAGGACTCACACCACCAGGTTCAGGGACAGTTATTAACCCTCAACCATCAGGAAGGAGGTACGGGAGCCTCAGAACCCCACCACCAGGTTCAGGAAGAGTTATCAACCCCTCAACCATCGGGAAGGAGGAACAGGAGCCTCAGGACCCACACCGCCAGGTTCAGGGGCAGTTATCAACCCCTCAACCATCAGGAAGGAGGAACAGGAGCCTCAGGACCCACACCACCAGGTTCAGGGACAGTTATCACCCCTCAACCATCGGGAAGGAGGTACAGGAGCCTCAGGACCCACACCACCAGGTTCAGGGACAGTTATCACCACTCAACCATCAGGAAGGAGGTACAGGAGTCTCAGGACTCACACCACCAGGTTCAGGGACAGTTATCACCCCTCAACCATCCAGAAGGAGGTACGGGAGCCTCAGGACCCACCCCACCAGGTTCAGGGACAGTGATCACCCCTCAACCATCAGGAAGGATGAACAGGAGCCTCAGGACCCACACCACCAGGTTCAGGGACAGTTATCACCCCTCAACCATCGGGAAGGAGGTACAGGAGCCTCAGGACCCACACCACCAGGTTCAGGGACAGTTATCACCACTCAACCATCAGGAAGGAGGTACAGGAGCCTCAGGACCCACACCACCAGGTTCAGGGACAGTTATCACCACTCCACCATCAGGAAGGAGGTACAGTAGCCTCAGGAACCACACCACCAGGTTCAGCCACAGTTATCACCCCACAACCATCAGGAAGGAGGTGCAGGAGGCTCAGGACCCACACCACCAGGTTCAGAGACAGTTATCACCCCTCAACCATCAGGAAGGAGGTACAGGAGCCACAGGAACCACACCACCAGGTACAAAAATGGTTATCAACCCCTCAACCACCAGGAATGAGGTACAGGAGCCTCAGGACCCACACGACCAGTTTCAGGAAGAGTTATCAACACCTCAACCATCGGGAAGGAGGAACAGGAGCCTCAGGACCCACACCGCCAGGTTCAGGGACAGTCATTAACCCCTCAACCATCAGGAAGGAGGTACAGGAGCTTCAGGACCCACACCACAAGGTTCAGGGACAGTTATCACGCCACATCCATCAGGAAGGAGGAACAGGAGCCTCAGGACCGACACCACCAGGTTCAGGGACAGTTATCACCCCTCAACCATCAGTAAGGAGGTACAGGGTCCTCAGGACCCACACCACCAGGTTCAGGGACAGTTATCACCCCTCAACCATCAATATGGAGGACAGGAGCCTCAGGACACACACCACCAGCTTCAGGGACTGTGATTACGCCTCAACCATCAGGAAGGAGGTACAGGAGCCAGCGGAACCACACAACCAGGTTCAAAAATGGTTATCAACCCCTCAACCACCAGGAATGAGGTACAGGTGCCTCAGGACCCACTCCACCAGGTTCAGGAAGAGTTATCAAACCCTCAACCATCGGGAAGGAGGTACAGGAGCCTCAGGACCCACACCGCCAGGTTCAGGGACAGTTATCACCTCTCGACCATCAGGAAGGAGGTACAGGAGCCTCAGGACCCACACCACCAGGTTCAGGGACAGTTATCAACCCACAACCATCAGGAAGGAGGTCCAGGATCCTCAGGACCCACACCACCAGGTTCAGGGACAGTTATCACCACTCCACCATCAGGAAGGAGGTACAGTAGCCTCAGGACCCACACCACCAGTTTCAGCCACAGTTATCACCCCACAACCATCAGGAAGGAGGTGCAGGAGCCTCAGGACCCACACCACCAGGTTCAGGGACAGTTATCACCCCTCAACCATCAATATGGAGGACAGGAGCCTCAGGACACACACCACCAGGTTCAGGAACTGTGTTTACCCCTCAACCATCAGGAAGGAGGTACAGGAGCCACAGGAACCACACCACCAGGTACAAAAATGGTTATCAACCCCTCAACCACCAGGAATGAGGTACAGGAGCCTCAGGACCCACACCACCAGGTTCAGGAAGAGTTATCAACACCTCAACCATCGGGAAGGAGGAACAGGAGCCTCAGGACCCACACCGCCAGGTTCAGGGACAGTCATTAGCCCCTCAAACATCATGAAGGAGGTACAGGAGCTTCAGGACCCACACCACAAGGTTCAGGGACAGTTATCACCCCACATCCATCAGGAAGGAGGAACAGGAGCCTCAGGACCCACACCACCAGGTTCAGGGACAGTTATCACCCCTCAACCATCAGGAAGGTGGTACAGGGTCCTCAGGACCCAAACCACCAGGTTCAGGGACAGTTATCACCCCTCAACCATCAATATGGAGGACAGGAGCCTCAGGACACACACCACCAGCTTCAGGGACTGTGATTACCCCTCAACCATCAGGAAGGAGGTACAGGAGCCAGAGGAACCACACCACCAGGTTCAAAAATGGTTATCAACCCCTCAACCACCAGGAATGAGGTACAGGAGCCTCAGGACCCACACCACCAGGTTCAGGAAGAGTTATCAACCCCTCAACCATCGGGAAGGAGGAACAGGAGCCTCAGGACCCACACCGCCAGGGTCAGGGACAGTCATCAACCCCTCAACCATCAGGAAGGAGGAACAGGAGCCTCAGGACCCACACCACCAGGTTCAGGGACAGTTATCACCCCTCAACCATCAGGAAGGAGGTACAGGAGCCTCAGGACCCACACCACCAGGTTCAGGGACAGTTATCACCCCTCAACCATCAGGAAGGAGGTACAGGAGCCTCAGGACCCACACCACCAGGTTCAGGGACAGTTATCACCCCTCAACCATCGGGAAGGAGGAACAGGAGCCTCAGGACCCACACCGCCAGGTTCAGGGACAGTCATCAACCCCTCAACCATCAGGAAGGAGGAACAGGAGCCTCAGGACCCACACCGCCAGGTTCAGAGTCAGTTATCACCCCTCGACCATCAGGAAGGAGGTACAGGAGCCTCAGGACCCACACCACCAGGTTCAGGGACAGTTATCACCCCTCAACCATCAGGAAGGAGGTCCAGGAGCCTCAGGACCCACACCACCAGGTTCAGGGTCAGTTATTACCCCTCAACCATCGGAAAGGAGGTACAGGAGCCTCAGGACCCACACCATCAGGTTCAGGAAACACTTATCACCCCTCAACCATTAGGTAGGAGTTACAGGAACATTAGAAACCACACCACCAGGTTCAGGGACAGTTATCACCACTCAACCATCAGGAAGCAGGTACAGGAGCCCCAGGACCCACACCATCAGGTTCAGGGTCAGTTATTAACCCTCAACCATCAGGAAAGAGGTACAGGAGTCTCAGGACTCACACCACCAGGTTCAGGGACAGTTATCACCCCTCAACCATCAGGAAGGAGGTCCAGGAGCCTCAGGACCCACACCACCAGGTTCAGGGTCAGTTATCGCCCCTCAACCATCAGGAAGGAGGTACAGGAGCCTCAGGACCCACACCATCAGGTTCAGGGACAGCTATCAACCCCTCAACCATCAGGAAGGAGGTGCAGGAGCCTCAGGACCCACACCACCAGGTTCAGGGACAGTTATCACCCCTCAACCATCAATATGGAGGACAGGAGACTCAGGACACACACCACCAGGTTCAGTGACTGTGATTACCCCTCAACCATCAGGAAGGAGGTACAGGATTCACAGGAACCACACCACCAGGTTCAAAAACGGTTATCAACCCCTCAACCACCAGGAATGAGGTACAGGAGCCTCAGGACCCACACCACCAGTTTCAGGAAGAGTTATCAACCCCTCAACCATCGGGAAGGAGGAACAGGAGCATCAGGACCCACACCACCAGGTTCAGGGACAGTTATCACCCCTCAACCATCGGGAAGGAGGAACAGGAGCCTCAGGACCCACACCGCCAGGTTCAGGGACAGTCATCAACCCCTCAACCATCAGGAAGGAGGAACAGGAGCCTCAGGACCCACACCGCCAGGTTCAGAGTCAGTTATCACCCCTCGACCATCAGGAAGGAGGTACAGGAGCCTCAGGACCCACACCACCAGGTTCAGGGACAGTTATCACCCCTCAACCATCAGGAAGGAGGTCCAGGAGCCTCAGGACCCACACCACCAGGTTCAGGGTCAGTTATTACCCCTCAACCATCGGAAAGGAGGTACAGGAGCCTCAGGACCCACACCATCAGGTTCAGGAAACACTTATCACCCCTCAACCATTAGGTAGGAGTTACAGGAACATTAGAAACCACACCACCAGTTTCAGGGACAGTTATTACCCCTCAACCATCAGGAAGGAGGTACAGGAGTCTCAGGACTCACACCACCAGGTTCAGGGACAGTTATCACCCCTCAACCATCCGGAAGGAGGTCCTGGAGCCTCAGGACCCACACCACCAGGTTCAAGGACAGTTATCAACCCACAACCATCAGGAAGGAGGTCCAGGATCCTCAGGACCCACACCACCAGGTTCAGGGACAGTTATCACCACTCCACCATCAGGACGGAGGTACAGTAGCCTCAGGACCCACACCACCAGTTTCAGCCACAGTTATCACCCCACAACCATCAGGAAGGAGGTGCAGGAGCCTCAGGACCCACACCACCAGGTTCAGGGACAGTTATCACCCCTCAACCATCAATATGGAGGACAGGAGCCTCAGGACACACACCACCAGGTTCAGGAACTGTGTTTACCCCTCAACCATCAGGAAGGAGGTACAGGAGCCACAGGAACCACACCACCAGGTACAAAAATGGTTATCAACCCCTCAACCACCAGGAATGAGGTACAGGAGCCTCAGGACCCACACCACCAGGTTCAGGAAGAGTTATCAACACCTCAACCATCGGGAAGCAGGAACAGGAGCCTCAGGACCCACACCGCCAGGTTCAGGGACAGTCATTAGCCCCTCAACCATCAGGGAGGAGGTACAGGAGCTTCAGGACCCACACCACAAGGTTCAGGGACAGTTATCACCCCACATCCATCAGGAAGGAGGAACAGGAGCCTCAGGACCCACACCACCAGGTTCAGGGACAGTTATCACCCCTCAACCATCAGGAAGGAGGTACAGGGTCCTCAGGACCCACACCACCAGGTTCAGGGACAGTTATCACCCCTCAACCATCAATATGGAGGACAGGAGCCTCAGGACCCACACCACCAGGTTCAGGAAGAGTTATCAACCCCTCAACCATCGGGAAGGAGGAACAGGAGACTCAGGACCCACACCGCCAGGGTCAGGGACAGTCATCAACCCCTCAACCATCAGGAAGGAGGAACAGGAGCCTCAGGACCCACACCACCAGGTTCAGGGACAGGTATCACCCCTCAACCATCAGGAAGGAGGTACAGGAGCCTCAGGACCCACACCACCAGGTTCAGGGACAGTTATCACCCCTCAACCATCAGGAAGGAGGTACAGGAGCCTCAGGACCCACACCACCAGGTTCAGGGACAGTTATCACCACTCAACCATCAGGAAGCAGGTACAGGAGCCCCAGGACCCACACCATCAGGTTCAGGGTCAGTTGGTAACCCTCAACCATCAGGAAAGAGGTACAGGAGTCTCAGGACTCACACCACCAGGTTCAGGGACAGTTATCACCCCTCAACCATCAGGAAGGTGGTCCAGGAGCCTCAGGACCCACACCACCAGGTTCAGGGTCAGTTATCGCCCCTCAACCATCAGGAAGGAGGTACAGGAGCCTCAGGACCCACACCATCAGGTTCAGGGACAGCTATCAACCCCTCAACCATCAGGAAGGAGGTGCAGGAGCCTCAGGACCCACACCACCAGGTTCAGGGACAGTTATCACCCCTCAACCATCAATATGGAGGACAGGAGACTCAGGACACACACCACCAGGTTCAGTGACTGTGATTACCCCTCAACCATCAGGAAGGAGGTACAGGAGCCACAGGAACCACACCACCAGGTTCAAAAACGGTTATCAACCCCTCAACCACCAGGAATGAGGTACAGGAGCCTCAGGACCCACACCACCAGTTTCAGGAAGAGTTATCAACCCCTCAACCATCGGGAAGGAGGAACAGGAGCATCAGGACCCACACCACCAGGTTCAGGGACAGTTATCACCCCTCAACCATCGGGAAGGAGGAACAGGAGCCTCAGGACCCACACCGCCAGGTTCAGGGACAGTCATCAACCCCTCAACCATCAGGAAGGAGGAACAGGAGCCTCAGGACCCACACCGCCAGGTTCAGAGTCAGTTATCACCCCTCGACCATCAGGAAGGAGGTACAGGAGCCTCAGGACCCACACCACCAGGTTCAGGGACAGTTATCACCCCTCAACCATCAGAAGGAGGTCCAGGAGCCTCAGGACCCACACCACCAGGTTCAGGGTCAGTTATTACCCCTCAACGATCAGAAAGGAGGTACAGGAGCCTCAGGACCCACACCATCAGGTTCAGGAAACACTTAACACCCCTCAACCATTAGGTAGGAGTTACAGGAACATTAGAAACCACACCACCAGGTTCAGGGACAGTTATTACCCCTCAACCATCAGGAAGGAGGTACAGGACCTTCAGGACCCACACCACAAGGTTCAGGGACAGTTATCACCCCACATCCATCAGGAAGGAGGTACAAGAGCCTCAGTACTCACACCACCAGGTTCAGGGACAGTTATCACCCCACAACCATCAGGAAGGAGGTCCAGGAGCCTCAGGACCAACACCACCAGGTTCAGCGACAGGTATCACCCCTCAACCATCAGGAAGGAGGTACAAGAGCCTCAGGACACACACCACCAGGTTCAGGGACTGTGATTACCCCTCAACCATCAGGAAGGAGGTAAAGGGGCCACAGGAACCACACCACCAGGTTCAGGAAGAGTTATCAACCCCTCAACCATCGGGAAGGAGGTACAGGAGCCTCAGGACCCACACCGCCAGGTTCAGAGACAGTTATCACCCCTCGACCATCAGGAAGGAGGTACAGGAGCCTCAGGACCCACACCACCAGGTTCAGGGACAGTTATCACCACTCAACCATCAGGAAGCAGGTACAGGAGCCCCAGGACCCACACCATCAGGTTCAGGGTCAGTTATTAACCCTCAACCATCAGGAAAGAGGTACAGGAGTCTCAGGACTCACACCACCAGGTTCAGGGACAGTTATCACCCCTCAACCATAAGGAAGGAGGTCCAGGAGCCTCAGGCCCCACACCACCAGGTTCAGGGTCAGTTATCACCCCTCAACCATCAGGAAGGAGGTACAGGAGCCTCAGGACCCACACCATCAGGTTCAGGGACAGCTATCAACACCTCAACAATCAGGAAGGAGGTGCAGGAGCCTCAGGACCCACACCACCAGGTTCAGGGACAGGTATCACTCCACAACCATCAATATGGAGGACAGGAGCCTCAGGACACACACCACCAGGTTCAGTGACTGTGATTACCCCTCAGCCATCAGGAAGGAGGTACGGAAGCCACAGGAACCACACCACCAGGGTCAAAAACGGTTATCAACCCCTCAACCACCAGGAATGAGGTACAGGAGCCTCAGGACCCACACCACCAGGTTCAGGAAGAGTTATCAACCACTCAACCATCGGGAAGGAGGAACAGGAGCCTCAGGACCCACACCACCAGGTTCAGGGACAGTCATCAACCCCTCAACCATCAGGAAGGAGGAACAGGAGCCTCAGGACCCACACCACCAGGTTCAGAGTCAGTTATCACCCCTCGACCATCAGGAAGGAGGTACAGGAGCCTCAGGACCCAAACCACCAGGTTCAGGGACAGTTATCACCACTCAACCATCAGGAAGCAGGTACAGGAACCCCAGGACCCACACCATCAGGTTCAGGGTCAGTTATTACCCCTCAACCATCAGGAAGGAGGTACAGGAGTCTCAGGACCCACACCACCAGGTTCAGGGTCAGTTATCACCCCTCAACCATCTGAAAGGAGGTACAGGAGCCTCAGGACCCACACCACCAGGTTCAGGGACAGTTACTACCCCTCAACCATCAGGAAGGAGGTACAGGAGGCTCAGGACCACACCACCAGGTTCAGGAAACACTTATCACCCCTCAACCATTAGGTAGGAGTTACAGGAGCATTAGAAACCACACCACCAGGTTCAGGGACAGTTATTACCCCTCAACCATCAGGAATGAGGTACAGGAGCTTCAGGACCCACACCACAAGGTTCAGGGACAGTTATCACCCCACATCCATCAGGAAGGAGGTACAAGAGCCTCAGTACTCACACGACCAGTTTCAGGGACAGTTATCACCCCACAACCATCAGGAAGGAGGTCCAGGAGCCTCAGGACCCACACCACCAGGTTCAGGGACAGTTATCACCCCTCAACCATCTGGAAGGAGGTACAGGAGCCTCAGAACCCCCACCACCAGGTTCAGGAAGAGTTATCAACCCCTCAACCATCGGGAAGGAGGAGCAGGAGTCTCAGGACTCACACCACCAGGTTCAGGGACAGTTATCACCCCTCAACCATCCGGAAGGAGGTCCTGGAGCCTCAGGACCCACACCACCAGGTTCAGGGACAGTTATCACCCCACAACCATCAGGAAGGAGGTCCAGGATCCTCAGGACCCACACCACCAGGTTCAGGGACAGTTATCACCACTCCACCATCAGGAAGGAGGTACAGTAGCCTCAGGACCCACACCACCAGTTTCAGCCACAGTTATCACCCCACAACCATCAGGAAGGAGGTGCAGGAGCCTCAGGACCCACACCACCAGGTTCAGGGACAGTTATCACCCCTCAACCATCAATATGGAGGACAGGAGCCTCAGGACACACACCACCAGGTTCAGGAACTGTGTTTACCCCTCAACCATCAGGAAGGAGGTACAGGAGCCACAGGAACCACACCACCAGGTACAAAAATGGTTATCAACCCCTCAACCACCAGGAATGAGGTACAGGAGCCTCAGGACCCACACCAGCAGGTTCAGGAAGAGTTATCAACACCTCAACCATCGGGAAGGAGGAACAGGAGCCTCAGGACCCACACCGCCAGGTTCAGGGACAGTCATTAGCCCCTCAACCATCAGGAAGGAGGTACAGGAGCTTCAGGACCCACACCACAAGGTTCAGGGACAGTTATCACCCCACATCCATCAGGAAGGAGGAACAGGAGCCTCAGGACCCACACCACCAGGTTCAGGGACAGTTATCACCCCTCAACCATCAGGAAGGAGGTACAGGGTCCTCAGGACCCACACCACCAGGTTCAGGGACAGTTATCACCCCTCAATCATCAATATGGAGGACACGAACCTCAGGACACACACCACCAGCTTCAGGGACTGTGATTACCCCTCAACCATCAGGAAGGAGGTACAGGAGCCAGAGGAACCACACCACCAGGTTCAAAAATGGTTATCAACCCCTCAACCACCAGGAATGAGGTACAGGAGCCTCAGGACCCACACCACCAGGTTCAGGAAGAGTTATCAACCCCTCAACCATCGGGAAGGAGGAACAGGAGCCTCAGGACCCACACCGCCAGGGTCAGGGACAGTCATCAACCCCTCAACCATCAGGAAGGAGGAACAGGAGCCTCAGGACCCACACCACCAGGTTCAGGGACAGTTATCACCCCTCAACCATCAGGAAGGAGGTACAGGAGCCTCAGGACCCACACCACCAGGTTCAGGGACAGTCATCAACCCCTCAACCATCAGGAAGGAGGAAAAGGAGCCTCAGGACCCACACCACCAGGTTCAGGGTCAGTTATCACCCCTCGACCATCAGGAAGGAGGTACAGGAGCCTCAGGACCCACACCACCAGGTTCAGGGACAGTCATCAACCCCTCAACCATCAGGAAGGAGGAAAAGGAGCCTCAGGACCCACACCACCAGGTTCAGGGTCAGTTATCACCCCTCGACCATCAGGAAGGATGTACAGGAGCCTCAGGACCCACACCACCAGGTTCAGGGACAGTTATCACCACTCAACCATCAGGAAGCAGGTACAGGAGCCCCAGGACCCACACCATCAGGTTCAGGGTCAGTTATTAACCCTCAACCATCAGGAAAGAGGTACAGGAGTCTCAGGACTCACACCACCAGGTTCAGGGTCAGTTATCGCCCCTCAACCATCAGGATGGAGGTCCAGGAGCCTCAGGACCCACACCATCAGGTTCAGGGACAGCTATCAACCCCTCAACCATCAGGAAGGAGGTGCAGGAGCCTCAGGACCCACACCACCAGGTTCAGGGACAGTTATCACCCCTCAACCATCAATATGGAGGACAGGAGCCTCAGGACACACACCACCAGGTTCAGTGACTGTGATTACCCCTCAACCATCAGGAAGGAGGTACAGGAGCCACAGGAACCACACCACCAGGTTCAAAAACGGTTATCAACCCCTCAACCACCAGGAATGAGGTACAGGAGCCTCAGGACCCACACCACCAGTTTCAGGAAGAGTTATCAACCCCTCAACCATCGGGAAGGAGGAACAGGAGCATCAGGACCCACACCACCAGGTTCAGGGACAGTTATCACCCCTCAACCATCGGGAAGGAGGAACAGGAGCCTCGGGAGCCACACCACCAGGTTCAGAGTCAGTTATCACCCCTCGACCATCAGGAAGGAGGTACAGGAGCCTCAGGACCCACACCACCAGGTTCAGGGACAGTTATCACCACTCAACCATCAGGAAGCAGGTACAGGAGCCCCAGGACCCACACCATCAGGTTCAGGGTCAGTTATTACCCCTCAACCATCAGGAAGGAGGTACCGGAGTCTCAGGACTCACACCACCAGGTTCAGGGACAGTTATCACCCCTCAACCATCAGGAAGGAGGTCCAGGAGCCTCAGGACCCACACCACCAGGATTAGGGACAGTTATCACCCCACAACCATCAGGAAGGAGGTCCAGGAGCCTCAGGACCCACACCACCAGGTTCAGGGACAGTTATCACCCCTCAACCATCTGGAAGGAGGTACAGGAGCCTCAGAACCCCCACCACCAGGTTCAGGAAGAGTTATCAACCCCTCAACCATCGGGAAGGAGGAGCCGGAGTCTCAGGACTCACACCACCAGGTTCAGGGACAGTTATCACCCCTCAACCATCCGGAAGGAGGTCCTGGAGCCTCAGGACCCACACCACCAGGTTCAGGGACAGTTATCACCCCACAACCATCAGGAAGGAGGTCCAGGATCCTCAGGACCCACACCACCAGGTTCAGGGACAGTTATCACCACTCCACCATCAGGAAGGAGGTACAGTAGCCTCAGGACCCACACCACCAGTTTCAGCCACAGTTATCACCCCACAACCATCAGGAAGGAGGTGCAGGAGCCTCAGGACCCACACCACCAGTTTCAGCCACAGTTATCACCCCACAACCATCAGGAAGGAGGTACAGGAGCCACAGGAACCACACCACCAGGTACAAAAATGGTTATCAACCCCTCAACCACCAGGAATGAGGTACAGGAGCCTCAGGACCCACACCACCAGGTTCAGGAAGAGTTATCAACACCTCAACCATCGGGAAGGAGGAACAGGAGCCTCAGGACCCACACCGCCAGGTTCAGGGACAGTCATTAGCCCCTGAACCATCAGGAAGGAGGTACAGGAGCTTCAGGACCCACACCACCAGGTTCAGGGACAGTTATCACCCCTCAACCATCAGGAAGGAGGTACAGGAGCCTCAGGACCCACACCACCAGGTTCAGGGACAGTCATCAACCCCTCAACCATCAGGAAGGAGGAACAGGAGCCTCAGGACCCACACCACCAGGTTCAGGGTCAGTTATCACCCCTCGACCATCCGGAAGGAGGTACAGGAGCCTCAGGACCCACACCACCAGGTTCAGGGACAGTTATCACCACTCAACCATCAGGAAGCAGGTACAGGAGCCCCAGGACACACACCATCAGGTTCAGGGTCAGTTATTAACCCTCAACCATCAGGAAAGAGGTACAGGAGTCTCAGGACTCACACCACCAGGGTCAGGGACAGTTATCACCCCTCAACCATCAGGAAGGAGGTCCAGGAGCCTCAGGACGCACACCACCAGGTTCAGGGTCAGTTATCGCCCCTCAACCATCAGGAAGGAGGTACAGGAGCCTCAGGACCCACTCCATCAGGTTCAGGGACAGCTATCAACCCCTCAACCATCAGGAAGGAGGTGCAGGAGCCTCAGGAACCACACCACCAGGTTCAGGGACAGTTATCACCCCTCAACCATCAATATGGAGGACAGGAGCCTCAGGACACACACCACCAGGTTCAGTGACTGTGATTACCCCTCAACCATCAGGAAGGAGGTACAGGAGCCACAGGAACCACACCACCAGGTTCAAAAACGGTTATCAACCCCTCAACCACCAGGAATGAGGTACAGGAGCCTCAGGACCCACACCACCAGTTTCAGGAAGAGTTATCAACCCCTCAACCATCGGGAAGGAGGAACAGGAGCATCAGGACCCACACCACCAGGTTCAGGGACAGTTATCACCCCTCAACCATCGGGAAGGAGGAACAGGAGCCTCGGGACCCACACCACCAGGTTCAGAGTCAGTTATCACCCCTCGACCATCAGGAAGGAGGTACAGGAGCCTCAGGACCCACACCACCAGGTTCATGGACAGTCATTAACCCCTCAACCATCAGGAAGGAGGAACAGGAGCCTCAGGACCCACACCACCAGGTTCAGGGACAGTCATCAACCCCTCAACCATCAGGAAGGAGGTACAGGAGCCTTAGGACCCACACCACCAGGTTCAGGGACAGTTATCACCCCTCAACCATCAGGAAGGAGGAACAGGAGCCTCAGGACACACACCGCCAGGTTCAGAGTCAGTTATCACCCCTCGACCATCAGGAAGGAGGTACAGGAGCCTCAGGACCCACACCTCCAGGTTCAGAGACAGTTATCACCCCTCAACCATCAGGAAGGAGGTCCAGGAGCCTCAGGACCCACACCACCAGGTTCAGGAAACACTTATCACCCCTCAACCATTAGGTAGGAGTTACAGGAACATTAGAAACCACACCACCAGGTTCAGGGACAGTTATTACCCCTCAACCATCAGGAAGGAGGTACAGGACCTTCAGGACCCACACCACAAGGTTCAGGGACAGTTATCACCCCACATCCATCAGGAAGGAGGTACAAGAGCCTCAGTACTCACACGACCAGGTTCAGGGACAGTTATCACCCCACAACCATCAGGAAGGAGGTCCAGGAGCCTCAGGACCAACACCACCAGGTTCAGCGACAGTTATCACCCCTCAACCATCCGGAAGGAGGTACAAGAGCCTCAGGACACACACCACCAGGTTCAGGGACTGTGATTACCCCTCAACCATCAGGAAGGAGGTAAAGGGGCCACAGGAACCACACCACCAGGTTCAAAAACGGTTATCAACCCCTCAACCACCAGGAATGAGGTACAGGAGCCTCAGGACCCACACCACCAGGATCAGGAAGAGTTATCAACCCCTCAACCATCGGGAAGGAGGAACAGGAGCCTCAGGACCCACACCACCAGGTTCAGAGTCAGTTCTCACCACTCCACCATCAGGAAGGAGGTACAGGAGCCCCAGGACACACACCATCAGGTTCAGGGACAGTTATTACCCCTCAACCATCAGGAAGGAGGTACAGGAGTCTCAGGACTCACACCACCAGGTTCAGGGACAGTTATCACCCCTCAACCATACGGAAGGAGGTCCTGGAGCCTCAGGACCCACACCACCAGGTTCAGGGACAGTTATCACCCCACAACCATCAGGAAGGAGGTACAAGAGCCTCAGTACTCACACGACCAGGTTCAGGGACAGTTATCACCCCACAACCATCAGGAAGGAGGTCCAGGAGCCTCAGGACCCACACCACCAGGTTCAGGGACAGTTATCACCCCTCAACCATCAGGAAGGAGGTACAAGAGCCTCAGGACACACACCACCTGGTTCAGGGACAGTTATTACCCCTCAACCATCAGGAAGGAGGTACAGGAGGCTCAGGACCACACCACCAGGTTCAGGAAACACTTATCACCCCTCAACCATTAGGTAGGAGTTACAGGAGCATTAGAAACCACACCACCAGGTTCAGGGACAGTTATTACCCCTCAACCATCGGGAAGGAGTAACAGGAGCCTCAGGACACACACCGCCAGGTTCAGGGACAGCCATCAACCCCTCAACCATCAGGAAGGAGGTACAGGAGCCCCAGGACCCACACCATCAGGTTCAGGGACAGTTATTACCCCTCAACCATCAGGAAGGTGGTACAGGAGTCTCAGGACTCACACCACCAGGTTCAGGGACAGTTATCACCCCTCAACCATCCGGAAGGAGGTCCTGGATCCTCAGGACCCACACCACCAGGTTCAGGGACCGTTATCACCCCACAACCATCAGGAAGGAGGTACAGGAGGCTCAGGACCCACACCACCAGGTTCAGGGACAGTTATCACCCCACAACCATCAGGTAGGAGTTACAGGAGCATTAGAAACCACACCACCAGGTTCAGGGACAGTTATTACCCCTCAACCATCAGGAATGAGGTACTGGAGCTTCAGGACCCACACCACAAGGTTGAGGGACAGTTATCACCCCACATCCATCAGGAAGGAGGTACAAGAGCCTCAGTACTCACACGACCAGGTTCAGGGACAGCTATCACCCCACAACCATCAGGAAGGAGGTCCAGGAGCCTCAGGACCCACACCACCAGGTTCAGGGACAGTTATCACCCCTCAACCATCTGGAAGGAGGTACAGGAGCCTCAGAACCCCCACCACCAGGTTCAGGAAGAGTTATGAACCCCTCAACCATCAGGAAGGAGGTACAGGAGCCTCAGGACCCACACCGCCAGGTTCAGGGACAGTCATCAACCCCTCAACCATCAGGAAGGAGGTACAGGGGCCTCAGGACCCACACTACCAGGTTCAGGGACAGTTATCACCCGTCAACCATCAGGAAGGAGTTACAGGAGCCTCAGGACCCACACCATCAGGTTCAGGGACAGTTACTACCCCTCAACCATCGGGAAGGAGGTACAGGAGTCTCAGGACTCACACCACCAGGTTCAGGGACAGTTATCACCCCTCAACCATCCGGAAGGAGGTCCTGGAGCCTCAGGACCCACACCACCAGGTTCAGGGACAGTTATCACCCCACAACCATCAGGAAGGAGGTCCAGGATCCTCAGGACCCACACCACCAGGTTAAGGGACAGTTATCACCACTCCACCATCAGGAAGGAGGTACAGTAGCCTCAGGACCCACACCACCAGGTTCAGCCACAGTTATCACCCCACAACCATCAGGAAGGAGGTGCAGGAGCCTCAGGACCCACCACCAGGTTCAGGGACAGTTATCACCCCTCAACCAACAATATGGAGGACAGGAGCCTCAGGACACACACCACCAGGTTCAGGGACTGTGATTACCCCTCAACCATCAGGAAGGAGGTACAGGAGCCACAGGAACCACACCACCAGGTACAAAAATGGTTATCAACCCCTCAACCACCAGGAATGAGGTGCAGGAGCCTCAGGACCTACACCACCAGGTTCAGGAAGAGTTATCAACACCTCAACCATCGGGAAGGAGGAACAGGAGCCTCAGGACCCACACCGCCAGGTTCAGGGACAGTCAATAACCCCTCAACCATCAGGAAGGAGGTACAGGAGCTTCAGGACCCACACCACAAGGTTCAGGGACAGTTATCACCCCACATCCATCAGGAAGGAGGAACAGGAGCCTCAGGACCCACACCACCAGGTTCAGGGACAGTTATCACCCCTCAACCATCAATATGGAGGACAGGAGCCTCAGGACACACACCACCAGGTTCAGTGACTGTGATTACCCCTCAACCATCAGGAAGGAGGTACAGGAGCCACAGGAACCACACCACCAGGTTCAAAAACGGTTATCAACCCCTCAACCACCAGGAATGAGGTACAGGAGCCTCAGGACCCACACCACCAGTTTCAGGAAGAGTTATCAACCCCTCAACCATCGGGAAGGAGGAACAGGAGCATCAGGACCCACACCACCAGGTTCAGGGACAGTTATCACCCCTCAACCATCGGGAAGGAGGAACAGGAGCCTCGGGAGCCACACCACCAGGTTCAGAGTCAGTTATCACCCCTCGACCATCAGGAAGGAGGTACAGGAGCCTCAGGACCCACACCACCAGGTTCAGGGACAGTTATCACCACTCAACCATCAGGAAGCAGGTACAGGAGCCCCAGGACCCACACCATCAGGTTCAGGGTCAGTTATTACCCCTCAACCATCAGGAAGGAGGTACCGGAGTCTCAGGACTCACACCACCAGGTTCAGGGACAGTTATCACCCCTCAACCATCAGGAAGGAGGTCCAGGAGCCTCAGGACCCACACCACCAGGATTAGGGACAGTTATCACCCCACAACCATCATGAAGGAGGTCCAGGAGCCTCAGGACCCACACCACCAGGTTCAGGGACAGTTATCACCCCTCAACCATCTGGAAGGAGGTACAGGAGCCTCAGAACCCCCACCACCAGGTTCAGGAAGAGTTATCAACCCCTCAACCATCGGGAAGGAGGAGCCGGAGTCTCAGGACTCACACCACCAGGTTCAGGGACAGTTATCACCCCTCAACCATCCGGAAGGAGGTCCTGGAGCCTCAGGACCCACACCACCAGGTTCAGGGACAGTTATCACCCCACAACCATCAGGAAGGAGGTCCAGGATCCTCAGGACCCACACCACCAGGTTCAGGGACAGTTATCACCACTCCACCATCAGGAAGGAGGTACAGTAGCCTCAGGACCCACACCACCAGTTTCAGCCACAGTTATCACCCCACAACCATCAGGAAGGAGGTGCAGGAGCCTCAGGACCCACACCACCAGGTTCAGGGACAGTTATCACCCCTCAACCATCAATATGGAGGACAGGAGCCTCAGGACACACACCACCAGGTTCAGGAACTGTGTTTACCCCTCAACCATCAGGAAGGAGGTACAGGAGCCACAGGAACCACACCACCAGGTACAAAAATGGTTATCAACCCCTCAACCACCAGGAATGAGGTACAGGAGCCTCAGGACCCACACCACCAGGTTCAGGAAGAGTTATCAACACCTCAACCATCGGGAAGGAGGAACAGGAGCCTCAGGACCCACACCGCCAGGTTCAGGGACAGTCATTAGCCCCTGAACCATCAGGAAGGAGGTACAGGAGCTTCAGGACCCACACCACCAGGTTCAGGGACAGTTATCACCCCTCAACCATCAGGAAGGAGGTACAGGAGCCTCAGGACCCACACCACCAGGTTCAGGGACAGTCATCAACCCCTCAACCATCAGGAAGGAGGAACAGGAGCCTCAGGACCCACACCACCAGGTTCAGGGTCAGTTATCACCCCTCGACCATCCGGAAGGAGGTACAGGAGCCTCAGGACCCACACCACCAGGTTCAGGGACAGTTATCACCACTCAACCATCAGGAAGCAGGTACAGGAGCCCCAGGACACACACCATCAGGTTCAGGGTCAGTTATTAACCCTCAACCATCAGGAAAGAGGTACAGGAGTCTCAGGACTCACACCACCAGGGTCAGGGACAGTTATCACCCCTCAACCATCAGGAAGGAGGTCCAGGAGCCTCAGGACGCACACCACCAGGTTCAGGGTCAGTTATCGCCCCTCAACCATCAGGAAGGAGGTACAGGAGCCTCAGGACCCACTCCATCAGGTTCAGGGACAGCTATCAACCCCTCAACCATCAGGAAGGAGGTGCAGGAGCCTCAGGACCCACACCACCAGGTTCAGGGACAGTTATCACCCCTCAACCATCAATATGGAGGACAGGAGCCTCAGGACACACACCACCAGGTTCAGTGACTGTGATTACCCCTCAACCATCAGGAAGGAGGTACAGGAGCCACAGGAACCACACCACCAGGTTCAAAAACGGTTATCAACCCCTCAACCACCAGGAATGAGGTACAGGAGCCTCAGGACCCACACCACCAGTTTCAGGAAGAGTTATCAACCCCTCAACCATCGGGAAGGAGGAACAGGAGCATCAGGACCCACACCACCAGGTTCAGGGACAGTTATCACCCCTCAACCATCGGGAAGGAGGAACAGGAGCCTCGGGACCCACACCACCAGGTTCAGAGTCAGTTATCACCCCTCGACCATCAGGAAGGAGGTACAGGAGCCTCAGGACCCACACCACCAGGTTCATGGACAGTCATTAACCCCTCAACCATCAGGAAGGAGGAACAGGAGCCTCAGGACCCACACCACCAGGTTCAGGGACAGTCATCAACCCCTCAACCATCAGGAAGGAGGTACAGGAGCCTTAGGACCCACACCACCAGGTTCAGGGACAGTTATCACCCCTCAACCATCAGGAAGGAGGAACAGGAGCCTCAGGACACACACCGCCAGGTTCAGAGTCAGTTATCACCCCTCGACCATCAGGAAGGAGGTACAGGAGCCTCAGGACCCACACCTCCAGGTTCAGAGACAGTTATCACCCCTCAACCATCAGGAAGGAGGTCCAGGAGCCTCAGGACCCACACCACCAGGTTCAGGAAACACTTATCACCCCTCAACCATTAGGTAGGAGTTACAGGAACATTAGAAACCACACCACCAGGTTCAGGGACAGTTATTACCCCTCAACCATCAGGAAGGAGGTACAGGACCTTCAGGACCCACACCACAAGGTTCAGGGACAGTTATCACCCCACATCCATCAGGAAGGAGGTACAAGAGCCTCAGTACTCACACGACCAGGTTCAGGGACAGTTATCACCCCACAACCATCAGGAAGGAGGTCCAGGAGCCTCAGGACCAACACCACCAGGTTCAGCGACAGTTATCACCCCTCAACCATCCGGAAGGAGGTACAAGAGCCTCAGGACACACACCACCAGGTTCAGGGACTGTGATTACCCCTCAACCATCAGGAAGGAGGTAAAGGGGCCACAGGAACCACACCACCAGGTTCAAAAACGGTTATCAACCCCTCAACCACCAGGAATGAGGTACAGGAGCCTCAGGACCCACACCACCAGGATCAGGAAGAGTTATCAACCCCTCAACCATCGGGAAGGAGGAACAGGAGCCTCAGGACCCACACCACCAGGTTCAGAGTCAGTTCTCACCACTCCACCATCAGGAAGGAGGTACAGGAGCCCCAGGACACACACCATCAGGTTCAGGGACAGTTATTACCCCTCAACCATCAGGAAGGAGGTACAGGAGTCTCAGGACTCACACCACCAGGTTCAGGGACAGTTATCACCCCTCAACCATACGGAAGGAGGTCCTGGAGCCTCAGGACCCACACCACCAGGTTCAGGGACAGTTATCACCCCACAACCATCAGGAAGGAGGTACAAGAGCCTCAGTACTCACACGACCAGGTTCAGGGACAGTTATCACCCCACAACCATCAGGAAGGAGGTCCAGGAGCCTCAGGACCCACACCACCAGGTTCAGGGACAGTTATCACCCCTCAACCATCAGGAAGGAGGTACAAGAGCCTCAGGACACACACCACCTGGTTCAGGGACAGTTATTACCCCTCAACCATCAGGAAGGAGGTACAGGAGGCTCAGGACCACACCACCAGGTTCAGGAAACACTTATCACCCCTCAACCATTAGGTAGGAGTTACAGGAGCATTAGAAACCACACCACCAGGTTCAGGGACAGTTATTACCCCTCAACCATCGGGAAGGAGTAACAGGAGCCTCAGGACACACACCGCCAGGTTCAGGGACAGCCATCAACCCCTCAACCATCAGGAAGGAGGTACAGGAGCCCCAGGACCCACACCATCAGGTTCAGGGACAGTTATTACCCCTCAACCATCAGGAAGGTGGTACAGGAGTCTCAGGACTCACACCACCAGGTTCAGGGACAGTTATCACCCCTCAACCATCCGGAAGGAGGTCCTGGATCCTCAGGACCCACACCACCAGGTTCAGGGACCGTTATCACCCCACAACCATCAGGAAGGAGGTACAGGAGGCTCAGGACCCACACCACCAGGTTCAGGGACAGTTATCACCCCACAACCATCAGGTAGGAGTTACAGGAGCATTAGAAACCACACCACCAGGTTCAGGGACAGTTATTACCCCTCAACCATCAGGAATGAGGTACTGGAGCTTCAGGACCCACACCACAAGGTTGAGGGACAGTTATCACCCCACATCCATCAGGAAGGAGGTACAAGAGCCTCAGTACTCACACGACCAGGTTCAGGGACAGTTATCACCCCACAACCATCAGGAAGGAGGTCCAGGAGCCTCAGGACCCACACCACCAGGTTCAGGGACAGTTATCACCCCTCAACCATCTGGAAGGAGGTACAGGAGCCTCAGAACCCCCACCACCAGGTTCAGGAAGAGTTATGAACCCCTCAACCATCAGGAAGGAGGTACAGGAGCCTCAGGACCCACACCGCCAGGTTCAGGGACAGTCATCAACCCCTCAACCATCAGGAAGGAGGTACAGGGGCCTCAGGACCCACACTACCAGGTTCAGGGACAGTTATCACCCGTCAACCATCAGGAAGGAGTTACAGGAGCCTCAGGACCCACACCATCAGGTTCAGGGACAGTTACTACCCCTCAACCATCGGGAAGGAGGTGCAGGAGTCTCAGGACTCACACCACCAGGTTCAGGGACAGTTATCACCCCTCAACCATCCGGAAGGAGGTCCTGGAGCCTCAGGACCCACACCACCAGGTTCAGGGACAGTTATCACCCCACAACCATCAGGAAGGAGGTCCAGGATCCTCAGGACCCACACCACCAGGTTCAGGGACAGTTATCACCACTCCACCATCAGGAAGGAGGTACAGTAGCCTCAGGACCCACACCACCAGGTTCAGCCACAGTTATCACCCCACAACCATCAGGAAGGAGGTGCAGGAGCCTCAGGACCCACCACCAGGTTCAGGGACAGTTATCACCCCTCAACCATCAATATGGAGGACAGGAGCCTCAGGACACACACCACCAGGTTCAGGGACTGTGATTACCCCTCAACCATCAGGAAGGAGGTACAGGAGCCACAGGAACCACACCACCAGGTACAAAAATGGTTATCAACCCCTCAACCACCAGGAATGAGGTGCAGGAGCCTCAGGACCTACACCACCAGGTTCAGGAAGAGTTATCAACACCTCAACCATCG
Source organism: Hypanus sabinus (assembly GCF_030144855.1). NCBI lineage: Eukaryota > Metazoa > Chordata > Chondrichthyes > Myliobatiformes > Dasyatidae > Hypanus > Hypanus sabinus. Next base: position 355,080 of record NW_026781235.1, on the reverse strand, counting down.
GGAAGGAGGAACAGGAGCCTCAGGACCCACACCGCCAGGTTCAGGGACAGTCAATAACCCCTCAACCATCAGGAAGGAGGTACAGGAGCTTCAGGACCCACACCACAAGGTTCAGGGACAGTTATCACCCCACATCCATCAGGAAGGAGGAACAGGAGCCTCAGGACCCACACCACCAGGTTCAGGGACAGTTATCACCCCTCAACCATCAGGAAGGAGGTACAGGGTCCTCAGGAACCACACCACCAGGTTCAGGGACAGTTATCACCCCTCAACCATCAATATGGAGGACAGGAGCCTCAGGACACACACCGCCAGCTTCAGGGACTGTGATTACCCCTCAACCATCAGGAAGGAGGTACAGGAGCCAGAGGAACCACACCACCAGGTTCAAAAATGGTTATCAACCCCTCAACCACCAGGAATGAGGTACAGGAGCCTCAGGACCCACACCACCAGGTTCAGGAAGAGTTATCAACCCCTCAACCATCGGGAAGGAGGAACAGGAGCCTCAGGACCCACACCGCCAGGTTCAGGGACAGTCATCAACCCCTCAACCATCAGGAAGGAGGAACAGGAGCCTCAGGACCCACACCACCAGGTTCAGGGTCAGTTATCACCCCTCGACCATCAGGAAGGAGGTACAGGAGCCTCAGGACACACACCACCAGGTTCAGGGACAGTTATCACCACTCAACCATCAGGAAGCAGGTACAGGAGCCCCAGGACCCACACCATCAGGTTCAGGGTCAGTTATTAACCCTCAACCATCAGGAAAGAGGTACAGGAGTCTCAGGACTCACACCACCAGGTTCAGGGACAGTTATAACCCCTCAACCATCAGGAAGGAGGTCCAGGAGCCTCAGGACCCACACCACCAGGTTCAGGGTCAGTTATCACCCCTCAACCATCAGGAAGGAGGTACAGGAGCCTCAGGACCCACACCATCAGGTTCAGGGACAGCTATCAACCCCTCAACCATCAGGAAGGAGGTGCAGGAGCCTCAGGACCCACACCACCAGGTTCAGGGACAGTTATCACCCCTCAACCATCAATATGGAGGACAGGAGCCTCAGGACACACACCACCAGGTTCAGTGACTGTGATTACCCCTCAACCATCAGGAAGGAGGTACAGGAGCCACAGGAACCACACCACCAGGTTCAAAAACGGTTATCAACCCCTCAACCACCAGGAATGAGGTACAGGAGCCTCAGGACCCACACCACCAGGTTCAGAGTCAGTTATCACCCCTCGACCATCAGGAAGGAGGTACAGGAGACTCAGGACCCACACCACCAGGTTCAGGGACAGTTATCACCACTCAACCATCAGGAAGCAGGTACAGGAGCCCCAGGACCCACACCATCAGGTTCAGGGTCAGTTATTACCCCTCAACCATCAGGAAGGAGGTACAGGAGTCTCAGGACTCACACCACCAGGTTCAGGGACAGTTATCACCCCTCAACCATCAGGAAGGAGGTCCAGGAGCCTCAGGACCCACACCACCAGGTTCAGGGTCAGTTATCACCCCTCAACCATCAGAAAGGAGGTACAGGAGCCTCAGGACCCACACCATCAGGTTCAGGGACAGCTATCAAACCCTCAACCATCAGGAAGGAGGTACAGGAGCCTCAGGACACACACCACCAGGTTCAGGGACAGTTATTACCCCTCAACCATCAGGAAGGAGGTACAGGAGGCTCAGGACCACACCACCAGGTTCAGGAAACACTTATCACCCCTCAACCATTAGGTAGGAGTTACAGGAGCATTAGAAACCACACCACCAGGTTCAGGGACAGTTATTACCCCTCCACCATCAGGAAGGAGGTACAGGAGCTTCAGGACCCACACCACAAGGTTCAGGGACAGTTATCACCCCACATCCATCAGGAAGGAGGTACAAGAGCCTCAGTACTCACACGACCAGGTTCAGGGACAGTTATCACCCCACAACCATCAGGAAGGAGGTCCAGGAGCCTCAGGACCCACACCACCAGGTTCAGGGACAGTTATCACCCCTCAACCATCAATATGGAGGACAGGAGCCTCAGGACACACACCACCAGGTTCAGTGACTGTGATTACCCCTCAACCATCAGGAAGGAGGTACAGGAGCCACAGGAACCACACCACCAGGTTCAAAAACGGTTATCAACCCCTCAACCACCAGGAATGAGGTACAGGAGCCTCAGGACCCACACCACCAGTTTCAGGAAGAGTTATCAACCCCTCAACCATCGGGAAGGAGGAACAGGAGCATCAGGACCCACACCACCAGGTTCAGGGACAGTTATCACCCCTCAACCATCGGGAAGGAGGAACAGGAGCCTCGGGACCCACACCACCAGGTTCAGAGTCAGTTATCACCCCTCGACCATCAGGAAGGAGGTACAGGAGCCTCAGGACCCACACCACCAGGTTCATGGACAGTCATTAACCCCTCAACCATCAGGAAGGAGGAACAGGAGCCTCAGGACCCACACCACCAGGTTCAGGGACAGTCATCAACCCCTCAACCATCAGGAAGGAGGTACAGGAGCCTTAGGACCCACACCACCAGGTTCAGGGACAGTTATCACCCCTCAACCATCAGGAAGGAGGAACAGGAGCCTCAGGACACACACCGCCAGGTTCAGAGTCAGTTATCACCCCTCGACCATCAGGAAGGAGGTACAGGAGCCTCAGGACCCACACCTCCAGGTTCAGAGACAGTTATCACCCCTCAACCATCAGGAAGGAGGTCCAGGAGCCTCAGGACCCACACCACCAGGTTCAGGAAACACTTATCACCCCTCAACCATTAGGTAGGAGTTACAGGAACATTAGAAACCACACCACCAGGTTCAGGGACAGTTATTACCCCTCAACCATCAGGAAGGAGGTACAGGACCTTCAGGACCCACACCACAAGGTTCAGGGACAGTTATCACCCCACATCCATCAGGAAGGAGGTACAAGAGCCTCAGTACTCACACGACCAGGTTCAGGGACAGTTATCACCCCACAACCATCAGGAAGGAGGTCCAGGAGCCTCAGGACCAACACCACCAGGTTCAGCGACAGTTATCACCCCTCAACCATCCGGAAGGAGGTACAAGAGCCTCAGGACACACACCACCAGGTTCAGGGACTGTGATTACCCCTCAACCATCAGGAAGGAGGTAAAGGGGCCACAGGAACCACACCACCAGGTTCAAAAACGGTTATCAACCCCTCAACCACCAGGAATGAGGTACAGGAGCCTCAGGACCCACACCACCAGGATCAGGAAGAGTTATCAACCCCTCAACCATCGGGAAGGAGGAACAGGAGCCTCAGGACCCACACCACCAGGTTCAGAGTCAGTTCTCACCACTCCACCATCAGGAAGGAGGTACAGGAGCCCCAGGACACACACCATCAGGTTCAGGGACAGTTATTACCCCTCAACCATCAGGAAGGAGGTACAGGAGTCTCAGGACTCACACCACCAGGTTCAGGGACAGTTATCACCCCTCAACCATACGGAAGGAGGTCCTGGAGCCTCAGGACCCACACCACCAGGTTCAGGGACAGTTATCACCCCACAACCATCAGGAAGGAGGTACAAGAGCCTCAGTACTCACACGACCAGGTTCAGGGACAGTTATCACCCCACAACCATCAGGAAGGAGGTCCAGGAGCCTCAGGACCCACACCACCAGGTTCAGGGACAGTTATCACCCCTCAACCATCAGGAAGGAGGTACAAGAGCCTCAGGACACACACCACCTGGTTCAGGGACAGTTATTACCCCTCAACCATCAGGAAGGAGGTACAGGAGGCTCAGGACCACACCACCAGGTTCAGGAAACACTTATCACCCCTCAACCATTAGGTAGGAGTTACAGGAGCATTAGAAACCACACCACCAGGTTCAGGGACAGTTATTACCCCTCAACCATCGGGAAGGAGTAACAGGAGCCTCAGGACACACACCGCCAGGTTCAGGGACAGCCATCAACCCCTCAACCATCAGGAAGGAGGTACAGGAGCCCCAGGACCCACACCATCAGGTTCAGGGACAGTTATTACCCCTCAACCATCAGGAAGGTGGTACAGGAGTCTCAGGACTCACACCACCAGGTTCAGGGACAGTTATCACCCCTCAACCATCCGGAAGGAGGTCCTGGATCCTCAGGACCCACACCACCAGGTTCAGGGACCGTTATCACCCCACATCCATCAGGAAGGAGGTACAAGAGCCTCAGTACTCACACGACCAGGTTCAGGGACAGTTATCACCCCACAACCATCAGGAAGGAGGTCCAGGAGCCTCAGGACCCACACCACCAGGTTCAGGGACAGTTATCACCCCTCAACCATCAATATGGAGGACAGGAGCCTCAGGACACACACCACCAGGTTCAGTGACTGTGATTACCCCTCAACCATCAGGAAGGAGGTACAGGAGCCACAGGAACCACACCACCAGGTTCAAAAACGGTTATCAACCCCTCAACCACCAGGAATGAGGTACAGGAGCCTCAGGACCCACACCACCAGTTTCAGGAAGAGTTATCAACCCCTCAACCATCGGGAAGGAGGAACAGGAGCATCAGGACCCACACCACCAGGTTCAGGGACAGTTATCACCCCTCAACCATCGGGAAGGAGGAACAGGAGCCTCGGGACCCACACCACCAGGTTCAGAGTCAGTTATCACCCCTCGACCATCAGGAAGGAGGTACAGGAGCCTCAGGACCCACACCACCAGGTTCATGGACAGTCATTAACCCCTCAACCATCAGGAAGGAGGAACAGGAGCCTCAGGACCCACACCACCAGGTTCAGGGACAGTCATCAACCCCTCAACCATCAGGAAGGAGGTACAGGAGCCTTAGGACCCACACCACCAGGTTCAGGGACAGTTATCACCCCTCAACCATCAGGAAGGAGGAACAGGAGCCTCAGGACACACACCGCCAGGTTCAGAGTCAGTTATCACCCCTCGACCATCAGGAAGGAGGTACAGGAGCCTCAGGACCCACACCTCCAGGTTCAGAGACAGTTATCACCCCTCAACCATCAGGAAGGAGGTCCAGGAGCCTCAGGACCCACACCACCAGGTTCAGGAAACACTTATCACCCCTCAACCATTAGGTAGGAGTTACAGGAACATTAGAAACCACACCACCAGGTTCAGGGACAGTTATTACCCCTCAACCATCAGGAAGGAGGTACAGGACCTTCAGGACCCACACCACAAGGTTCAGGGACAGTTATCACCCCACATCCATCAGGAAGGAGGTACAAGAGCCTCAGTACTCACACGACCAGGTTCAGGGACAGTTATCACCCCACAACCATCAGGAAGGAGGTCCAGGAGCCTCAGGACCAACACCACCAGGTTCAGCGACAGTTATCACCCCTCAACCATCCGGAAGGAGGTACAAGAGCCTCAGGACACACACCACCAGGTTCAGGGACTGTGATTACCCCTCAACCATCAGGAAGGAGGTAAAGGGGCCACAGGAACCACACCACCAGGTTCAAAAACGGTTATCAACCCCTCAACCACCAGGAATGAGGTACAGGAGCCTCAGGACCCACACCACCAGGATCAGGAAGAGTTATCAACCCCTCAACCATCGGGAAGGAGGAACAGGAGCCTCAGGACCCACACCACCAGGTTCAGAGTCAGTTCTCACCACTCCACCATCAGGAAGGAGGTACAGGAGCCCCAGGACACACACCATCAGGTTCAGGGACAGTTATTACCCCTCAACCATCAGGAAGGAGGTACAGGAGTCTCAGGACTCACACCACCAGGTTCAGGGACAGTTATCACCCCTCAACCATACGGAAGGAGGTCCTGGAGCCTCAGGACCCACACCACCAGGTTCAGGGACAGTTATCACCCCACAACCATCAGGAAGGAGGTACAAGAGCCTCAGTACTCACACGACCAGGTTCAGGGACAGTTATCACCCCACAACCATCAGGAAGGAGGTCCAGGAGCCTCAGGACCCACACCACCAGGTTCAGGGACAGTTATCACCCCTCAACCATCAGGAAGGAGGTACAAGAGCCTCAGGACACACACCACCTGGTTCAGGGACAGTTATTACCCCTCAACCATCAGGAAGGAGGTACAGGAGGCTCAGGACCACACCACCAGGTTCAGGAAACACTTATCACCCCTCAACCATTAGGTAGGAGTTACAGGAGCATTAGAAACCACACCACCAGGTTCAGGGACAGTTATTACCCCTCAACCATCGGGAAGGAGTAACAGGAGCCTCAGGACACACACCGCCAGGTTCAGGGACAGCCATCAACCCCTCAACCATCAGGAAGGAGGTACAGGAGCCCCAGGACCCACACCATCAGGTTCAGGGACAGTTATTACCCCTCAACCATCAGGAAGGTGGTACAGGAGTCTCAGGACTCACACCACCAGGTTCAGGGACAGTTATCACCCCTCAACCATCCGGAAGGAGGTCCTGGATCCTCAGGACCCACACCACCAGGTTCAGGGACCGTTATCACCCCACAACCATCAGGAAGGAGGTACAGGAGGCTCAGGACCCACACCACCAGGTTCAGGGACAGTTATCACCCCACAACCATCAGGTAGGAGTTACAGGAGCATTAGAAACCACACCACCAGGTTCAGGGACAGTTATTACCCCTCAACCATCAGGAATGAGGTACTGGAGCTTCAGGACCCACACCACAAGGTTGAGGGACAGTTATCACCCCACATCCATCAGGAAGGAGGTACAAGAGCCTCAGTACTCACACGACCAGGTTCAGGGACAGTTATCACCCCACAACCATCAGGAAGGAGGTCCAGGAGCCTCAGGACCCACACCACCAGGTTCAGGGACAGTTATCACCCCTCAACCATCTGGAAGGAGGTACAGGAGCCTCAGAACCCCCACCACCAGGTTCAGGAAGAGTTATGAACCCCTCAACCATCAGGAAGGAGGTACAGGAGCCTCAGGACCCACACCGCCAGGTTCAGGGACAGTCATCAACCCCTCAACCATCAGGAAGGAGGTACAGGGGCCTCAGGACCCACACTACCAGGTTCAGGGACAGTTATCACCCGTCAACCATCAGGAAGGAGTTACAGGAGCCTCAGGACCCACACCATCAGGTTCAGGGACAGTTACTACCCCTCAACCATCGGGAAGGAGGTGCAGGAGTCTCAGGACTCACACCACCAGGTTCAGGGACAGTTATCACCCCTCAACCATCCGGAAGGAGGTCCTGGAGCCTCAGGACCCACACCACCAGGTTCAGGGACAGTTATCACCCCACAACCATCAGGAAGGAGGTCCAGGATCCTCAGGACCCACACCACCAGGTTCAGGGACAGTTATCACCACTCCACCATCAGGAAGGAGGTACAGTAGCCTCAGGACCCACACCACCAGGTTCAGCCACAGTTATCACCCCACAACCATCAGGAAGGAGGTGCAGGAGCCTCAGGACCCACCACCAGGTTCAGGGACAGTTATCACCCCTCAACCATCAATATGGAGGACAGGAGCCTCAGGACACACACCACCAGGTTCAGGGACTGTGATTACCCCTCAACCATCAGGAAGGAGGTACAGGAGCCACAGGAACCACACCACCAGGTACAAAAATGGTTATCAACCCCTCAACCACCAGGAATGAGGTGCAGGAGCCTCAGGACCTACACCACCAGGTTCAGGAAGAGTTATCAACACCTCAACCATCGGGAAGGAGGAACAGGAGCCTCAGGACCCACACCGCCAGGTTCAGGGACAGTCAATAACCCCTCAACCATCAGGAAGGAGGTACAGGAGCTTCAGGACCCACACCACAAGGTTCAGGGACAGTTATCACCCCACATCCATCAGGAAGGAGGAACAGGAGCCTCAGGACCCACACCACCAGGTTCAGGGACAGTTATCACCCCTCAACCATCAGGAAGGAGGTACAGGGTCCTCAGGAACCACACCACCAGGTTCAGGGACAGTTATCACCCCTCAACCATCAATATGGAGGACAGGAGCCTCAGGACACACACCGCCAGCTTCAGGGACTGTGATTACCCCTCAACCATCAGGAAGGAGGTACAGGAGCCAGAGGAACCACACCACCAGGTTCAAAAATGGTTATCAACCCCTCAACCACCAGGAATGAGGTACAGGAGCCTCAGGACCCACACCACCAGGTTCAGGAAGAGTTATCAACCCCTCAACCATCGGGAAGGAGGAACAGGAGCCTCAGGACCCACACCGCCAGGTTCAGGGACAGTCATCAACCCCTCAACCATCAGGAAGGAGGAACAGGAGCCTCAGGACCCACACCACCAGGTTCAGGGTCAGTTATCACCCCTCGACCATCAGGAAGGAGGTACAGGAGCCTCAGGACACACACCACCAGGTTCAGGGACAGTTATCACCACTCAACCATCAGGAAGCAGGTACAGGAGCCCCAGGACCCACACCATCAGGTTCAGGGTCAGTTATTAACCCTCAACCATCAGGAAAGAGGTACAGGAGTCTCAGGACTCACACCACCAGGTTCAGGGACAGTTATAACCCCTCAACCATCAGGAAGGAGGTCCAGGAGCCTCAGGACCCACACCACCAGGTTCAGGGTCAGTTATCACCCCTCAACCATCAGGAAGGAGGTACAGGAGCCTCAGGACCCACACCATCAGGTTCAGGGACAGCTATCAACCCCTCAACCATCAGGAAGGAGGTGCAGGAGCCTCAGGACCCACACCACCAGGTTCAGGGACAGTTATCACCCCTCAACCATCAATATGGAGGACAGGAGCCTCAGGACACACACCACCAGGTTCAGTGACTGTGATTACCCCTCAACCATCAGGAAGGAGGTACAGGAGCCACAGGAACCACACCACCAGGTTCAAAAACGGTTATCAACCCCTCAACCACCAGGAATGAGGTACAGGAGCCTCAGGACCCACACCACCAGGTTCAGAGTCAGTTATCACCCCTCGACCATCAGGAAGGAGGTACAGGAGACTCAGGACCCACACCACCAGGTTCAGGGACAGTTATCACCACTCAACCATCAGGAAGCAGGTACAGGAGCCCCAGGACCCACACCATCAGGTTCAGGGTCAGTTATTACCCCTCAACCATCAGGAAGGAGGTACAGGAGTCTCAGGACTCACACCACCAGGTTCAGGGACAGTTATCACCCCTCAACCATCAGGAAGGAGGTCCAGGAGCCTCAGGACCCACACCACCAGGTTCAGGGTCAGTTATCACCCCTCAACCATCAGAAAGGAGGTACAGGAGCCTCAGGACCCACACCATCAGGTTCAGGGACAGCTATCAAACCCTCAACCATCAGGAAGGAGGTACAGGAGCCTCAGGACACACACCACCAGGTTCAGGGACAGTTATTACCCCTCAACCATCAGGAAGGAGGTACAGGAGGCTCAGGACCACACCACCAGGTTCAGGAAACACTTATCACCCCTCAACCATTAGGTAGGAGTTACAGGAGCATTAGAAACCACACCACCAGGTTCAGGGACAGTTATTACCCCTCCACCATCAGGAAGGAGGTACAGGAGCTTCAGGACCCACACCACAAGGTTCAGGGACAGTTATCACCCCACATCCATCAGGAAGGAGGTACAAGAGCCTCAGTACTCACACGACCAGGTTCAGGGACAGTTATCACCCCACAACCATCAGGAAGGAGGTCCAGGAGCCTCAGGACCCACACCACCAGGTTCAGGGACAGTTATCACCCCTCAACCATCAGGAAGGAGGTACAAGAGCCTCAGAACACACACCACCAGGTTCAGGGACTGTGACTACCCCTCAACCATCAGGAAGGAGGTACAGGGGCCACAGGAACCACACCACCAGGTTCAAAAACGGTTATCAACCCCTCAACCACCAGGAATGAGGTACAGGAGCCTCAGGACCCACACCACCAGGTTCAGGAAGAGTTATCAACCCCTCAACCATCAGGAAAGAGGAACAGGAGCCTCAGGACCCACACCACCAGGTTCAGAGTCAGTTATCACCCCTCAACCATCGGGAAGGAGGAACAGGAGCCTCAGGACCCACACCACCAGATTCAGAGTCAGTTATCACCCCTCAACCATCGGGAAGGAGGAACAGGAGCCTCAGGACACACACCACCAGGTTCAGAGTCAGTTCTCACCACTCCACCATCCGGAAGGAGGTACAGGAGCCCCAGGACCCACACCATCAGGTTCAGGGACAGTTATTACCCCTCAACCATCAGGAAGGAGGTACAGGAGTCTCAGGACTCACACCACCAGGTTCAGGGACAGTTATCACCCCTCAACCATCCGGAAGGAGGTCCTGGAGCCTCAGGACCCACACCACCAGGTTCAGGGACAGTTATCACCCCACAAACATCAGGAAGGAGGTACAAGAGCCTCAGTACTCACACGACCAGGTTCAGGGACAGTTATCACCCCACAACCATCAGGAAGGAGGTCCAGGAGCCTCAGGACCCAAACCACCAGGTTCAGGGACAGTTATCACCCCTCAACCATCAGGAAGGAGGTACAAGAGCTCAGGACACACACCACCAGGTTCAGGGACAGTTATTACCCCTCAACCATCAGGAAGGAGGTACAGGAGGCTCAGGACCACACCACCAGGTTCAGGAAACTCTTATCACCCCTCAACCATTAGGTAGGAGTTACAGGAGCATTAGAAACCACACCACCAGGTTCAGGGACAGTTATTACCCCTCAACCATCGGGAAGGAGGAACAGGAGCCTCAGGACACACACCGCCAGGTTCAGGGACAGCCATCAACCCCTCAACCATCAGGAAGGAGGTACAGGAGCCCCAGGACCCACACCATCAGGTTCAGGGACAGTTATTACCCCTCAACCATCAGGAAGGAGGTACAGGAGGCTCAGGACTCACACCACCAGGTTCAGGGACAGTTATCACCCCTCAACCATCCGGAAGGAGGTCCTGGATCCTCAGGACCCACACCACCAGGTTCAGGGACAGTTATCACCCCACAACCATCAGGAAGGAGGTGCAGGAGCGTCAGGACCCACACCACCAGGTTCAGGGACAGTTATCACCACTCCACCATCAGGAAGGAGGTACAGTAGCCTCAGGACCCACACCACCAGGTTCAGCCACAGTTATCACCCCACAACCATCAGGAAGGAGGTGCAGGAGCCTCAGGACCCACACCATCAGGTTCAGGGACAGTTATCACCCCTCAACCATCAATATGGAGGACAGGAGCCTCAGGACACACGCCACCAGGTTCAGGGACTGTGATTACCCCTCAACCATCAGGAAGGAGGTACAGGAGCCACAGGAACCACACCACCAGGTACAAAAATGGTTATCAACCCCTCAACCACCAGGAATGAGGTACAGGAGCCTCAGGACGCACACCACCAGGTTCAGGAAGAGTTATCAACACCTCAACCATCGGGAAGGAGGAACAGGAGCCTCAGGACCCACACCGCCAGGTTCAGGGACAGTCATTAACCCCTCAACCATCAGGAAGGAGGTACAGGAGCTTCAGGACCCACACCACAAGGTTCAGGGACAGTTATCACCCCACATCCATCAGGAAGGAGGAACAGGAGCCTCAGGACCCACACCACCAGGTTCAGGGACAGTTATCACCCCTCAACCATCGGGAAGGAGGTACAGGGTCCTCAGGACCCACACCACCAGGTTCAGGGACAGTTATCACCCCTCAACCATCAATATGGAGGACAGGAGCCTCAGGACACACACCACCAGCTTCAGGGACTGTGATTACCCCTCGACCATCAGGAAGGAGGTACAGGAGCCAGAGGAACCACACCACCAGGTTCAAAAACGGTTATCAACCCCTCAACCACCAGGAATGAGGTACAGGAGCCTCAGGACCCACACCACCAGGTTCAGGAAGAGTTATCAACCCCTCAACCATCGGGAAGGAGGAACAGGAGCCTCAGGACCCACACCGCCAGGTTCAGGAACCATTATCACCACTCAACCATCATGAAGGAGGTACAGGAGCCTACAGGAGCCACACCACCAGGTTCAGGGACAGTCATCACCCCTCAACCATCAGGAAGGAGGAACAGGAGCCTCAGGACCCACACCACCAGGTTCAGGGTCAGTTATCACCCCTCGACCATCAGGAAGGAGGTATAGGAGCCTTAGGACCCACACCACCAGGTTCAGGGACAGTTATCACCACTCAACCATCAGGAAGCAGGTACAGGAGCCCGAGGACCCACACCATCAGGTTCAGGGTCAGTTATTAACCCTCAACCATCAGGAAAGAGGTACAGGAGTCTCAGGACTCACACCACCAGGTTCAGGGACAGTTATCACCCCTCAACCATCAGGAAGGAGGTACAGGAGCCTACAGGAGCCACACCACCAGGTTCAGGGACAGTCATCACCCCTCAACCATCAGGAAGGAGGAACAGGAGCCTCAGGACCCACACCACCAGGTTCAGAGTCAGTTATCACCCCTCGACCATCAGGAAGGAGATACAGGAGCCCCAGGACCCACACCATCAGGATCAGGGACAGTTATTACCCCTCAACCATCAGGAAGGAGGTACAGGAGTCTCAGGACTCACACCACCAGGTTCAGGGACAGTTATCACCCCTCAACGATCCGGAAGGAGGTCCTGGAGCCTCAGGACCCACACCACGAGGTTCAGGGACAGTTACCACCCCACAACCATCAGGAAGGAGGTCCAGGAGCCTCAGGACCCACACGACCAGGTTCAGGGACAGTTATCACCACTCCACCATCAGGAAGGAGGTACAGTAGCCTCAGGTCCCACACCACCAGGTTCAGCCACAGTTATCACCCCACAACTATCAGGAAGGAGGTGCAGGAGCCTCAGGACCCACACCATCAGGTTCAGGGACAGTTATCACCCCTCAACCATCAGGAAGGAGGTACAGGGTCCTCGGGACCCACACCACCAGGTTCAGGGACTGTTATCACCCCTCAACCATCAATATGGAGGACAGGAGCCTCAGGACACACACCACCAGCTTCAGGGACTGTGATTACCCCTCGACCATCAGGAAGGAGGTACAGGATCCAGAGGAACCACACCACCAGGTTCAAAAACGGTTATCAACCCCTCAACCACCAGGAATGAGGTACAGGAGCCTCAGGACCACACCGCCAGGTTCAGGGACAGTCATCAACCCCTGTACCATCAGGAAGGAGGAACAGGAGCCTCAGGACCCACACCATCAGGTTCAGGGACAATTATCACCCCTCGACCATCAGGAAGGAGGTATAGGAGCCTCAGGACCAACACCACCAGGTTCAGGGACAGTTATCACCACTCAACCATCGGGAAGCAGGTACAGGAGCCCCAGGACCCACACCATCAGGTTCAGGGTCGGTTATTAACCCTCAACCATCAGGAAAGAGGTACAGGACTCTCAGGACTCACACCACCAGGTTCAGGGACAGTTATCACCCCTCAACCATCAGGATGGAGGTCCAGGAGCCTCAGGACCCACACCACCAGGTTCAGGGTCAGTTATCACCCCTCAACCATCAGGAAGGAGGTACAGGAGCCTCAGGACCCACACCATCAGGTTCAGGGACAGCTATCAACCCCTCAACCATCAGGAAGGAGGTGCAGGAGCCTCAGGACCCACACCACCAGGTTCAGGGACAGGTATCACCCCTCAACCATCAATATGGAGGACAGGAGCCTCAGGACACACACCACCAGGTTCGGTGACTGTGATTACCCATCAACCATCAGGAAGGAGGTACAGGAGCCACAGGAACCACACCACCAGGTTCAAAAACGGTTATCAACCCCTCAACCACCAGGAATGAGGTACAGGAGCCTCAGGACCCACACCACCAGGTTCAGGAAGAGTTATCAACCCCTCAACCATCGGGAAGGAGGAACAGGAGCCTCAGGACCCACACGACCAGGTTCAGAGTCAGTTATCACCCCTCGACCATCAGGAAGGAGGTACAGGAGACTCAGGACCCACACCACCAGGTTCAGGGACAGTTATCACCACACAACCATCAGGAAGCAGGTACAGGAGCCCCAGGACCCACACCATCATGTTCAGGGTCAGTTATTACCCCTCAACCATCAGGAAGGAGGTACAGGAGTCTCAGGACCCACACCATCAGGTTCAGGGACAGTTATCACCCCTCAACCATCAGGAAGGAGGTACAGGGCACTCGGGACCCACATCACCAGGTTCAGGGACTGTTATCACCCCTCAACCATCAATATGGAGGACAGGAGCCTCAGGACACACACCACCAGCTTCAGGGACTGTGATTACCCCTCGACCATCAGGAAGGAGGTACAGGAGCCAGAGGAACCACACCACCAGGTTCAAAAACGGTTATCAACCCCTCAACCACCAGGAATGAGGTACAGGAGCCTCAGGACCCACACCACCAGGTTCAGGAAGAGTTATCAACCCCTCAACCATCGGGAAGGAGGAACAGGAGCCTCAGGACCCACACCGCCAGGTTCAGGAACCATTATCACCACTCAACCATCATGAAGGAGGTACAGGAGCCTACAGGAGCCACACCACCAGGTTCAGGGACAGTCATCACCCCTCAACCATCAGGAAGGAGGAACAGGAGCCTCAGGACCCACACCACCAGGTTCAGAGTCAGTTATCACCCCTCGACCATCAGGAAGGAGATACAGGAGCCCCAGGACCCACACCATCAGGATCAGGGACAGTTATTACCCCTCAACCATCAGGAAGGAGGTACAGGAGTCTCAGGACTCACACCACCAGGTTCAGGGACAGTTATCACCCCTCAACGATCCGGAAGGAGGTCCTGGAGCCTCAGGACCCACACCACGAGGTTCAGGGACAGTTACCACCCCACAACCATCAGGAAGGAGGTCCAGGAGCCTCAGGACCCACACGACCAGGTTCAGGGACAGTTATCACCACTCCACCATCAGGAAGGAGGTACAGTAGCCTCAGGTCCCACACCACCAGGTTCAGCCACAGTTATCACCCCACAACTATCAGGAAGGAGGTGCAGGAGCCTCAGGACCCACACCATCAGGTTCAGGGACAGTTATCACCCCTCAACCATCAGGAAGGAGGTACAGGGTCCTCGGGACCCACACCACCAGGTTCAGGGACTGTTATCACCCCTCAACCATCAATATGGAGGACAGGAGCCTCAGGACACACACCACCAGCTTCAGGGACTGTGATTACCCCTCGACCATCAGGAAGGAGGTACAGGATCCAGAGGAACCACACCACCAGGTTCAAAAACGGTTATCAACCCCTCAACCACCAGGAATGAGGTACAGGAGCCTCAGGACCACACCGCCAGGTTCAGGGACAGTCATCAACCCCTGTACCATCAGGAAGGAGGAACAGGAGCCTCAGGACCCACACCATCAGGTTCAGGGACAATTATCACCCCTCGACCATCAGGAAGGAGGTATAGGAGCCTCAGGACCAACACCACCAGGTTCAGGGACAGTTATCACCACTCAACCATCGGGAAGCAGGTACAGGAGCCCCAGGACCCACACCATCAGGTTCAGGGTCGGTTATTAACCCTCAACCATCAGGAAAGAGGTACAGGACTCTCAGGACTCACACCACCAGGTTCAGGGACAGTTATCACCCCTCAACCATCAGGAAGGAGGTCCAGGAGCCTCAGGACCCACACCACCAGGTTCAGGGTCAGTTATCACCCCTCAACCATCAGGAAGGAGGTACAGGAGCCTCAGGACCCACACCATCAGGTTCAGGGACAGCTATCAACCCCTCAACCATCAGGAAGGAGGTGCAGGAGCCTCAGGACCCACACCACCAGGTTCAGGGACAGTTATCACCCCTCAACCATCAATATGGAGGACAGGAGCCTCAGGACACACACCACCAGGTTCGGTGACTGTGATTACCCCTCAACCATCAGGAAGGAGGTACAGGAGCCACAGGAACCACACCACCAGGTTCAAAAACGGTTATCAACCCCTCAACCACCAGGAATGAGGTACAGGAGCCTCAGGACCCACACCACCAGGTTCAGGAAGAGTTATCAACCCCTCAACCATCGGGAAGGAGGAACAGGAGCCTCAGGACCCACACCACCAGGTTCAGGGACAGTTATCACCACACAACCATCAGGAAGCAGGTACAGGAGCCCCAGGACCCACACCATCATGTTCAGGGTCAGTTATTACCCCTCAACCATCAGGAAGGAGGTACAGGAGTCTCAGGACCCACACCATCAGGTTCAGGGACAGCTATCAACCCCTCAACCATCAGGAAGGAGGTGCAGGAGCCTCAGGACCCACACCACCAGGTTCAGGGACAGTTATCACCCCTCAACCATCAATATGGAGGACAGGAGCCTCAGGGCACACACCACCAGGTTCGGTGACTGTGATTACCCCTCAACCATCAGGAAGGAGGTACAGGAGCCACAGGAACCACACCACCAGGTTCAGGGACAGTTATCACCACTCAACCATCAGGAAGCAGGTACAGGAGCCCCAGGACCCACACCATCAGGTTCAGGGTCAGTTATTACCCCTCAACCATCAGGAAGGAGGTACAGGAGTCTCAGGACCCACACCACAAGGTTCAGGGTCAGTGATCACCCCTCAACCATCCGGAAGGAGGTACAGGAGCCTCAGGACCCACACCATCAGGTTCAGGGACAGCTATCAACCCCTCAACCATCAGGAAGGAGGTGCAGGAGCCTCAGGACCCACACCACCAGGTTCAGGGACAGTTATCACCCCTCAACCATCAATATGGAGGACAGGAGCCTCAGGACACACACCACCAGGTTCGGTGACTGTGATTACCCCTCAACCATCAGGAAGGAGGTACAGGAGCCACAGGAACCACACCACCAGGTTCAAAAACGGTTATCAACCCCTCAACCGCCAGGAATGAGGTACAGGAGCCTCAGGACCCACACCGCCAGGTTCAGGGGCAGTCATCAACCCCTCAACCATCAGGAAGGAGGAACAGGAGCCTCAGGACCCACACCACCAGGTTCAGAGTCAGTTATCACCCCTCGACCATCAGGAAGGAGGTACAGGATCCTCAGGACCCACACCACCAGGTTCAGGGACAGTTATCACCACTCAACCATCAGGAAGCAGGTACAGGAGCCCCAGGACCCACACCATCAGGTTCAGGGTCAGTTATTACCCCTCAACCATCAGGAAGGAGGTACAGGAGCCTCAGGACCCACACCACCAGATTCAGGGACAGTTATCACCCCTCAGCCATCAATATGGAGGACAGGAGCCTCAGGACACACACCACCAGGTTCAGGGACTGTGATTACCCCTCAACCATCAGAAAGGAGGTACAGGGGCCACAGGAACCACACCACCAGGTTCAAAAACGGTTATCAACCCCTCAACCATCGGGAAGGAGGAACAGGAGCCTCAGGACCCACACCGCCAGGTTCAGGGACAGTTATCACCCCACAACCATCAGGAAGGAGGTACAGGAGCCACAGGAACCACACCACCAGGTTCAAAAACGGTTATCAACCCCTCAACCACCAGGAATGAGGTACAGGAGCCTCAGGACCCACACCACCAGGTTCAGGAAGAGTTATCAACCCCTCAACCATCGGGAAGGAGGAACAGGAGCCTCAGGACCCACACCGCCAGGTTCAGGGGCAGTCATCAACCCCTCAACCATCAGGAAGGAGGAACAGGAGCCTCAGGACCCACACCACCAGGTTCAGAGTCAGTTATCACCCCTCGACCATCAGGAAGGAGGTACAGGAGACTCAGGACCCACACCACCAGGTTCAGGGACAGTTATCACCCCTCAACCATCAATATGGAGGACAGGAGCCTCAGGACACACACCACCAGGTTCAGTGACTGTGATTACCCCTCAACCATCAGGAAGGAGGTACAGGAGCCACAGGAACCACACCACCAGGTTCAAAAACGGTTATCAACCCCTCAACCACCAGGAATGAGGTACAGGAGCCTCAGGACCCACACCACCAGGTTCAGAGTCAGTTATCACCCCTCGACCATCAGGAAGGAGGTACAGGAGACTCAGGACCCACACCACCAGGTTCAGGGACAGTTATCACCACTCAACCATCAGGAAGCAGGTACAGGAGCCCCAGGACCCACACCATCAGGTTCAGGGTCAGTTATTACCCCTCAACCATCAGGAAGGAGGTACAGGAGTCTCAGGACTCACACCACCAGGTTCAGGGACAGTTATCACCCCTCAACCATCAGGAAGGAGGTCCAGGAGCCTCAGGACCCACACCACCAGGTTCAGGGTCAGTTATCACCCCTCAACCATCAGAAAGGAGGTACAGGAGCCTCAGGACCCACACCATCAGGTTCAGGGACAGCTATCAAACCCTCAACCATCAGGAAGGAGGTACAGGAGCCTCAGGACACACACCACCAGGTTCAGGGACAGTTATTACCCCTCAACCATCAGGAAGGAGGTACAGGAGGCTCAGGACCACACCACCAGGTTCAGGAAACACATATCACCCCTCAACCATTAGGTAGGAGTTACAGGAGCATTAGAAACCACACCACCAGGTTCAGGGACAGTTATTACCCCTCCACCATCAGGAAGGAGGTACAGGAGCTTCAGGACCCACACCACAAGGTTCAGGGACAGTTATCACCCCACATCCATCAGGAAGGAGGTACAAGAGCCTCAGTACTCACACGACCAGGTTCAGGGACAGTTATCACCCCACAACCATCAGGAAGGAGGTCCAGGAGCCTCAGGACCCACACCACCAGGTTCAGGGACAGTTATCACCCCTCAACCATCAGGAAGGAGGTACAAGAGCCTCAGAACACACACCACCAGGTTCAGGGACTGTGATTACCCCTCAACCATCAGGAAGGAGGTACAGGGGCCACAGGAACCACACCACCAGGTTCAAAAACGGTTATCAACCCCTCAACCACCAGGAATGAGGTACAGGAGCCTCAGGACCCACACCACCAGGTTCAGGAAGAGTTATCAACCCCTCAACCATCAGGAAAGAGGAACAGGAGCCTCAGGACCCACACCACCAGGTTCAGAGTCAGTTATCACCCCTCAACCATCGGGAAGGAGGAACAGGAGCCTCAGGACCCACACCACCAGGTTCAGAGTCAGTTATCACCCCTCAACCATCGGGAAGGAGGAACAGGAGCCTCAGGACACACACCACCAGGTTCAGGGACAGTCATCAACCCCTCAACCATCAGGAAGGAGGAACAGGAGCCTCATGACCCACACCACCAGGTTCAGAGTCAGTTCTCACCACTCCACCATCAGGAAGGAGGTACAGGAGCCCCAGGACCCACACCATCAGGTTCAGGGACAGTTATTACCCCTCAACCATCAGGAAGGAGGTACAGGAGTCTCAGGACTCACACCACCAGGTTCAGGGACAGTTATCACCCCTGAACCATCCGGAAGGAGGTCCTGGAGCCTCAGGACCCACACCACCAGGTTCAGGGACAGTTATCACCCCACAACCATCAGGAAGGAGGTACAAGAGCCTCAGTACTCACACGACCAGGTTCAGGGACAGTTATCACCCCACAACCATCAGGAAGGAGGTCCAGGAGCCTCAGGACCCACACCACCAGGTTCAGGGACAGTTATCACCCCTCAACCATCAGGAAGGAGGTACAAGAGCTCAGGACACACACCACCAGGTTCAGGGACAGTTATTACCCCTCAACCATCAGGAAGGAGGTACAGGAGGCTCAGGACCACACCACCAGGTTCAGGAAACTCTTATCACCCCTCAACCATTAGGTAGGAGTTACAGGAGCATTAGAAACCACACCACCAGGTTCAGGGACAGTTATTACCCCTCAACCATCGGGAAGGAGGAACAGGAGCCTCAGGACACACACCGCCAGGTTCAGGGACAGCCATCAACCCCTCAACCATCAGGAAGGAGGTACAGGAGCCCCAGGACCCACACCATCAGGTTCAGGGACAGTTATTACCCCTCAACCATCAGGAAGGAGGTACAGGAGGCTCAGGACTCACACCACCAGGTTCAGGGACAGTTATCACCCCTCAACCATCCGGAAGGAGGTCCTGGATCCTCAGGACCCACACCACCAGGTTCAGGGACAGTTATCACCCCACAACCATCAGGAAGGAGGTGCAGGAGCGTCAGGACCCACACCACCAGGTTCAGGGACAGTTATCACCACTCCACCATCAGGAAGGAGGTACAGTAGCCTCAGGACCCACACCACCAGGTTCAGCCACAGTTATCACCCCACAACCATCAGGAAGGAGGTGCAGGAGCCTCAGGACCCACACCATCAGGTTCAGGGACAGTTATCACCCCTCAACCATCAATATGGAGGACAGGAGCCTCAGGACACACGCCACCAGGTTCAGGGACTGTGATTACCCCTCAACCATCAGGAAGGAGGTACAGGAGCCACAGGAACCACACCACCAGGTACAAAAATGGTTATCAACCGCTCAACCACCAGGAATGAGGTACAGGAGCCTCAGGACGCACACCACCAGGTTCAGGAAGAGTTATCAACACCTCAACCATCGGGAAGGAGGAACAGGAGCCTCAGGACCCACACCGCCAGGTTCAGGGACAGTCATTAACCCCTCAACCATCAGGAAGGAGGTACTGGAGCTTCAGGACCCACACCACAAGGTTCAGGGACAGTTATCACCCCACATCCATCAGGAAGGAGGAACAGGAGCCTCAGGACCCACACCACCAGGTTCAGGGACAGTTATCACCCCTCAACCATCGGGAAGGAGGTACAGGGTCCTCAGGACCCACACCACCAGGTTCAGGGACAGTTATCACCCCTCAACCATCAATATGGAGGACAGGAGCCTCAGGACACACACCACCAGCTTCAGGGACTGTGATTACCCCTCGACCATCAGGAAGGAGGTACAGGAGCCAGAGGAACCACACCACCAGGTTCAAAAACGGTTATCAACCCCTCAACCACCAGGAATGAGGTACAGGAGCCTCAGGACCCACACCACCAGGTTCAGGAAGAGTTATCAACCCCTCAACCATCGGGAAGGAGGAACAGGAGCCTCAGGACCCACACCGCCAGGTTCAGGAACCATTATCACCACTCAACCATCATGAAGGAGGTACAGGAGCCTACAGGAGCCACACCACCAGGTTCAGGGACAGTCATCACCCCTCAACCATCAGGAAGGAGGAACAGGAGCCTCAGGACCCACACCACCAGGTTCAGGGTCAGTTATCACCCCTCGACCATCAGGAAGGAGGTATAGGAGCCTTAGGACCCACACCACCAGGTTCAGGGACAGTTATCACCACTCAACCATCAGGAAGCAGGTACAGGAGCCCGAGGACCCACACCATCAGGTTCAGGGTCAGTTATTAACCCTCAACCATCAGGAAAGAGGTACAGGAGTCTCAGGACTCACACCACCAGGTTCAGGGACAGTTATCACCCCTCAACCATCAGGAAGGAGTTACAGGAGCCTCAGGACCCACACCACCAGGTTCAGAGTCAGTTATCAGCCCTCGACCATCAGGAAGGAGGTACAGGAGCCTCAGGACCCACACCACCAGGTTCAGGGACAGATATCACCACTCAACCATCAGGAAGCAGGTACAGGAGCCCCAGGACCCACACCATCAGGTTCAGGGTCAGTTATTACCCCTCAACCATCAGGAAGGAGGTACAGGAGCCTCAGGACCCACCCCACCAGGTTCAGGGACAGTTATCACCCCTCAACCATCAATATGGAGGACAGGAGCCTCAGGACACACACCACCAGGTTCAGGGACTGTGATTACCCCTCAACCATCAGGAAGGAGGTACAGGGGCCACAGGAACCACACCACCAGGTTCAAAAACGGTTATCAACCCCTCAACCATCAGGAATGAGGTACAGGAGCCTCAGGACCCACACCACCAGGTTCAGGAAGAGTTATCAACCCCTCAACCATCGGGAAGGAGGTCCAGGAGCCTCAGGACCCACACCACCAGGTTCAGAGTCAGTTATCACCCCTCAACCATCGGGAAGGAGGAACAGGAGCCTCAGGACCCACACCGCCAGGTTCAGGAACCATTATCACCACTCAACCATCATGAAGGAGGTACAGGAGCCTACAGGAGCCACACCACCAGGTTCAGGGACAGTCATCACCCCTCAACCATCAGGAAGGAGGAACAGGAGCCTCAGGACCCACACCACCAGGTTCAGAGTCAGTTATCACCCCTCGACCATCAGGAAGGAGGTACAGGAGCCCCAGGACCCACACCATCAGGATCAGGGACAGTTATTACCCCTCAACCATCAGGAAGGAGGTACAGGAGTCTCAGGACTCACACCACCAGGTTCAGGGACAGTTATCACCCCTCAACGATCCGGAAGGAGGTCCTGGAGCCTCAGGACCCACACCACGAGGTTCAGGGTCAGTTACCACCCCACAACCATCAGGAAGGAGGTCCAGGAGCCTCAGGACCCACACGACCAGGTTCAGGGACAGTTATCACCACTCCACCATCAGGAAGGAGGTACAGTAGCCTCAGGTCCCACACCACCAGGTTCAGCCACAGTTATCACCCCACAACTATCAGGAAGGAGGTGCAGGAGCCTCAGGACCCACACCATCAGGTTCAGGGACAGTTATCACCCCTCAACCATCAGGAAGGAGGTACAGGGTCCTCGGGACCCACACCACCAGGTTCAGGGACTGTTATCACCCCTCAACCATCAATATGGAGGACAGGAGCCTCAGGACACACACCACCAGCTTCAGGGACTGTGATTACCCCTCGACCATCAGGAAGGAGGTACAGGAGCCAGAGGAACCACACCACCAGGTTCAAAAACGGTTATCAACCCCTCAACCACCAGGAATGAGGTACAGGAGCCTCAGGACCACACCGCCAGGTTCAGGGACAGTCATCAACCCCTGAACCATCAGGAAGGAGGAACAGGAGCCTCAGGACCCACACCATCAGGTTCAGGGACAATTATCACCCCTCGACCATCAGGAAGGAGGTATAGGAGCCTCAGGACCAACACCACCAGGTTCAGGGACAGTTATCACCACGCAACCATCGGGAAGCAGGTACAGGAGCCCCAGGACCCACACCATCAGGTTCAGGGTCGGTTATTAACCCTCAACCATCAGGAAAGAGGTACAGGACTCTCAGGACTCACACCACCAGGTTCAGGGACAGTTATCACCCCTCAACCATCAGGAAGGAGGTACAGGAGCCTCAGGACCCACACCATCAGGTTCAGGGACAGCTATCAACCCCTCAACCATCAGGAAGGAGGTGCCGGAGCCTCAGGACCCACACCACCAGGTTCAGGGACAGTTATCACCCCTCAACCATCAATATGGAGGACAGGAGCCTCAGGACACACACCACCAGGTTCGGTGACTGTGATTACCCCTCAACCATCAGGAAGGAGGTACAGGAGCCACAGGAACCACAACACCAGGTTCAAAAACGGTTATCAACCCCTCAACCACCAGGAATGAGGTACAGGAGCCTCAGGACCCACACCACCAGGTTCAGGAAGAGTTATCAACCCCTCAACCATCGGGAAGGAGGAACAGGAGCCTCAGGACCCACACCACCAGGTTCAGAGTCAGTTATCACCCCTCGACCATCAGGAAGGAGGTACAGGAGACTCAGGACCCACACCACCAGGTTCAGGGACAGTTATCACCACACAACCATCAGGAAGCAGGTACAGGAGCCCCAGGACCCACACCATCATGTTCAGGGTCAGTTATTACCCCTCAACCATCAGGAAGTAGGTACAGGAGTCTCAGGACCCACACCATCAGGTTCAGGGACAGCTATCAACCCCTCAACCATCAGGAAGGAGGTGCAGGAGCCTCAGGACCCACACCACCAGGTTCAGGGACAGTTATCACCCCTCAACCATCAATATGGAGGACAGGAGCCTCAGGACACACACCACCAGGTTCGGTGACTGTGATTACCCCTCAACCATCAGGAAGGAGGTACAGGAGCCACAGGAACCACACCACCAGGTTCAGGGACAGTTATCACCCCTCAACCATCAATATGGAGGACAGGAGCCTCAGGACACACACCACCAGGTTCAGGGACAGTTATCACCACTCAACCATCAGGAAGCAGGTACAGGAGCCCCAGGACCCACACCATCAGGTTCAGGGTCAGTTATTACCCCTCAACCATCAGGAAGGAGGTACAGGAGCCTCAGGACCCACACCATCAGGTTCAGGGACAGCTATCAACCCCTCAACCATCAGGAAGGAGGTGCAGGAGCCTCAGGACCCACACCACCAGGTTCAGGGACAGTTATCACCCCTCAACCATCAATATGGAGGACAGGAGCCTCAGGACACACACCACCAGGTTCGGTGACTGTGATTACCCCTCAACCATCAGGAAGGAGGTACAGGAGCCACAGGAACCACACCACCAGGTTCAAAAACGGTTATCAACCCCTCAACCACCAGGAATGAGGTACAGGAGCCTCAGGACCCACACCGCCAGGTTCAGGGGCAGTCATCAACCCCTCAACCATCAGGAAGGAGGAACAGGAGCCTCAGGACCCACACCACCAGGTTCAGAGTCAGTTATCACCCCTCGACCATCAGGAAGGAGGTACAGGATCCTCAGGACCCACACCACCAGGTTCAGGGACAGTTATCACCACTCAACCATCAGGAAGCAGGTACAGGAGCCCCAGGACCCACACCATCAGGTTCAGGGTCAGCTATTACCCCTCAACCATCAGGAAGGAGGTACAGGAGCCTCAGGACCCACACCACCAGATTCAGGGACAGTTATCACCCCTCAGCCATCAATATGGAGGACAGGAGCCTCAGGACACACACCACCAGGTTCAGGGACTGTGATTACCCCTCAACCATCAGAAAGGAGGTACAGGGGCCACAGGAACCACACCACCAGGTTCAAAAACGGTTATCAACCCCTCAACCATCGGGAAGGAGGAACAGGAGCCTCAGGACCCACACCGCCAGGTTCAGGGACAGTTATCACCCCACAACCATCAGGAAGGAGGTACAGGAGCCACAGGAACCACACCACCAGGTTCAAAAACGGTTATCAACCCCTCAACCATCGGGAAGGAGGAACAGGAGCCTCAGGACCCACACCGCCAGGTTCAGGGACAGTTATCACCCCACAACCATCAGGAAGGAGGTACAGGAGCCTCAGGACCCACCCCATCAGGTTCAGGGACAGCTACCAACCCCTCAACCATCAGGAAGGAGGTGCAGGAGCCTCAGGACCCACACCACCAGGTTCAGGGACAGTTATCACCCCTCAACCATCAATATGGAGGACAGGAGCCTCAGGACACACACCACCAGGTTCGGTGACTGTGATTACCCCTCAACCATCAGGAAGGAGGTACAGGAGCCACAGGAACCACACCACCAGGTTCAGGGACAGTTATCACCCCTCAACCATCAATATGGAGGACAGGAGCCTCAGGACACACACCACCAGGTTCAGGGACAGTTATCACCACTCAACCATCAGGAAGCAGGTACAGGAGCCCCAGGACCCACACCATCAGGTTCAGGGTCAGTTATTACCCCTCTACCATCAGGAAGGAGGTACAGGAGCCTCAGGACCCACACCATCAGGTTCAGGGACAGCTATCAACCCCTCAACCATCAGGAAGGATGTGCAGGAGCCTCAGGACCCACACCACCAGGTTCAGGGACAGTTATCACCCCTCAACCATCAATATGGAGGACAGGAGCCTCAGGACACACACCACCAGGTTCGGTGACTGTGATTACCCCTCAACCATCAGGAAGGAGGTACAGGAGCCACAGGAACCACACCACCAGGTTCAAAAACGGTTATCAACCCCTCAACCACCAGGAATGAGGTACAGGAGCCTCAGGACCCACACCGCCAGGTTCAGGGGCAGTCATCAACCCCTCAACCATCAGGAAGGAGGAACAGGAGCCTCAGGACCCACACCACCAGGTTCAGAGTCAGTTATCACCCCTCGACCATCAGGAAGGAGGTACAGGATCCTCAGGACCCACACCACCAGGTTCAGGGACAGTTATCACCACTCAACCATCAGGAAGCAGGTACAGGAGCCCCAGGACCCACACCATCAGGTTCAGGGTCAGCTATTACCCCTCAACCATCAGGAAGGAGGTACAGGGGCCACAGGAACCACACCACCAGGTTCAAAAACGGTTATCAACCCCTCAACCATCGGGAAGGAGGAACAGGAGCCTCAGGACCCACACCGCCAGGTTCAGGGACAGTTATCACCCCACAACCATCAGGAAGGAGGTACAGGAGCCACAGGAACCACACCACCAGGTTCAAAAACGGTTATCAACCCCTCAACCACCAGGAATGAGGTACAGGAGCCTCAGGACCCACACCACCAGGTTCAGGAAGAGTTATCAACCCCTCAACCATCGGGAAGGAGGAACAGGAGCCTCAGGACCCACACCGCCAGGTTTAGGGGCAGTCATCAACCCCTCAACCATCAGGAAGGAGGAACAGGAGCCTCAGGACCCACACCACCAGGTTCAGAGTCAGTTATCACCCCTCGACCATCAGGAAGGAGGTACAGGAGACTCAGGACCCACACCACCAGGTTCAGGGACAGTTATCACCACACAACCATCAGGAAGCAGGTACAGGAGCCCCAGGACCCACACCATCATGTTCAGGGTCAGTTATTACCCCTCAACCATCAGGAAGGAGGTACAGGAGTCTCAGGACCCACACCATCAGGTTCAGGGACAGCTATCAACCCCTCAACCATCAGGAAGGAGGTGCAGGAGCCTCAGGACCCACATCACCAGGTTCAGGGACAGTTATCACCCCTCAACCATCAATATGGAGGACAGGAGCCTCAGGACACACACCACCAGGTTCGGTGACTGTGATTACCCCTCAACCATCAGGAAGGAGGTACAGGAGCCACAGGAACCACACCACCAGGTTCAGGGACAGTTATCACCCCTCAACCATCAATATGGAGGACAGGAGCCTCAGGACACACACCACCCGGTTCAGGGACAGTTATCACCACTCAACCATCAGGAAGCAGGTACAGGAGCCCCAGGACCCACACCATCAGGTTCAGGGTCAGTTATTACCCCTCAACCATCAGGAAGGAGGTACAGGAGTCTCAGGACCCACACCACAAGGTTCAGGGTCAGTGATCACCCCTCAACCATCAGGAAGGAGGTACAGGAGCCTCAGGACCCACACCATCAGGTTCAGGGACAGCTATCAACCCCTCAACCATCAGGAAGGAGGTGCAGGAGCCTCAGGACCCACACCACCAGGTTCAGGGACAGTTATCACCCCTCAACCATCAATATGGAGGACAGGAGCCTCAGGACACACACCACCAGGTTCGGTGACTGTGATTACCCCTCAACCATCAGGAAGGAGGTACAGGAGCCACAGGAACCACACCACCAGGTTCAAAAACGGTTATCAACCCCTCAACCACCAGGAATGAGGTACAGGAGCCTCAGGACCCACACCGCCAGGTTCAGGGGCAGTCATCAACCCCTCAACCATCAGGAAGGAGGAACAGGAGCCTCAGGACCCACACCACCAGGTTCAGAGTCAGTTATCACCCCTCGACCATCAGGAAGGAGGTACAGGATCCTCAGGACCCACACCACCAGGTTCAGGGACAGTTATCACCACTCAACCATCAGGAAGCAGGTACAGGAGCCCCAGGACCCACACCATCAGGTTCAGGGTCAGTTATTACCCCTCAACCATCAGGAAGGAGGTACAGGAGCCTCAGGACCCACACCACCAGGTTCAGGGACAGTTATCACCCCTCAGCCATCAATATGGAGGACAGGAGCCTCAGGACACACACCACCAGGTTCAGGGACTGTGATTACCCCTCAACCATCAGAAAGGAGGTACAGGGGCCACAGGAACCACACCACCAGGTTCAAAAACGGTTATCAACCCCTCAACCATCGGGAAGGAGGAACAGGAGCCTCAGGAACCACACCGCCAGGTTCAGGGACAGTTATCACCCCACAACCATCAGGAAGGAGGTACAGGAGCGTCAGGACCCACACCACCAGGTTCAGAGTCAGTTCTCACCCCTCCACCATCAGGAAGGAGGTACAGGAGCCCCAGGACCCACAATATCAGGTTCAGGGACGGTTATTACCCCTCAACCATCAGGAAGGAGGTACAGGAGTCTCAGGACTCACACCACCAGGTTCAGGGACAGTTATCACCACTCAACCATCAGGAAGCAGGTACAGGAGCCCCAGGACCCACACCATCAGGTTCAGGGTCAGTTATTACCCCTCAACCATCAGGAAGGAGGTACAGGAGCCTCAGGACCCACACCACCAGGTTCAGGGACAGTTATCACCACTCAACCATCAGGAAGCAGGTACAGGAGCCCCAGGACCCACACCATCAGGTTCAGGGTCAGTTATTACCCCTCAACCATCAGGAAGGAGGTACAGGAGCCTCAGGACCCACACCACCAGGTTCAGGGACAGTTATCACCCCTCAGCCATCAATATGGAGGACAGGAGCCTCAGGACACACACCACCAGGTTCAGGGACTGTGATTACCCCTCAACCATCAGAAAGGAGGTACAGGGGCCACAGGAACCACACCACCAGGTTCAAAAACGGTTATCAACCCCTCAACCATCGGGAAGGAGGAACAGGAGCCTCAGGACCCACACCGCCAGGTTCAGGGACAGTTATCACCCCACAACCATCAGGAAGGAGGTACAGGAGCGTCAGGACCCACACCACCAGGTTCAGAGTCAGTTCTCACCCCTCCACCATCAGGAAGGAGGTACAGGAGCCCCAGGACCCACAATATCAGGTTCAGGGACGGTTATTACCCCTCAACCATCAGGAAGGAGGTACAGGAGTCTCAGGACTCACACCACCAGGTTCAGGGACAGTTATCACCACTCAACCATCAGGAAGCAGGTACAGGAGCCCCAGGACCCACACCATCAGGTTCAGGGTCAGTTATTACCCCTCAACCATCAGGAAGGAGGTACAGGAGCCTCAGGACCCACACCACCAGGTTCAGGGACAGTTATCACCCCTCAACCATCAATATGGAGGACAGGAGCCTCAGGACACACACCACCAGGTCAGGGACTGTGATTACCCCTCAACCATCAGGAAGGAGGTACATGGGCCACAGGAACCACACCACCAGGTTCAAAAACGGTTATCAACCCCTCAACCATCGGGAAGGAGGAACAGGAGCCTCAGGACCCACACCACCAGGTTCAGGGACAGTTATCACCCCTCAACCATCAATATGGAGGACAGGACCCTCAGGACACACACCACCAGGTTCGGTGACTGTGATTACCCCTCAACCATCAGGAAGGAGGTACAGGAGCCACAGGAACCACACCACCAGGTTCAGGGACAGTTATCACCCCTCAACCATCAATATGGAGGACAGGAGCCTCAGGACACACACCACCAGGTTCAGGGACAGTTATCACCACTCAACCATCAGGAAGCAGGTACAGGAGCCCCAGGACCCACACCATCAGGTTCAGGGTCAGTTATTACCCCTCAACCATCAGGAAGGAGGTACAGGAGTCTCAGGACCCACACCACCAGGTTCAGGGACAGTTATCACCCCTCAACCATCAATATGGAGGACAGGAGCCTCAGGACACACACCACCAGGTTCGGTGACTGTGATTACCCCTCAACCATCAGGAAGGAGGTACAGGAGCCACAGGAACCACACCACCAGGTTCAAATACGGTTATCAACCCCTCAACCACCAGGAATGAGGTACAGGAGCCTCAGGACCCACACCGCCAGGTTCAGGGGCAGTCATCAACCCCTCAACCATCAGGAAGGAGGAACAGGAGCCTCAGGACCCACACCACCAGGTTCAGAGTCAGTTATCACCCCTCGACCATCAGGAAGGAGGTACAGGATCCTCAGGACCCACACCACCAGGTTCAGGGACAGTTATCACCACTCAACCATCAGGAAGCAGGTACAGGAGCCCCAGGACCCACACCATCAGGTTCAGGGTCAGTTATTACCCCTCAACCATCAGGAAGGAGGTACAGGAGCCTCAGGACCCACACCACCAGGTTCAGGGACAGTTATCACCCCTCAGCCATCAATATGGAGGACAGGAGCCTCAGGACACACACCACCAGGTTCAGGGACTGTGATTACCCCTCAACCATGAGAAAGGAGGTACAGGGGCCACAGGAACCACACCACCAGGTTCAAAAACGGTTATCAACCCCTCAACCATCGGGAAGGAGGAACAGGAGCCTCAGGACCCACACCGCCAGGTTCAGGGACAGTTATCACCCCACAAACATCAGGAAGGAGGTACAGGAGCGTCAGGACCCACACCACCAGGTTCAGAGTCAGTTCTCACCCCTCCACCATCAGGAAGGAGGTACAGGAGCCCCAGGACCCACAATATCAGGTTCAGGGACGGTTATTACCCCTCAACCATCAGGAAGGAGGTACAGGAGTCTCAGGACTCACACCACCAGGTTCAGGGACAGTTATCACCACTCAACCATCAGGAAGCAGGTACAGGAGCCCCAGGACCCACACCATCAGGTTCAGGGTCAGTTATTACCCCTCAACCATCAGGAAGGAGGTACAGGAGCCTCTGGACCCACACCACCAGGTTCAGGGACAGTTATCACCCCTCAACCATCAATATGGAGGACAGGAGCCTCAGGACACACACCACCAGGTCAGGGACTGTGATTACCCCTCAACCATCAGGAAGGAGGTACAGGGGCCACAGGAACCACACCACCAGGTTCAAAAACGGTTATCAACCCCTCAACCATCGGGAAGGAGGAACAGGAGCCTCAGGACCCACACCACCAGGTTCAGGGACAGTTATCACCCCTCAACCACCAGGAATGAGGAACAGGAGCCTCAGGACCCACACCACAAGGTTCAGGGACTGTGATTACCCCTCAACCATCAGGAAGGAGGAACAGGAGCCTCAGGACCCACACCGCCAGGTTCAGGGACAGTTATCAACCCCTCAACCATCAGGAAGGTGGAACAGGAGCCTCAGGACCCACACCACCAGGTTCAGAGTCAGTTCTCACCCCTCCACCATCAGGAAGGAGGTACAGGAGCCCCAGGACCCACACCATCAGGTTCAGGGACGGTTATTACCCCTCAACCATCAGGAAGGAGGTACAGGAGTCTCAGGACTCACACCACCAGGTTCAGGGACAGTTATCACCCCTCAACCATCCGGAAGGAGGTCCTGGAGCCTCAGGACCCACACCACCAGGTTCAGGGACAGTTATCACCACTCCACCATCAGGAAGGAGGTACAGTAGCCTCAGGACCCACACCACCAGGTTCAGCCACAGTTATCACCCCACAACCATCAGGAAGGAGGTGCAGGAGCCTCAGGACCCACACCATCAGGTTCAGGGACAGTTATCACCCCTCAACCATCAGGAAGGAGGTACAGGGTCCTCAGGACACAGAACACCAGGTTCAGGGACAGTTATCACCCCTCAACCATCAATATGGAGGACAGGAGCCTCAGGACACACACCACCAGCTTCAGGGACTGTGATTACCCCTCGACCATCAGGAAGGAGGTACAGGAGCCAGAGGAACCACACCACCAGGTTCAAAAACGGTTATCAACCCCTCAACCATCAGGAAGCAGGTACAGGAGCCCCAGGACCCACACCATCAGGTTCAGGGTCGGTTATTAACCCTCAACCATCAGGAAAGAGGTACAGGAGTCTCAGGACTCACACCACCAGGTTCAGGGACAGTTATCACCCCTCAACCATCCGGAAGGAGGTCCAGGAGCCTCAGGACCCACACCACCAGGTTCAGGGTCAGTTATCACCCCTCAACCATCAGGAAGGAGGTACAGGAGCCTCAAGACCCACACCATCAGGTTCAGGGACAGCTATCAACCCCTCAACCATCAGGAAGGAGGTGCAGGAGCCTCAGGACCCACACCACCAGGTTCAGGGACAGTTATCACCCCTCAACCATCAATATGGAGGACAGGAGCCTCAGGACACACACCACCAGGTTCGGTCACTGTGATTACCCCTCAACCGTCAGGAAGGAGGTACAGGAGCCACAGGCACGACACCACCAGGTTCAAAAACGGTTATCAACCCCTCAACCACCAGGAATGAGGTACAGGAGCCTCAGGACCCACACCACCAGGTTCAGGAAGAGTTATCAACCCCTCAACTATCGGGAAGGAGGAACAGGAGCCTCAGGACCCACACCACCAGGTTCAGAGTCAGTTATCACCCCTCGATCATCAGAAAGGAGGTACAGGAGACTCAGGACCCACACCACCAGGTTCAGGGACAGTTATCACCACTCAACCATCAGGAAGCAGGTACAGGAGCCCCAGGACCCACACCATCAGGTTCAGGGTCAGTTATTACCCCTCAACCATCAGGAAGGAGGTACAGGAGTCTCAGGACCCACACCATCAGGTTCAGGGACAGCTATCAACCCCTCAACCATCAGGAAGGAGGTGCAGGAGCCTCAGGACCCACACCACCAGGTTCAGGGACAGTTGTCACCCCTCAACCATCAATATGGAGGACAGGAGCCTCAGGACACACACCACCAGGTTCGGTGACTGTGATTACCCCTCAACCATCAGGAAGGAGGTACCGGAGCCACAGGAACCACACCACCAGGTTCAAAAACGGTTATCAACCCCTCAACCACCAGGAATGAGGTACAGGAGCCTCAGGACCCACACCACCAGGTTCAGGAAGAGTTATCAACCCCTCAACCATCGGGAAGGAGGAACAGGAGCCTCAGGACCCACACCGCCAGGTTCAGGGGCAGTCATCAACCCCTCAACCATCAGGAAGGAGGAACAGGAGCCTCAGGACCCACACCACCAGGTTCAGAGTCAGTTATCACCCCTCGACCATCAGGAAGGAGGTACAGGAGACTCAGGACCCACACCACCAGGTTCAGGGACAGTTATCACCACTCAACCATCAGGAAGCAGGTACAGGAGCCCCAGGACCCACACCATCATGTTCAGGGTCAGTTATTACCCCTCAACCATCAGGAAGGAGGTACAGGAGTCTCAGGACCCACACCATCAGGTTCAGGGACAGCTATCAACCCCTCAACCATCAGGAAGGAGGTGCAGGAGCCTCAGGACCCACACCACCAGGTTCAGGGACAGTTATCACCCCTCAACCATCAATATGGAGGACAGGAGCCTCAGGACACACACAACCAGGTTCGGTGACTGTGATTACCCCTCAACCATCAGGAAGGAGGTACAGGAGCCACAGGAACCACACCACCAGGTTCAGGGACAGTTATCACCCCTCAACCATCAATATGGAGGACAGGAGCCTCAGGACACACACCACCAGGTTCAGGGACAGTTATCACCCCTCAGCCATCAATATGGAGGACAGGAGCCTCAGGACACACACCACCAGCTTCAGGGACTGTGATTACCCCTCAACCATCAGAAAGGAGGTACAGGGGCCACAGGAACCACACCACCAGGTTCAAAAACGGTTATCAACCCCTCAACCATCGGGAAGGAGGAACAGGAGCCTCAGGACCCACACCGCCAGGTTCAGGGACAGTTATCACCCCACAACCATCAGGAAGGAGGTACAGGAGCGTCAGGACCCACACCACCAGGTTCAGAGTCAGTTCTCACCCCTCCACCATCAGGAAGGAGGTACAGGAGCCCCAGGACCCACAATATCAGGTTCAGGGACGGTTATTACCCCTCAACCATCAGGAAGGAGGTACAGGAGTCTCAGGACTCACACCACCAGGTTCAGGGACAGTTATCACCACTCAAACATCAGGAAGCAGGTACAGGAGCCCCAGGACCCACACCATCAGGTTCAGGGTCAGTTATTACCCCTCAACCATCAGGAAGGAGGTACAGGAGCCTCAGGACCCACACCACCAGGTTCAGGGACAGTTATCACCCCTCAACCATCAATATGGAGGACAGGAGCCTCAGGACACACACCACCAGGTCAGGGACTGTGATTACCCCTCAACCATCAGGAAGGAGGTACATGGGCCACAGGAACCACACCACCAGGTTCAAAAACGGTTATCAACCCCTCAACCATCGGGAAGGAGGAACAGGAGCCTCAGGACCCACACCACCAGGTTCAGGGACAGTTATCACCCCTCAACCATCAATATGGAGGACAGGAGCCTCAGGACACACACCACCAGGTTCGGTGACTGTGATTACCCCTCAACCATCAGGAAGGAGGTACAGGAGCCACAGGAACCACACCACCAGGTTCAGGGACAGTTATCACCCCTCAACCATCAATATGGAGGACAGGAGCCTCAGGACACACACCACCAGTTTCAGGGACAGTTATCACCACTCAACCATCAGGAAGCAGGTACAGGAGCCCCAGGACCCACACCATCAGGTTCAGGGTCAGTTATTACCCCTCAACCATCAGGAAGGAGGTACAGGAGTCTCAGGACCCACACCACAAGGTTCAGGGTCAGTGATCAACCCTCAACCATCAGGAAGGAGGTACAAGAGCCTCAGGACCCACACCATCAGGTTCAGGGACAGCTATCAACCCCTCAACCATCATGAAGGAGGTGCAGGAGCCTCAGGACCCACACCACCAGGTTCAGGGACAGTTATCACCCCTCAACCATCAATATGGAGGACAGGAGCCTCAGGACACACACCACCAGGTTCGGTGACTGTGATTACCCCTCAACCATCAGGAAGGAGGTACAGGAGCCACAGGAACCACACCACCAGGTTCAAATACGGTTATCAACCCCTCAACCACCAGGAATGAGGTACAGGAGCCTCAGGACCCACACCGCCAGGTTCAGGGGCAGTCATCAACCCCTCAACCATCAGGAAGGAGGAACAGGAGCCTCAGGACCCACACCACCAGGTTCAGAGTCAGTTATCACCCCTCGACCATCAGGAAGGAGGTACAGGATCCTCAGGACCCACACCACCAGGTTCAGGGACAGTTATCACCACTCAACCATCAGGAAGCAGGTACAGGAGCCCCAGGACCCACACCATCAGGTTCAGGGTCAGTTATTACCCCTCAACCATCAGGAAGGAGGTACAGGAGCCTCAGGACACAGAACACCAGGTTCAGGGACAGTTATCACCCCTCAACCATCAATATGGAGGACAGGAGCCTCAGGACACACACCACCAGCTTCAGGGACTGTGATTACCCCTCGACCATCAGGAAGGAGGTACAGGAGCCAGAGGAACCACACCACCAGGTTCAAAAACGGTTATCAACCCCTCAACCATCAGGAAGCAGGTACAGGAGCCCCAGGACCCACACCATCAGGTTCAGGGTCGGTTATTAACCCTCAACCATCAGGAAAGAGGTACAGGAGTCTCAGGACTCACACCACCAGGTTCAGGGACAGTTATCACCCCTCAACCATCCGGAAGGAGGTCCAGGAGCCTCAGGACCCACACCACCAGGTTCAGGGTCAGTTATCACCCCTCAACCATCAGGAAGGAGGTACAGGAGCCTCAAGACCCACACCATCAGGTTCAGGGACAGCTATCAACCCCTCAACCATCAGGAAGGAGGTGCAGGAGCCTCAGGACCCACACCACCAGGTTCAGGGACAGTTATCACCCCTCAACCATCAATATGGAGGACAGGAGCCTCAGGACACACACCACCAGGTTCGGTCACTGTGATTACCCTTCAACCGTCAGGAAGGAGGTACAGGAGCCACAGGCACGACACCACCAGGTTCAAAAACGGTTATCAACCCCTCAACCACCAGGAATGAGGTACAGGAGCCTCAGGACCCACACCACCAGGTTCAGGAAGAGTTATCAACCCCTCAACCATCGGGAAGGAGGAACAGGAGCCTCAGGACCCACACCACCAGGTTCAGAGTCAGTTATCACCCCTCGATCATCAGAAAGGAGGTACAGGAGACTCAGGACCCACACCACCAGGTTCAGGGACAGTTATCACCACTCAACCATCAGGAAGCAGGTACAGGAGCCCCAGGACCCACACCATCAGGTTCAAAAACGGTTATCAACCCCTCAACCATCGGGAAGGAGGAACAGGAGCCTCAGGACCCACACCACCAGGTTCAGGGACAGTTATCACCCCTCAACCATCAATATGGAGGACAGGAGCCTCAGGACACACACCACCAGGTTCGGTGACTGTGATTACCCCTCAACCATCAGGAAGGAGGTACAGGAGCCACAGGAACCACACCACCAGGTTCAGGGACAGTTATCACCCCTCAACCATCAATATGGAGGACAGGAGCCTCAGGACACACACCACCAGGTTCAGGGACAGTTATCACCACTCAACCATCAGGAAGCAGGTACAGGAGCCCCAGGACCCACACCATCAGGTTCAGGGTCAGTTATTACCCCTCAACCATCAGGAAGGAGGTACAGGAGTCTCAGGACCCACACCACAAGGTTCAGGGTCAGTGATCACCCCTCAACCATCAGGAAGGAGGTACAGGAGCCTCAGGACCCACACCATCAGGTTCAGGGACAGCTATCAACCCCTCAACCATCAGGAAGGAGGTGCAGGAGCCTCAGGACCCACACCACCAGGTTCAGGGACAGTTATCACCCCTCAACCATCAATATGGAGGACAGGAGCCTCAGGACACACACCACCAGGTTCGGTGACTGTGATTACCCCTCAACCATCAGGAAGGAGGTACAGGAGCCACAGGAACCACACCACCAGGTTCAAATACGGTTATCAACCCCTCAACCACTAGGAATGAGGTACAGGAGCCTCAGGACCCACACCGCCAGGTTCAGGGGCAGTCATCAACCCCTCAACCATCAGGAAGGAGGAACAGGAGCCTCAGGACCCACACCACCAGGTTCAGAGTCAGTTATCACCCCTCGACCATCAGGAAGGAGGTACAGGATCCTCAGGACCCACACCACCAGGTTCAGGGACAGTTATCACCACTCAACCATCAGGAAGCAGGTACAGGAGTCTCAGGACTCACACCACCAGGTTCAGGGACAGTTATCACCCCTCAACCATCCGGAAGGAGGTCCAGGAGCCTCAGGACCCACACCACCAGGTTCAGGGTCAGTTATCACCCCTCAACCATCAGGAAGGAGGTACAGGAGCCTCAAGACCCACACCATCAGGTTCAGGGACAGCTATCAACCCCTCAACCATCAGGAAGGAGGTGCAGGAGCCTCAGGACCCACACCACCAGGTTCAGGGACAGTTATCACCCCTCAACCATCAATATGGAGGACAGGAGCCTCAGGACACACACCACCAGGTTCGGTCACTGTGATTACCCCTCAACCGTCAGGAAGGAGGTACAGGAGCCACAGGCACGACACCACCAGGTTCAAAAACGGTTATCAACCCCTCAACCACCAGGAATGAGGTACAGGAGCCTCAGGACCCACACCACCAGGTTCAGGAAGAGTTATCAACCCCTCAACTATCGGGAAGGAGGAACAGGAGCCTCAGGACCCACACCACCAGGTTCAGAGTCAGTTATCACCCCTCGATCATCAGAAAGGAGGTACAGGAGACTCAGGACCCACACCACCAGGTTCAGGGACAGTTATCACCACTCAACCATCAGGAAGCAGGTACAGGAGCCCCAGGACCCACACCATCAGGTTCAGGGTCAGTTATTACCCCTCAACCATCAGGAAGGAGGTACAGGAGTCTCAGGACCCACACCATCAGGTTCAGGGACAGCTATCAACCCCTCAACCATCAGGAAGGAGGTGCAGGAGCCTCAGGACCCACACCACCAGGTTCAGGGACAGTTGTCACCCCTCAACCATCAATATGGAGGACAGGAGCCTCAGGACACACACCACCAGGTTCGGTGACTGTGATTACCCCTCAACCATCAGGAAGGAGGTACCGGAGCCACAGGAACCACACCACCAGGTTCAAAAACGGTTATCAACCCCTCAACCACCAGGAATGAGGTACAGGAGCCTCAGGACCCACACCACCAGGTTCAGGAAGAGTTATCAACCCCTCAACCATCGGGAAGGAGGAACAGGAGCCTCAGGACCCACACCGCCAGGTTCAGGGGCAGTCATCAACCCCTCAACCATCAGGAAGGAGGAACAGGAGCCTCAGGACCCACACCACCAGGTTCAGAGTCAGTTATCACCCCTCGACCATCAGGAAGGAGGTACAGGAGACTCAGGACCCACACCACCAGGTTCAGGGACAGTTATCACCACTCAACCATCAGGAAGCAGGTACAGGAGCCCCAGGACCCACACCATCATGTTCAGGGTCAGTTATTACCCCTCAACCATCAGGAAGGAGGTACAGGAGTCTCAGGACCCACACCATCAGGTTCAGGGACAGCTATCAACCCCTCAACCATCAGGAAGGAGGTGCAGGAGCCTCAGGACCCACACCACCAGGTTCAGGGACAGTTATCACCCCTCAACCATCAATATGGAGGACAGGAGCCTCAGGACACACACAACCAGGTTCGGTGACTGTGATTACCCCTCAACCATCAGGAAGGAGGTACAGGAGCCACAGGAACCACACCACCAGGTTCAGGGACAGTTATCACCCCTCAACCATCAATATGGAGGACAGGAGCCTCAGGACACACACCACCAGGTTCAGGGACAGTTATCACCCCTCAGCCATCAATATGGAGGACAGGAGCCTCAGGACACACACCACCAGCTTCAGGGACTGTGATTACCCCTCAACCATCAGAAAGGAGGTACAGGGGCCACAGGAACCACACCACCAGGTTCAAAAACGGTTATCAACCCCTCAACCATCGGGAAGGAGGAACAGGAGCCTCAGGACCCACACCGCCAGGTTCAGGGACAGTTATCACCCCACAACCATCAGGAAGGAGGTACAGGAGCGTCAGGACCCACACCACCAGGTTCAGAGTCAGTTCTCACCCCTCCACCATCAGGAAGGAGGTACAGGAGCCCCAGGACCCACAATATCAGGTTCAGGGACGGTTATTACCCCTCAACCATCAGGAAGGAGGTACAGGAGTCTCAGGACTCACACCACCAGGTTCAGGGACAGTTATCACCACTCAAACATCAGGAAGCAGGTACAGGAGCCCCAGGACCCACACCATCAGGTTCAGGGTCAGTTATTACCCCTCAACCATCAGGAAGGAGGTACAGGAGCCTCAGGACCCACACCACCAGGTTCAGGGACAGTTATCACCCCTCAACCATCAATATGGAGGACAGGAGCCTCAGGACACACACCACCAGGTCAGGGACTGTGATTACCCCTCAACCATCAGGAAGGAGGTACATGGGCCACAGGAACCACACCACCAGGTTCAAAAACGGTTATCAACCCCTCAACCATCGGGAAGGAGGAACAGGAGCCTCAGGACCCACACCACCAGGTTCAGGGACAGTTATCACCCCTCAACCATCAATATGGAGGACAGGAGCCTCAGGACACACACCACCAGGTTCGGTGACTGTGATTACCCCTCAACCATCAGGAAGGAGGTACAGGAGCCACAGGAACCACACCACCAGGTTCAGGGACAGTTATCACCCCTCAACCATCAATATGGAGGACAGGAGCCTCAGGACACACACCACCAGTTTCAGGGACAGTTATCACCACTCAACCATCAGGAAGCAGGTACAGGAGCCCCAGGACCCACACCATCAGGTTCAGGGTCAGTTATTACCCCTCAACCATCAGGAAGGAGGTACAGGAGTCTCAGGACCCACACCACAAGGTTCAGGGTCAGTGATCAACCCTCAACCATCAGGAAGGAGGTACAAGAGCCTCAGGACCCACACCATCAGGTTCAGGGACAGCTATCAACCCCTCAACCATCATGAAGGAGGTGCAGGAGCCTCAGGACCCACACCACCAGGTTCAGGGACAGTTATCACCCCTCAACCATCAATATGGAGGACAGGAGCCTCAGGACACACACCACCAGGTTCGGTGACTGTGATTACCCCTCAACCATCAGGAAGGAGGTACAGGAGCCACAGGAACCACACCACCAGGTTCAAATACGGTTATCAACCCCTCAACCACCAGGAATGAGGTACAGGAGCCTCAGGACCCACACCGCCAGGTTCAGGGGCAGTCATCAACCCCTCAACCATCAGGAAGGAGGAACAGGAGCCTCAGGACCCACACCACCAGGTTCAGAGTCAGTTATCACCCCTCGACCATCAGGAAGGAGGTACAGGATCCTCAGGACCCACACCACCAGGTTCAGGGACAGTTATCACCACTCAACCATCAGGAAGCAGGTACAGGAGCCCCAGGACCCACACCATCAGGTTCAGGGTCAGTTATTACCCCTCAACCATCAGGAAGGAGGTACAGGAGCCTCAGGACACAGAACACCAGGTTCAGGGACAGTTATCACCCCTCAACCATCAATATGGAGGACAGGAGCCTCAGGACACACACCACCAGCTTCAGGGACTGTGATTACCCCTCGACCATCAGGAAGGAGGTACAGGAGCCAGAGGAACCACACCACCAGGTTCAAAAACGGTTATCAACCCCTCAACCATCAGGAAGCAGGTACAGGAGCCCCAGGACCCACACCATCAGGTTCAGGGTCGGTTATTAACCCTCAACCATCAGGAAAGAGGTACAGGAGTCTCAGGACTCACACCACCAGGTTCAGGGACAGTTATCACCCCTCAACCATCCGGAAGGAGGTCCAGGAGCCTCAGGACCCACACCACCAGGTTCAGGGTCAGTTATCACCCCTCAACCATCAGGAAGGAGGTACAGGAGCCTCAAGACCCACACCATCAGGTTCAGGGACAGCTATCAACCCCTCAACCATCAGGAAGGAGGTGCAGGAGCCTCAGGACCCACACCACCAGGTTCAGGGACAGTTATCACCCCTCAACCATCAATATGGAGGACAGGAGCCTCAGGACACACACCACCAGGTTCGGTCACTGTGATTACCCTTCAACCGTCAGGAAGGAGGTACAGGAGCCACAGGCACGACACCACCAGGTTCAAAAACGGTTATCAACCCCTCAACCACCAGGAATGAGGTACAGGAGCCTCAGGACCCACACCACCAGGTTCAGGAAGAGTTATCAACCCCTCAACCATCGGGAAGGAGGAACAGGAGCCTCAGGACCCACACCACCAGGTTCAGAGTCAGTTATCACCCCTCGATCATCAGAAAGGAGGTACAGGAGACTCAGGACCCACACCACCAGGTTCAGGGACAGTTATCACCACTCAACCATCAGGAAGCAGGTACAGGAGCCCCAGGACCCACACCATCAGGTTCAAAAACGGTTATCAACCCCTCAACCATCGGGAAGGAGGAACAGGAGCCTCAGGACCCACACCACCAGGTTCAGGGACAGTTATCACCCCTCAACCATCAATATGGAGGACAGGAGCCTCAGGACACACACCACCAGGTTCGGTGACTGTGATTACCCCTCAACCATCAGGAAGGAGGTACAGGAGCCACAGGAACCACACCACCAGGTTCAGGGACAGTTATCACCCCTCAACCATCAATATGGAGGACAGGAGCCTCAGGACACACACCACCAGGTTCAGGGACAGTTATCACCACTCAACCATCAGGAAGCAGGTACAGGAGCCCCAGGACCCACACCATCAGGTTCAGGGTCAGTTATTACCCCTCAACCATCAGGAAGGAGGTACAGGAGTCTCAGGACCCACACCACAAGGTTCAGGGTCAGTGATCACCCCTCAACCATCAGGAAGGAGGTACAGGAGCCTCAGGACCCACACCATCAGGTTCAGGGACAGCTATCAACCCCTCAACCATCAGGAAGGAGGTGCAGGAGCCTCAGGACCCACACCACCAGGTTCAGGGACAGTTATCACCCCTCAACCATCAATATGGAGGACAGGAGCCTCAGGACACACACCACCAGGTTCGGTGACTGTGATTACCCCTCAACCATCAGGAAGGAGGTACAGGAGCCACAGGAACCACACCACCAGGTTCAAATACGGTTATCAACCCCTCAACCACTAGGAATGAGGTACAGGAGCCTCAGGACCCACACCGCCAGGTTCAGGGGCAGTCATCAACCCCTCAACCATCAGGAAGGAGGAACAGGAGCCTCAGGACCCACACCACCAGGTTCAGAGTCAGTTAT
The DNA here is from genome assembly GCF_030144855.1 of Hypanus sabinus. Taxonomy (NCBI): domain Eukaryota; kingdom Metazoa; phylum Chordata; class Chondrichthyes; order Myliobatiformes; family Dasyatidae; genus Hypanus; species Hypanus sabinus. The sequence continues at coordinate 312,883 of NW_026781235.1, read as the reverse complement.
CACCCCTCGACCATCAGGAAGGAGGTACAGGATCCTCAGGACCCACACCACCAGGTTCAGGGACAGTTATCACCACTCAACCATCAGGAAGCAGGTACAGGAGCCCCAGGACCCACACCATCAGGTTCAGGGTCAGTTATTACCCCTCAACCATCAGGAAGGAGGTACAGGAGCCTCAGGACACAGAACACCAGGTTCAGGGACAGTTATCACCCCTCAACCATCAATATGGAGGACAGGAGCCTCAGGACACACACCACCAGCTTCAGGGACTGTGATTACCCCTCGACCATCAGGAAGGAGGTACAGGAGCCAGAGGAACCACACCACCAGGTTCAAAAACGGTTATCAACCCCTCAACCATCAGGAAGCAGGTACAGGAGCCCCAGGACCTACACCATCAGGTTCAGGGTCGGTTATTAACCCTCAACCATCAGGAAAGAGGTACAGGAGTCTCAGGACTCACACCACCAGGTTCAGGGACAGTTATCACCCCTCAACCATCCGGAAGGAGGTCCAGGAGCCTCAGGACCCACACCACCAGGTTCAGGGTCAGTTATCACCCCTCAACCATCAGGAAGGAGGTACAGGAGCCTCAAGACCCACACCATCAGGTTCAGGGACAGCTATCAACCCCTCAACCATCAGGAAGGAGGTGCAGGAGCCTCAGGACCCACACCACCAGGTTCAGGGACAGTTATCACCCCTCAACCATCAATATGGAGGACAGGAGCCTCAGGACACACACCACCAGGTTCGGTCACTGTGATTACCCCTCAACCGTCAGGAAGGAGGTACAGGAGCCACAGGCACGACACCACCAGGTTCAAAAACGGTTATCAACCCCTCAACCACCAGGAATGAGGTACAGGAGCCTCAGGACCCACACCACCAGGTTCAGGAAGAGTTATCAACCCCTCAACCATCGGGAAGGAGGAACAGGAGCCTCAGGACCCACACCACCAGGTTCAGAGTCAGTTATCACCCCTCGATCATCAGAAAGGAGGTACAGGAGACTCAGGACCCACACCACCAGGTTCAGGGACAGTTATCACCACTCAACCATCAGGAAGCAGGTACAGGAGCCCCAGGACCCACACCATCAGGTTCAGGGTCAGTTATTACCCCTCAACCATCAGGAAGGAGGTACAGGAGTCTCAGGACCCACACCATCAGGTTCAGGGACAGCTATCAACCCCTCAACCATCAGGAAGGAGGTGCAGGAGCCTCAGGACCCACACCACCAGGTTCAGGGACAGTTGTCACCCCTCAACCATCAATATGGAGGACAGGAGCCTCAGGACACACACCACCAGGTTCGGTGACTGTGATTACCCCTCAACCATCAGGAAGGAGGTACAGGAGCCACAGGAACCACACCACCAGGTTCAAAAACGGTTATCAACCCCTCAACCACCAGGAATGAGGTACAGGAGCCTCAGGACCCACACCACCAGGTTCAGGAAGAGTTATCAACCCCTCAACCATCGGGAAGGAGGAACAGGAGCCTCAGGACCCACACCGCCAGGTTCAGGGGCAGTCATCAACCCCTCAACCATCAGGAAGGAGGAGCAGGAGCCTCAGGACCCACACCACCAGGTTCAGAGTCAGTTATCACCCCTCGACCATCAGGAAGGAGGTACAGGAGACTCAGGACCCACACCACCAGGTTCAGGGACAGTTATCACCACTCAACCACCAGGAAGCAGGTACAGGAGCCCCAGGACCCACACCATCATGTTCAGGGTCAGTTATTACCCCTCAACCATCAGGAAGGAGGTACAGGAGTCTCAGGACCCACACCATCAGGTTCAGGGACAGCTATCAACCCCTCAACCATCAGGAAGGAGGTGCAGGAGCCTCAGGACCCACACCACCAGGTTCAGGGACAGTTATCACCCCTCAACCATCAGTATGGAGGACAGGAGCCTCAGGACACACACAACCAGGTTCGGTGACTGTGATTACCCCTCAACCATCAGGAAGGAGGTACAGGAGCCACAGGAACCACACCACCAGGTTCAGGGACAGTTATCACCCCTCAACCATCAATATGGAGGACAGGAGCCTCAGGACACACACCACCAGGTTCAGGGACAGTTATCACCCCTCAGCCATCAATATGGAGGACAGGAGCCTCAGGACACACACCACCAGGTTCAGGGACTGTGATTACCCCTCAACCATCAGAAAGGAGGTACAGGGGCCACAGGAACCACACCACCAGGTTCAAAAACGGTTATCAACCCCTCAACCATCGGGAAGGAGGAACAGGAGCCTCAGGACCCACACCGCCAGGTTCAGGGACAGTTATCACCCCACAACCATCAGGAAGGAGGTACAGGAGCGTCAGGACCCACACCACCAGGTTCAGAGTCAGTTCTCACCCCTCCACCATCAGGAAGGAGGTACAGGAGCCCCAGGACCCACAATATCAGGTTCAGGGACGGTTATTACCCCTCAACCATCAGGAAGGAGGTACAGGAGTCTCAGGACTCACACCACCAGGTTCAGGGACAGTTATCACCACTCAACCATCAGGAAGCAGGTACAGGAGCCCCAGGACCCACACCATCAGGTTCAGGGTCAGTTATTACCCCTCAACCATCAGGAAGGAGGTACAGGAGCCTCAGGACCCACACCACCAGGTTCAGGGACAGTTATCACCCCTCAACCATCAATATGGAGGACAGGAGCCTCAGGACACACACCACCAGGTCAGGGACTGTGATTACCCCTCAACCATCAGGAAGGAGGTACATGGGCCACAGGAACCACACCACCAGGTTCAAAAACGGTTATCAACCCCTCAACCATCGGGAAGGAGGAACAGGAGCCTCAGGACCCACACCACCAGGTTCAGGGACAGTTATCACCCCTCAACCATCAATATGGAGGACAGGAGCCTCAGGACACACACCACCAGGTTCGGTGACTGTGATTACCCCTCAACCATCAGGAAGGAGGTACAGGAGCCACAGGAACCACACCACCAGGTTCAGGGACAGTTATCACCCCTCAACCATCAATATGGAGGACAGGAGCCTCAGGACACACACCACCAGGTTCAGGGACAGTTATCACCACTCAACCATCAGGAAGCAGGTACAGGAGCCCCAGGACCCACACCATCAGGTTCAGGGTCAGTTATTACCCCTCAACCATCAGGAAGGAGGTACAGGAGTCTCAGGACCCACACCACAAGGTTCAGGGTCAGTGATCACCCCTCAACCATCAGGAAGGAGGTACAGGAGCCTCAGGACCCACACCATCAGGTTCAGGGACAGCTATCAACCCCTCAACCATCAGGAAGGAGGTGCAGGAGCCTCAGGACCCACACCACCAGGTTCAGGGACAGTTATCACCCCTCAACCATCAATATGGAGGACAGGAGCCTCAGGACACACACCACCAGGTTCGGTGACTGTGATTACCCCTCAACCATCAGGAAGGAGGTACAGGAGCCACAGGAACCACACCACCAGGTTCAAATACGGTTATCAACCCCTCAACCACCAGGAATGAGGTACAGGAGCCTCAGGACCCACACCGCCAGGTTCAGGGGCAGTCATCAACCCCTCAACCATCAGGAAGGAGGAACTGGAGCCTCAGGACCCACACCACCAGGTTCAGAGTCAGTTATCACCCCTCGACCATCAGGAAGGAGGTACAGGATCCTCAGGACCCACACCACCAGGTTCAGGGACAGTTATCACCACTCAACCATCAGGAAGCAGGTACAGGAGCCCCAGGACCCACACCATCAGGTTCAGGGTCAGTTATTACCCCTCAACCATCAGGAAGGAGGTACAGGAGCCTCAGGACCCACACCACCAGGTTCAGGGACAGTTATCACCCCTCAGCCATCAATATGGAGGACAGGAGCCTCAGGACACACACCACCAGGTTCAGGGACTGTGATTACCCCTCAACCATCAGAAAGGAGGTACAGGGGCCACAGGAACCACACCACCAGGTTCAAAAACGGTTATCAACCCCTCAACCATCGGGAAGGAGGAACAGGAGCCTCAGGACCCACACCGCCAGGTTCAGGGACAGTTATCACCCCACAAACATCAGGAAGGAGGTACAGGAGCGTCAGGACCCACACCACCAGGTTCAGAGTCAGTTCTCACCCCTCCACCATCAGGAAGGAGGTACAGGAGCCCCAGGACCCACAATATCAGGTTCAGGGACGGTTATTACCCCTCAACCATCAGGAAGGAGGTACAGGAGTCTCAGGACTCACACCACCAGGATCAGGGACAGTTATCACCACTCAACCATCAGGAAGCAGGTAGAGGAGCCCCAGGACCCACACCATCAGGTTCAGGGTCAGTTATTACCCCTCAACCATCAGGAAGGAGGTACAGGAGCCTCTGGACCCACACCACCAGGTTCAGGGACAGTTATCACCCCTCAACCATCAATATGGAGGACAGGAGCCTCAGGACACACACCACCAGGTCAGGGACTGTGATTACCCCTCAACCATCAGGAAGGAGGTACAGGGGCCACAGGAACCACACCACCAGGTTCAAAAACGGTTATCAACCCCTCAACCATCGGGAAGGAGGAACAGGAGCCTCAGGACCCACACCACCAGGTTCAGGGACAGTTATCACCCCTCAACCACCAGGAATGAGGAACAGGAGCCTCAGGACCCACACCACAAGGTTCAGGGACTGTGATTACCCCTCAACCATCAGGAAGGAGGAACAGGAGCCTCAGGACCCACACCGCCAGGTTCAGGGACAGTTATCAACCCCTCAACCATCAGGAAGGTGGAACAGGAGCCTCAGGACCCACACCACCAGGTTCAGAGTCAGTTCTCACCCCTCCACCATCAGGAAGGAGGTACAGGAGCCCCAGGACCCACACCATCAGGTTCAGGGACGGTTATTACCCCTCAACCATCAGGAAGGAGGTACAGGAGTCTCAGGACTCACACCACCAGGTTCAGGGACAGTTATCACCCCTCAACCATCCGGAAGGAGGTCCTGGAGCCTCAGGACCCACACCACCAGGTTCAGGGACAGTTATCACCCCACAACCATCAGGAAGGAGGTCCAGGAGCCTCAGGACCCACACGACCAGGTTCAGGGACAGTTATCACCACTCCACCATCAGGAAGGAGGTACAGTAGCCTCATGACCCACACCACCAGGTTCAGCCACAGTTATCACCCCACAACCATCAGGAAGGAGGTGCAGGAGCCTCAGGACCCACACCATCAGGTTCAGGGACAGTTATCACCCCTCAACCATCAGGAAGGAGGTACAGGGTCCTCAGGACACAGAACACCAGGTTCAGGGACAGTTATCACCCCTCAACCATCAATATGGAGGACAGGAGCCTCAGGACACACACCACCAGCTTCAGGGACTGTGATTACCCCTCGACCATCAGGAAGGAGGTACAGGAGCCAGAGGAACCACACCACCAGGTTCAAAAACGGTTATCAACCCCTCAACCATCAGGAAGCAGGTACAGGAGCCCCAGGACCCACACCATCAGGTTCAGGGTCGGTTATTAACCCTCAACCATCAGGAAAGAGGTACAGGAGTCTCAGGACTCACACCACCAGGTTCAGGGACAGTTATCACCCCTCAACCATCCGGAAGGAGGTCCAGGAGCCTCAGGACCCACACCACCAGGTTCAGGGTCAGTTATCACCCCTCAACCATCAGGAAGGAGGTACAGGAGCCTCAAGACCCACACCATCAGGTTCAGGGACAGCTATCAACCCCTCAACCATCAGGAAGGAGGTGCAGGAGCCTCAGGACCCACACCACCAGGTTCAGGGACAGTTATCACCCCTCAACCATCAATATGGAGGACAGGAGCCTCAGGACACACACCACCAGGTTCGGTCACTGTGATTACCCCTCAACCGTCAGGAAGGAGGTACAGGAGCCACAGGCACGACACCACCAGGTTCAAAAACGGTTATCAACCCCTCAACCACCAGGAATGAGGTACAGGAGCCTCAGGACCCACACCACCAGGTTCAGGAAGAGTTATCAACCCCTCAACCATCGGGAAGGAGGAACAGGAGCCTCAGGACCCACACCACCAGGTTCAGAGTCAGTTATCACCCCTCGATCATCAGAAAGGAGGTACAGGAGACTCAGGACCCACACCACCAGGTTCAGGGACAGTTATCACCACTCAACCATCAGGAAGCAGGTACAGGAGCCCCAGGACCCACACCATCAGGTTCAGGGTCAGTTATTACCCCTCAACCATCATGAAGGAGGTACAGGAGTCTCAGGACCCACACCATCAGGTTCAGGGACAGCTATCAACCCCTCAACCATCAGGAAGGAGGTGCAGGAGCCTCAGGACCCACACCACCAGGTTCAGGGACAGTTGTCACCCCTCAACCATCAATATGGAGGACAGGAGCCTCAGGACACACACCACCAGGTTCGGTGACTGTGATTACCCCTCAACCATCAGGAAGGAGGTACAGGAGCCACAGGAACCACACCACCAGGTTCAAAAACGGTTATCAACCCCTCAACCACCAGGAATGAGGTACAGGAGCCTCAGGACCCACACCACCAGGTTCAGGAAGAGTTATCAACCCCTCAACCATCGGGAAGGAGGAACAGGAGCCTCAGGACCCACACCGCCAGGTTCAGGGGCAGTCATCAACCCCTCAACCATCAGGAAGGAGGAACAGGAGCCTCAGGACCCACACCACCAGGTTCAGAGTCAGTTATCACCCCTCGACCATCAGGAAGGAGGTACAGGAGACTCAGGACCCACACCACCAGGTTCAGGGACAGTTATCACCACTCAACCATCAGGAAGCAGGTACAGGAGCCCCAGGACCCACACCATCATGTTCAGGGTCAGTTATTACCCCTCAACCATCAGGAAGGAGGTACAGGAGTCTCAGGACCCACACCATCAGGTTCAGGGACAGCTATCAACCCCTCAACCATCAGGAAGGAGGTGCAGGAGCCTCAGGACCCACACCACCAGGTTCAGGGACAGTTATCACCCCTCAACCATCAATATGGAGGACAGGAGCCTCAGGACACACACAACCAGGTTCGGTGACTGTGATTACCCCTCAACCATCAGGAAGGAGGTACAGGAGCCACAGGAACCACACCACCAGGTTCAGGGACAGTTATCACCCCTCAACCATCAATATGGAGGACAGGAGCCTCAGGACACACACCACCAGGTTCAGGGACAGTTATCTCCACTCAACCATCAGGAAGCAGGTACAGGAGCCCCAGGACCCACACCATCAGGTTCAGGGTCAGTTATTACCCCTCAACCATCAGGAAGGAGGTACAGGAGTCTCAGGACCCACACCACAAGGTTCAGGGTCAGTGATCACCCCTCAACCATCAGGAAGGAGGTACATGAGCCTCAGGACCCACACCATCAGGTTCAGGGACAGCTATCAACCCCTCAACCATCAGGAAGGAGGTGCAGGAGCCTCAGGACCCACACCACCAGGTTCAGGGACAGTTATCACCCCTCAACCATCAATATGGAGGACAGGAGCCTCAGGACACACACCACCAGGTTCGGTGACTGTGATTACCCCTCAACCATCAGGAAGGAGGTACAGGAGCCACAGGAACCACACCAGCAGGTTCAAAAACGGTTATCAACCCCTCAACCACCAGGAATGAGGTACAGGAGCCTCAGGACCCACACCGCCAGGTTCAGGGGCAGTCATCAACCCCTCAACCATCAGGAAGGAGGAACAGGAGCCTCAGTACCCACACCACCAGGTTCAGAGTCAGTTATCACCCCTCGACCATCAGGAAGGAGGTACAGGATCCTCAGGACCCACACCACCAGGTTCAGGGACAGTTATCACCACTCAACCATCAGGAAGCAGGTACAGGAGCCCCAGGACCCACACCATCAGGTTCAGGGTCAGTTATTACCCCTCAACCATCAGGAAGGAGGTACAGGAGCCTCAGGACCCACACCACCAGGTTCAGGGACAGTTATCACCCCTCAGCCATCAATATGGAGGACAGGAGCCTCAGGACACACACCACCAGGTTCAGGGACTGTGATTACCCCTCAACCATCAGAAAGGAGGTACAGGGGCCACAGGAACCACACCACCAGGTTCAGGGACAGTTATCACCCCACAACCATCAGGAAGGAGGACCAGGAGCCTCAGCACCCACACGACCAGGTTCAGGGACAGTTATCACCACTCCACCATCAGGAAGGAGGTACAGTAGCCTCAGGACCCAGACCACCAGGTTCAGCCACAGTTATCACCCCACAACCATCAGGAAGGAGGTGCAGGAGCCTCAGGACCCACACCATCAGGTTCAGGGACAGTTATCACCCCTCAACCATCAGGAAGGAGGTACAGGGTCCTCAGGACACAGAACACCAGGTTCAGGGACAGTTATCACCCCTCAACCATCAATATGGAGGACAGGAGCCTCAGGACACACACCACCAGCTTCAGGGACTGTGATTACCCCTCGACCATCAGGAAGGAGGTACAGGAGCCAGAGGAACCACACCACCAGGTTCAAAAACGGTTATCAACCCCTCAACCATCAGGAAGCAGGTACAGGAGCCCCAGGACCCACACCATCAGGTTCAGGGTCGGTTATTAACCCTCAACCATCAGGAAAGAGGTACAGGAGTCTCAGGACTCACACCACCAGGTTCAGGGACAGTTATCACCCCTCAACCATCAGGACGGAGGTCCAGGAGCCTCAGGACCCACACCACCAGGTTCAGGGTCAGTTATCACCCCTCAACCATCAGGAAGGAGGTACAGGAGCCTCAAGACCCACACCATCAGGTTCAGGGACAGCTATCAACCCCTCAACCATCAGGAAGGAGGTGCAGGAGCCTCAGGACCCACACCACCAGGTTCAGGGACAGTTATCACCCCTCAACCATCAATATGGAGGACAGGAGCCTCAGGACACACACCACCAGGTTCGGTCACTGTGATTACCCCTCAACCGTCAGGAAGGAGGTACAGGAGCCACAGGCACGACACCACCAGGTTCAAAAACGGTTATCAACCCCTCAACCACCAGGAATGAGGTACAGGAGCCTCAGGACCCACACCACCAGGTTCAGGAAGAGTTATCAACCCCTCAACCATCGGGAAGGAGGAACAGGAGCCTCAGGACCCACACCACCAGGTTCAGAGTCAGTTATCACCCCTCGATCATCAGAAAGGAGGTACAGGAGACTCAGGACCCACACCACCAGGTTCAGGGACAGTTATCACCACTCAACCATCAGGAAGCAGGTACAGGAGCCCCAGGACCCACACCATCAGGTTCAGGGTCAGTTATTACCCCTCAACCATCAGGAAGGAGGTACAGGAGTCTCAGGAACCACACCATCAGGTTCAGGGACAGCTATCAACCCCTCAACCATCAGGAAGGAGGTGCAGGAGCCTCAGGACCCACACCACCAGGTTCAGGGACAGTTGTCACCCCTCAACCATCAATATGGAGGACAGGAGCCTCAGGACACACACCACCAGGTTCGGTGACTGTGATTGCCCCTCAACCATCAGGAAGGAGGTACAGGAGCCACAGCAACCACACCACCAGGTTCAAAAACGGTTATCAACCCCTCAACCACCAGGAATGAGGTACAGGAGCCTCAGGACCCACACCACCAGGTTCAGGGACAGTTATCACCACTCAACCATCAGGAAGCAGGTACAGGAGCCCCAGGACCCACACCATCAGGTTCAGGGTCAGTTATTACACCTCAACCATCAGGAAGGAGGTACAGGAGTCTCAGGACCCACACCACCAGGTTCAGGGACAGTTATCACCCCTCAACCATCAATATGGAGGACAGGAGCCTCAGGACACACACCACCAGGTTCAGGGACAGTTATCACCACTCAACCATCAGGAAGCAGCTACAGGAGCCCCAGGACCCACACCATCAGGTTCAGGGACAGCTATCAACCCCTCAACCATCAGGAAGGAGGTGCAGGAGCCTCAGGACCCACACCACCAGGTTCAGGGACAGTTATCACCCCTCAACCATCAATATGGAGGACAGGAGCCTCAGGACACACACCACCAGGTTCGGTCACTGTGATTACCCCTCAACCGTCAGGAAGGAGGTACAGGAGCCACAGGCACGACACCACCAGGTTCAAAAACGGTTATCAACCCCTCAACCACCAGGAATGAGGTACAGGAGCCTCAGGACCCACACCACCAGGTTCAGGAAGAGTTATCAACCCGTCAACCATCGGGAAGGAGGAACAGGAGCCTCAGGACCCACACCACCAGGTTCAGAGTCAGTTATCACCCCTCGATCATCAGAAAGGAGGTACAGGAGACTCAGGACCCACACCACCAGGTTCAGGGACAGTTATCACCACTCAACCATCAGGAAGGAGGTACAGGAGCCCCAGGACCCACACCATCAGGTTCAGGGTCAGTTATTACCCCTCAACCATCAGGAAGGAGGTACAGGAGTCTCAGGACCCACACCACCAGGTTCAGGGACAGTTATCACCCCTCAACCATCAATATGGAGGACAGGAGCCTCAGGACACACACCACCAGGTTCAGGGACAGTTATCACCACTCAACCATCAGGAAGCAGCTACAGTAGCCCCAGGACCCACACCATCAGGTTCAGGGACAGCTATCAACCCCTCAACCATCAGGAAGGAGGTGCAGGAGTCTCAGGACCCACACCACCAGGTTCAGTGTCAGTTATCACCCCTCAACCATCAGGAAGGAGGTACAGGAGCCTCAGGACCCACACCACCAGGTCCAGGGACAGTTATCACCCCTCAACCATCAATATGGAGGACAGGAGCCTCAGGACACACACCACCAGGTTCGGTGACTGTGATTACCCCTCAACCATCAGGAAGGAGGTACAGGAGCCACAGGAACCACACCACCAGGTTCAAAAACGGTTATCAACCCCTCAACCACCAGGAATGAGGTACAGGAGCCTCAGGACCCACACCGCCAGGTTCAGGGGCAGTCATCAACCCCTCAACCATCAGGAAGGAGGAACAGGAGCCTCAGGACCCACACCACCAGGTTCAGAGTCAGTTATCACCCCTCGACCATCAGGAAGGAGGTACAGGAGCCTCAGGACCCACACCACCAGGTTCAGGGACAGTTATCACCACTCAACCATCAGGAAGCAGGTACAGGAGCCCCAGGACCCACACCATCAGGTTCAGGGTCAGTTATTACCCCTCAACCATCAGGAAGGAGGTACGGGAGCCTCAGGACCCACACCACCAGGTTCAGGGACAGTTATCACCCCTCAACCATCAATATGGAGGACAGGAGCCTCAGGACACACACCACCAGGTTCAGGGACTGTGATTACCCCTCAACCACCAGGAATGAGGTACAGGAGCCTCAGGACCCACACCACCAGGTCCAGGAAGAGTTATCAACCCCTCAACCATCGGGAAGGAGGAACAGGAGCCTCAGGACCCACACCACCAGGTTCAGAGTCAGTGATCACCCCTCCACCATCAGGAAGGAGGTACAGGAGCCCCAGGACCCACACCATCAGGTTCAGGGACAGTTATTACCCCACAACCATCAGGAAGGAGGTACAGGAGTCTCAGGAATTACACCAGCAGGTTCAGGGACAGTTATCACCCCTCAACCATCAGGAAGGAGGTCCTGGAGCCTCAGGACCCACACCACCAGGTTCAGGGACAGTTATCAACCCACAACCATCAGGAAGGAGGTTCAGGAGCCTCAGGACCCACACGACCAGGTTCAGGGACAGTTATCACCACTCCACCATCAGGAAGGAGGTACAGTAGCCTCAGGACCCACACCACCAGGTTCAGCCACAGTTATCACCCCACAACCATCAGGAAGGAGGTGCAGGAGTCTCAGGACCCACACCATCAGGTTCAGGGACAGTTATCACCCCTCAACCATCAGGAAGGAGGTACAGGGTCCTCAGGACGCACACCACCAGGTTCAGGGACAGTTATCACCCCTCAACCATCAATATGGAGGACAGGAGCCTCAGGACACACACCACCAGCTTCAGGGACTGTGATTACCCCTCGACCATCAGGAAGGAGGTACAGGAGCCAGAGGAACCACACCAACAGGTTCAAAAACGGTTATCAACCCCTCAACCACCAGGAATGAGGTACAGGAGCCTCAGGACCCACACCACCAGGTTCAGGAAGAGTTATCAACCCCTCAACCATCAGGAAGCAGGTACAGGAGCCCCAGGACCCACACCATCAGGTTCAGGGTCAGTTATTAACCCTCAACCATTAGGAAAGAGGTACAGGAGTCTCAGGACTCACACCACCAGGTTCAGGGACAGTTATCACCCCTCAACCATCAGGAAGGAGGTCCAGGAGCCTCAGGACCCACACCACCAGGTTCAGGGTCAGTTATCACCCCTCAACCATCAGGAAGGAGGTACAGGAGCCTCAGGACCCACACCATCAGGTTCAGGGTCAGTTATCACCCCTCAACCATCAGGAAGGAGGTACAGGAGCCTCAGGACCCACACCATCAGGTTCATGGACAGCTATCAACCCCTCAACCATCAGGAAGGAGGTGCAGGAGCCTCAGGACCCACACCACCAGGTTCAGGGACAGTTATCACCCCTCAACCATCAATATGGAGGACAGTAGCCTCAGGACACACACCACCAGTTTCGGTGACTGTGATTACCCCTCAACCATCAGGAAGGAGGTACAGGAGCCACAGGAACCACACCACCAGGTTCAAAAACGGCTATCAACCCCTCAACCACCAGGAATGAGGTACAGGAGCCTCAGGACCCACACCACCAGGTTCAGGAAGAGTTATCAACCCCTCAACCATCGGGAAGGAGGAACAGGAGCCTCAGGACCCACACCGCCCGGTTCAGGGGCAGTCATCAACCCCTCAACCATCAGGAAGGAGGAACAGGAGCCTCAGGACCCACACCACCAGTTTCAGAGTCAGTTATCACCCCTCGACCATCAGGAAGGAGGTACAGGAGCCCCAGGACCCACACCATCAGGTTCAGGGTCAGTTATTACCCCTCAACCATCAGGAAGGAGGTACAGGAGTCTCAGGACCCAAACCACCAGGTTCAGGGACAGTTATCCACCCTCAACCATCAATATGGAGGACGAGCCTCAGGACACACACCACCAGGTTCAGGGACTGTGATTACCCCTCAACCATCACGAAGGAGGTACAGGGGCCACAGGAACCACACCACCAGGTTCAAAAACGGTTATCAACCCCTCAACCACCAGGAATGAGGTACAGGAGCCTCAGGACCCACACCGCCAGGTTCAGGGGCAGTCATCAACCCCTCAACCATCAGGAAGGAGGAACAGGAGCCTCAGGACCCACACCACCAGGTTCAGAGTCAGTTATCACCCCTCGACCATCAGGAAGGAGGTACAGGAGCCTCAGGACCCACACCACCAGGTTCAGGGACAGTTATCACCACTCAACCATCAGGAAGCAGGTACAGGAGCCCCAGGACCCACACCATCAGGTTCAGGGTCAGCTATTACCCCTCAACCATCAGGAAGGAGGTACGGGAGCCTCAGGACCCACACCACCAGGTTCAGGGACAGTTATCACCCCTCAACCATCAATATGGAGGACAGGAGCCTCAGGACACACACCACCAGGTTCAGGGACTGTGATTACCCCTCAACCACCAGGAATGAGGTACAGGAGCCTCAGGACCCACACCACCAGGTCCAGGAAGAGTTATCAACCCCTCAACCATCGGGAAGGAGGAACAGGAGCCTCAGGACCCACACCACCAGGTTCAGAGTCAGTGATCACCCCTCCACCATCAGGAAGGAGGTACAGGAGCCCCAGGACCCACACCATCAGGTTCAGGGACAGTTATTACCCCACAACCATCAGGAAGGAGGTACAGGAGTCTCAGGAATTACACCAGCAGGTTCAGGGACAGTTATCACCCCTCAACCATCAGGAAGGAGGTCCTGGAGCCTCAGGACCCACACCACCAGGTTCAGGGACAGTTATCAACCCACAACCATCAGGAAGGAGGTTCAGGAGCCTCAGGACCCACACGACCAGGTTCAGGGACAGTTATCACCACTCCACCATCAGGAAGGAGGTACAGTAGCCTCAGGACCCACACCACCAGGTTCAGCCACAGTTATCACCCCACAACCATCAGGAAGGAGGTGCAGGAGTCTCAGGACCCACACCATCAGGTTCAGGGACAGTTATCACCCCTCAACCATCAGGAAGGAGGTACAGGGTCCTCAGGACGCACACCACCAGGTTCAGGGACAGTTATCACCCCTCAACCATCAATATGGATGACAGGAGCCTCAGGACACACACCACCAGCTTCAGGGACTGTGATTACCCCTCGACCATCAGGAAGGAGGTACAGGAGCCAGAGGAACCACACCAACAGGTTCAAAAACGGTTATCAACCCCTCAACCACCAGGAATGAGGTACAGGAGCCTCAGGACCCACACCACCAGGTTCAGGAAGAGTTATCAACCCCTCAACCATCAGGAAGCAGGTACAGGAGCCCCAGGACCCACACCATCAGGTTCAGGGTCAGTTATTAACCCTCAACCATTAGGAAAGAGGTACAGGAGTCTCAGGACTCACACCACCAGGTTCAGGGACAGTTATCACCCCTCAACCATCAGGAAGGAGGTCCAGGAGCCTCAGGACCCACAGCACCAGGTTCAGGGTCAGTTATCACCCCTCAACCATCAGGAAGGAGGTACAGGAGCCTCAGGACCCACACCATCAGGTTCAGGGTCAGTTATCACCCCTCAACCATCAGGAAGGAGGTACAGGAGCCTCAGGACCGACACCATCAGGTTCATGGACAGCTATCAACCCCTCAACCATCAGGAAGGAGGTGCAGGAGCCTCAGGACCCACACCACCAGGTTCAGGGACAGTTATCACCCCTCAACCATCAATATGGAGGACAGGAGCCTCAGGACACACACCACCAGTTTCGGTGACTGTGATTACCCCTCAACCATCAGGAAGGAGGTACAGGAGCCACAGGAACCACACCACCAGGTTCAAAAACGGCTATCAACCCCTCAACCACCAGGAATGAGGTACAGGAGCCTCAGGACCCACACCACCAGGTTCAGGAAGAGTTATCAACCCCTCAACCATCGGGAAGGAGGAGCAGGAGCCTCAGGACCCACACCGCCCGGTTCAGGGGCAGTCATCAACCCCTCAACCATCAGGAAGGAGGAACAGGAGCCTCAGGACCCACACCACCAGTTTCAGAGTCAGTTATCACCCCTCGACCATCAGGAAGGAGGTACAGGAGCCCCAGGACCCACACCATCAGGTTCAGGGTCAGTTATTACCCCTCAACCATCAGGAAGGAGGTACAGGAGTCTCAGGACCCAAACCACCAGGTTCAGGGACAGTTATCCACCCTCAACCATCAATATGGAGGACGAGCCTCAGGACACACACCACCAGGTTCAGGGACTGTGATTACCCCTCAACCATCACGAAGGAGGTACAGGGGCCACAGGAACCACACCACCAGGTTCAAAAACGGTTATCAACCCCTCAACCACCAGGAATGAGGTACAGGAGCCTCAGGACCCACACCACCAGGTTCAGGAAGATTTATCAACCCCTCAACCATCGGGAAGGAGGAACAGGAGCCTAAGGACCCACACCGCCACGTTCAGGGACAGTCATCAAACCCTCAACCATCAGGAAGGAGGATCAGGAGCCTCAGGACCCACACCACCAGGTTCAGAGTCAGTTATCACCCCTCGACCATCAGGAAGGAGGTACAGGAGCCTCAGGACCCACACCACCAGGTTCAGGGACAGTTATCACCACTCAACCATCAGGAAGAAGGTACAGGAGCCCCAGGACCCACACCATCAGGTTCAGGGACAGTTATTACCCCTCAACCATCAGGAAGGAGGTACAGGAGTCTCAGGACTCACACAACCAGGTTCAGGGACAGTTATCACCCCTCAACCATCCGGAAGGAGGTCCTGGAGCCTCAGGACCCACACCACCAGGTTCAGGGACAGTTATCACCACTCCACCATCAGGAAGGAGGAGCAGGAGCCTCAGGACCCACACCATCAGGTTCAGGGACAGTTATCACCCCTTAACCATCAAAACCATCAATATGGAGGACAGGAGCCTCCGGACACACACCACCAGCTTCAGGGACTGTGATTACCCCTCGACCTTCAGGAAGGAGGTACAGGAGCCAGAGGAACCACACCACCAGGTTCAAGAACAGTTATCAACCCCTCAACCACCAGGAATGAGGTACAGGAGCCTCAGGACCCACACCACCAGGTTCAGGAAGAGTTATCAACCCCTCAACCATCGGGAAGGAGGAACAGGAGCCTCAGGACCCACACCGCCAGGTTCAGGGACAATCATCAACCCCTCAACCATCAGGAAGGAGGAACAGGAGCCTCAGGACCCACACCACCAGGTTCAGAGTCAGTTATCACCCCTCGACCATCAGGAAGGAGGTACAGGAGCCTCAGGACCCACACCACCAGGTTCAGGGACAGTTATCACCACTCAACCATTAGGAAGCAGGTACAGGAGCCCCAGGACCCACACCATCAGGTTCAGGGTCAGTTATTACCCCTCAACCATCAGGAAGGAGGTACAGGAGTCTCAGGACCCACACCACCAGGTTCAGGGACAGTTATCACCCCTCAACCATCAATATGGAGGACAGGAGCTTCAAGACACACACCACCAGGTTCAGGGACAGTTATCACCACTCAACCATCAGGAAGCAGGTACAGGAGCCCCAGGACCCACACCATCAGGTTCAGGGTCAGTTATTAACCCTCAAACATCAGGAAAGAGGTACAGGAGTCTCAGGACCCACACCACCAGGTTCAGGGTCAGTTATCACCCCTCAACCATCAGGAAGGAGGTACAGGAGCCTCAGGACCCACACCATCAGGTTCAGGGACTGTGATTACCCCTCAACCATCAGGAAGGAGGTACAGGAGCCACAGGAACCACACCACCAGGTTCAAAAACGGTTATCAACCCCTCAACCACCAGGAATGAGGTACAGGAGCCTCAGGACCCACACCGCCAGGTTCAGGGGCAGTCATCAACCCCTCAACCATCAGGAAGGAGGAACAGGAGCCTCAGGACCCACACCACCAGGTTCAGAGTCAGTTATCACCCCTCGACCATCAGGAAGGAGGTACAGGAGCCTCAGGACCCACACCACCAGGTTCAGGGACAGTTATCACCACTCAACCATCAATATGGAGGACAGGAGCCTCAGGACACACACCACCAGCTTCAGGGACTGTGATTACCCCTCGACCATCAGGAAGGAGGTACAGGAGCCAGAGGAACCACACCACTAGGTTCAAAAACGGTTATCAACCCCACAACCACCAGGAATGAGGTACAGGAGCCTCAGGACCCACACCACCAGGTTCAGGAAGAGTTATCAACCCCTCAACCATCGGGAAGGAGGAACAGGAGCCTCAGGACCCACACCACCAGGTTCAGAGTCAGTTATCACCCCTCGACCATCAGGAAGGAGGTACAGGAGCCTCAGGACCCACACCACCAGGTTCAGGGACAGTTATCACCACTCAACCATCAGGAAGCAGGTACAGGAGCCCCAGGACCCACACCATCAGGTTCAGGGTCAGTTATTACCCCTCAACCATCAGGAAGGAGGTACAGGAGCCTCAGGTCCCACACCACCAGGTTCAGGGACAGTTATCAACCCTCAACCATCAATATGGAGGACAGGAGCCTCAGGACACACACCACCAGCTTCAGGGACTGTGATTACCCCTCGACCATCAGGAAGGAGGTACAGGAGCCAGAGGAACCACACCACTAGGTTCAAAAACGGTTATCAACCCCTCAACCACCAGGAATGAGGTACAGGAGCCTCAGGACCCACACCACCAGGTTCAGGAAGAGTTATCAACCCCTCAACCATCGGGAAGGAGGAACAGGAGCCTCAGGACCCACACCACCAGGTTCAGAGTCAGTTATCACACCTCGACCATCAGGAAGGAGGTACAGGAGACTCAGGACCCACACCACCAGGTTCAGGGACAGTTATCACCACTCAACCATCAGGAAGCAGGTACAGGAGCCCCAGGACCCACACCATCAGGTTCAGGGTCAGTTATTACCCCTCAACCATCAGGAAGGAGGTACAGGAGTCTCAGGACCCACACCATCAGGTTCAGGGACAGCTATCAACCACTCAACCATCAGGATGGAGGTGCAGGAGCCTCAGGACCCACACCACCAGGTTCAGGGACAGTTATCACCCCTCAACCATCAATATGGAGGACTGGAGCCTCAGGACACACACCACCAGGTTCGGTGACTGTGATTACCCCTCAACCATCAGGAAGGAGGTACAGGAGCCACAGGAACCACACCACCAGGTTCAAAAACGGTTATCAACCCCTCAACCACCAGGAATGAGGTACAGGAGCCTCAGGACCCACACCACCAGGTTCAGGAAGAGTTATCAACCCCTCAACCATCGGGAAGGAGGAACAGGAGCCTCAGGACCCACACCGCCAGGTTCAGGGGCAGTCATCAACCCCTCAACCATCAGGAAGGAGGAACAGGAGCCTCAGGACCCACACCACCAGGTTCAGAGTCAGTTATCACCCCTCGACCATCAGGAAGGAGGTACAGGAGCCTCAGGACCCACACCACCAGGTTCAGGGACAGTTATCACCACTCACACATCAGGAAGCAGGTACAGGAGC
This sequence comes from Hypanus sabinus, assembly GCF_030144855.1. NCBI lineage: Eukaryota > Metazoa > Chordata > Chondrichthyes > Myliobatiformes > Dasyatidae > Hypanus > Hypanus sabinus. The sequence continues at coordinate 294,122 of NW_026781235.1, read as the reverse complement.
CCCAGGACCCACACCATCAGGTTCAGGGTCAGTAATTACCCCTCAACCATCAGGAAGGAGGTACAGGAGTCTCAGGACCCACACCACCAGGTTCAGGGACAGTTATCACCCCTCAACCATCAATATCGAGGACAGGAGCATCAAGACACACACCACCAGGTTCAGGGACAGTTATCACCACTCAACCATCAGGAAGCAGGTACAGGAGCCCCAGGACCCACAACATCAGGTTCAGGGTCAGTTATTAACCCTCAACCATCAGGAAAGAGGTACAGGAGTCTCAGGACCCACACCACCAGGTTCAGGGTCAGTTATCACCCCTCAACCATCAATATGGAGGACAGGTGCCTCAGGACACACACCACCAGGTTCAGGGACTGTGATTACCCCTCAACCATCACGAAGGAGGTACAGGGGCCACAGGAACCACACCACCAGGTTCAAAAACGGTTATCAACCCCTCAACCACCAGGAATGAGGTACAGGAGCCTCAGGACCCACACCACCAGGTTCAGGAAGAGTTATCAACCCCTCAACCATCGGGAAGGAGGAACAGGAGCCTCAGGACCCACACCGCCACGTTCAGGGACAGTCATCAAACCCTCAACCATCAGGAAGGAGGATCAGGAGCCTCAGGACCCACACCACCAGGTTCAGGGACAGTTATCACCACTCAACCATCAGGAAGGAGGTACAGGAGTCTCAGGACTCACACAACCAGGTTCAGGGACAGTTATCACCCCTCAACCATCCGGAAGGAGGTCCTGGAGCCTCAGGACCCACACCACCAGGTTCAGGGACAGTTATCACCACTCCACCATCAGGAAGGAGGTACAGTTGCCTCAGGACCCACACCACCAGGTTCAGCCACAGTTATCACCCCACACCTCAACCATCAGGAAGGAGGTACAGGAGCCACAGGAACCACACCACCATGTTCAAGGACAGTTATTACCCCTCAACCATTAGGATGGAGGTACAGGAGCCTCAGGACCCACACCACCAGGTTCAGGGACAGTTATCAACCCCACAAACATCAGGAAGGAGGTACAGGTGCCTCAGGACCCACACGACCAGGTTCAGGGACAGTTATCACCCCTCAACCATCAGGAAGGAGGTACTGGAGCCTCAGGACCCACACCACCAGGTTCAGAGACAGTTATCAACCCCTCAAACATCAGGAAGGAGGTACAGGTGCCTCAGGACCCACACCACCAGGTTCAGGGACATTTATCACCCCTCAACCATCAGGAAGGAGGTACAGGAGCCTCAGGACACACACTACCAGGTTCAGGGACAGTTATCACCCCTCAACCATCAGGAAGGAGGTACAGGAGCCTCAGGACCCACACCACCAGGTTCAGGGACAGTTATTACCCCACAACCATCAGGAAGGAGGTCCAGGAGCCCCAGAACCCACACCTCTAGGTTCAGGGACAGTTACTGCCCCTCAACCATCAGGAAGGAGGTACAGGAGCCACAGGACCCACACCACCAGGTTCAGGGACAGTTATTACCCCTCAACCATCAGGAAGGAGGTCCAGGAGCCCCAGAACCCACACCTCTAGGTTCAGGGACAGTTACTGCCCCTCAACCATCAGGAAGGAGGTACAGGAGCCACAGGACCCACACCACCGGGTTCAAAAACAGTTATTACCCCTCAAACACCAGGAAGGAGGTACAGGAGCCCCAGGACCCACAGCACCAGGTTCAAGGACAGTTATCACCAATGAACCATCAGGAAGGAAGTACAGGAGCCTCAGGACCCACACCACCAGGTTCAGGGACAGTTCTCACCCCTCAACCACCAGGAAGGTGGTACAGGAGCCTCAGGACCCACACCACCAGGTTCAGGGACAGTTAATACCCCACCACCATCAGTAAGGAGTTACAGGAGCGTCAGGACACACACCACCAGGTTCAGGGACAGTTATCAACCTCTCAACCAGCAGGAAGGAGGTACAGGTGCCTCAGGGCCCACACGACCAATTTCAGTGACTGTTATCACCCCTCAGCCATCAGGAAGGAGGTACAGGAGCCACAGGACCCACACCACCATGTTCAAAAACAGTTATTACTCCTCAACCACCAGGAAGGAGGTACAGGATCCTCAGGACCCACACCACCAGGTTCAGGGACAGTTAGCTCCCCTCAACCATCAGGAAGGAGGTACAGGAGCCTCAGGACCCACACCACCAGGTTCAGGGACAGTTATCAACTCCTCAACCATCAGGAAGGAGGTACAGATGCCTCAAGACCCACACGACCCGGTTCAGGGACAGTTATCAACCCCTCAACCATCGGGAAGGAGGTACAGGAGCCTCAGGACCCACACTACCAGGTTCAGGGACAGTTATCAACCTCTCAACCAGCAGGAAGGAGGTACAGGTGCCTCAGTGCCCACACGACCAATTTCAGTGACTGTTATCACCCCTCAGCCATCAGGAAGGAGGTACAGGAGCCACAGGACCCACACCACCATGTTCAAAAACAGTTATTACTCCTCAACCACCAGGAAGGAGGTACAGGATCCTCAGGACCCACACCACCAGGTTCAGGGACAGTTAGCTCCCCTCAACCATCAGGAAGGAGGTACAGGAGCCTCAGGACCCACACCACCAGGTTCAGGGACAGTTATCAACTCCTCAACCATCAGGAAGGAGGTACAGATGCCTCAAGACCCACACGACCCGGTTCAGGGACAGTTATCAACCCCTCAACCATCGGGAAGGAGGTACAGGAGCCTCAGGACCCACACTACCAGGTTCAGGGACAGTTATCAACCTCTCAACCAGCAGGAAGGAGGTACAGGTGCCTCAGTGCCCACACGACCAATTTCAGTGACTGTTATCACCCCTCAGCCATCAGGAAGGAGGTACAGGAGCCACAGGACCCACACCACCATGTTCAAAAACAGTTATTACTCCTCAACCACCAGGAAGGAGGTACAGGATCCTCAGGACCCACACCACCAGGTTCAGGGACAGTTAGCTCCCCTCAACCATCAGGAAGGAGGTACAGGAGCCTCAGGACCCACACCACCAGGTTCAGGGACAGTTATCAACTCCTCAACCATCAGGAAGGAGGTACAGATGCCTCAAGACCCACACGACCCGGTTCAGGGACAGTTATCAACCCCTCAACCATCGGGAAGGAGGTACAGGAGCCTCAGGACCCACACTACCAGGTTCAGGGACAGTTATCACCCCTCAACCATCAGGAAGGAGGTACAGGAGCCTCAGGACACACACCACCAGGTTCAGGGACAGTTATCACCCCTCAACCATCAGGAAGGAGGTACAGGAGCCTCAGGACCCACACCACCAGGTTCAGGGACAGTTACTGCCCCTCAACCATCAGGAAGGAGGTACAGGAGCCACAGGACCCACACCACCGGGTTCAAAAACAGTTATTACCCCTCAACCACCAGGAAGGAGGTACAGGAGCCCCAGGACCCACACCACCAGGTTCAAGGACAGTTATTACCCCTCAACCATTAAGATGGAGGTACAGGAGCCTCAGGACCCACACCCCCAGGTTCAGGGACAGTTAATACCCACCACCATCAGTAAGGATTTACAGGAGCGTCAGGACCCACACCACCAGGTTCAGGGACAGTTATCAACCCCTCAACCAGCAGGAAGTAGGTACAGGTGCCTCAGGACCCACACGACCAATTTCAGTGACTGTTATCACCCCTCAGGCATCAGGAAGGAGGTACAGGATCCTCAGGACCCACACCAACAGGTTCAAAAACGGTTATAACCCCTCAACCACCAGGAAGGAGGTACAGGAGCCTCAGGACCCACACCACCAGGTTCAGGGACAGTTATCACCCCTCAACCATCAGGAAGGAGGTACAGCAGCCTCAGGACCCACACCACAAGGTTCAAAAACGGTTATAAACCCTCAACCACAAGGAAGGAGGTACAGGAGCCTCAGGACCCACACCACCAGGTTCAGGGACAGTTATCACCCCTCAACCATCAGGAAGGAGGTACAGGTGCCTCAGGACCCACACGACCAGGTTCAGGGACATTTACCACCCCTCAACCATCAGGAAGGAGGTACAGGAGCCTCAGGACACACACTACCAGGTTCAGGGACAGTTATCACCCCTCAACCATCAGGAAGGAGGTACAGGAGCCTCAGGACCCACACCACCAGGTTCAGGGACAGTTATTACCCCACAACCATCAGGAAGGAGGTCCAGGAGCCCCAGAACCCACACCTCTAGGTTCAGGGACAGTTACTGCCCCTCAACCATCAGGAAGGAGGTACAGGAGCCACAGGACCCACACCACCAGGTTCAGGGACAGTTATTACCCCTCAACCATCAGGAAGGAGGTCCAGGAGCCCCAGAACCCACACCTCTAGGTTCAGGGACAGTTACTGCCCCTCAACCATCAGGAAGGAGGTACAGGAGCCACAGGACCCACACCACCGGGTTCAAAAACAGTTATTACCCCTCAAACACCAGGAAGGAGGTACAGGAGCCCCAGGACCCACAGCACCAGGTTCAAGGACAGTTATCACCAATGAACCATCAGGAAGGAAGTACAGGAGCCTCAGGACCCACACCACCAGGTTCAGGGACAGTTCTCACCCCTCAACCACCAGGAAGGTGGTACAGGAGCCTCAGGACCCACACCACCAGGTTCAGGGACAGTTAATACCCCACCACCATCAGTAAGGAGTTACAGGAGCGTCAGGACACACACCACCAGGTTCAGGGACAGTTATCAACCTCTCAACCAGCAGGAAGGAGGTACAGGTGCCTCAGGGCCCACACGACCAATTTCAGTGACTGTTATCACCCCTCAGCCATCAGGAAGGAGGTACAGGAGCCACAGGACCCACACCACCATGTTCAAAAACAGTTATTACTCCTCAACCACCAGGAAGGAGGTACAGGATCCTCAGGACCCACACCACCAGGTTCAGGGACAGTTAGCTCCCCTCAACCATCAGGAAGGAGGTACAGGAGCCTCAGGACCCACACCACCAGGTTCAGGGACAGTTATCAACTCCTCAACCATCAGGAAGGAGGTACAGATGCCTCAAGACCCACACGACCCGGTTCAGGGACAGTTATCAACCCCTCAACCATCGGGAAGGAGGTACAGGAGCCTCAGGACCCACACTACCAGGTTCAGGGACAGTTATCCACCTCTCAACCAGCAGGAAGGAGGTACAGGTGCCTCAGTGCCCACACGACCAATTTCAGTGACTGTTATCACCCCTCAGCCATCAGGAAGGAGGTACAGGAGCCACAGGACCCACACCACCATGTTCAAAAACAGTTATTACTCCTCAACCACCAGGAAGGAGGTACAGGATCCTCAGGACCCACACCACCAGGTTCAGGGACAGTTAGCTCCCCTCAACCATCAGGAAGGAGGTACAGGAGCCTCAGGACCCACACCACCAGGTTCAGGGACAGTTATCAACTCCTCAACCATCAGGAAGGAGGTACAGATGCCTCAAGACCCACACGACCCGGTTCAGGGACAGTTATCAACCCCTCAACCATCGGGAAGGAGGTACAGGAGCCTCAGGACCCACACTACCAGGTTCAGGGACAGTTATCACCCCTCAACCATCAGGAAGGAGGTACAGGAGCCTCAGGACACACACCACCAGGTTCAGGGACAGTTATCACCCCTCAACCATCAGGAAGGAGGTACAGGAGCCTCAGGACCCACACCACCAGGTTCAGGGACAGTTACTGCCCCTCAACCATCAGGAAGGAGGTACAGGAGCCACAGGACCCACACCACCGGGTTCAAAAACAGTTATTACCCCTCAACCACCAGGAAGGAGGTACAGGAGCCCCAGGACCCACACCACCAGGTTCAAGGACAGTTATTACCCCTCAACCATTAAGATGGAGGTACAGGAGCCTCAGGACCCACACCCCCAGGTTCAGGGACAGTTAATACCCACCACCATCAGTAAGGATTTACAGGAGCGTCAGGACCCACACCACCAGGTTCAGGGACAGTTATCAACCCCTCAACCAGCAGGAAGTAGGTACAGGTGCCTCAGGACCCACACGACCAATTTCAGTGACTGTTATCACCCCTCAGGCATCAGGAAGGAGGTACAGGATCCTCAGGACCCACACCAACAGGTTCAAAAACGGTTATAACCCCTCAACCACCAGGAAGGAGGTACAGGAGCCTCAGGACCCACACCACCAGGTTCAGGGACAGTTATCACCCCTCAACCATCAGGAAGGAGGTACAGCAGCCTCAGGACCCACACCACAAGGTTCAAAAACGGTTATAAACCCTCAACCACAAGGAAGGAGGTACAGGAGCCTCAGGACCCACACCACCAGGTTCAGGGACAGTTATCACCCCTCAACCATCAGGAAGGAGGTACAGGTGCCTCAGGACCCACACGACCAGGTTCAGGGACATTTACCACCCCTCAACCATCAGGAAGGAGGTACAGGAGCCTCAGGACCCACACCACCAGGTTCAGGGACAGTTATCACCCCTCAACCATCAGGAAGGAGGTACAGGTGCCTCAGGCCCCACACGACCAGGTTCAGGGACATTTATCACCCCTCAACCATCAGGAAGGAGGTACAGGAGCCTCAGGACCCACACCACCAGGTTCAGGGACAGTTACTGCCCCTCAACCATCTGGAAGGAGGTCCAGGAGCCCCAGAACCCACACCACTAGGTTCAGGGACAGTTACTGCCCCTCAACCATCAGGAAGGAATACAGGAGCCACAGGACCCACACCACCGGGTTCAAAAACAGTTATTACCCCTCAAACACCAGGAAGGAGGTACAGGAGCCCCAGGACCCACACCACCAGGTTCAAGGACAGTTATCACCCCTGAACCATCAGGAAGGAAGTACAGGAGCCTCAGGACCCACACCACCAGGTTCAGGGACAGTTCGTACCCCTCAACCACCAGGAAGGTGGTACAGGAGCCTCAGGACCCACACCACCAGGTTCAGGGACAGTTAATACCCCACCACCATCAGTAAGGAGTTACAGGAGCGTCAGGACCCACACCACCAGGTTCAGGGACAGTTATCAACCCCTCAACCAGCAGGAAGGAGGTACAGGTGCCTCAGGACCCACACGACCAATTTCAGTGACTGTTATCACCCCTCAGCCATCAGGAAGGAGGTACAGGAGCCACAGGACCCACACCACCATGTTCAAAAACAGTTATTACTCCTCAACCACCAGGAAGGAGGTACAGGATCCTCAGGACCCACACCACCAGGTTCAGGGACAGTTAGCTCCCCTCAACCATCAGGAAGGAGGTACAGGAGCATCAGGACCCACACCACCAGGTTCAGGGACTGTTACCAACTCCTCAACCATCAGGAAGGAGGTACAGATGCCTCAGGACCCACACGACCCTGTTCAGGGACAGTTATCACACCACAACCATCAGGAAGGAGGTACAGGAGCCTCAGGACCAACACCACCAGGTTCAGGGACAGTTATCACCCCACAACCATCAGGAAGGAGGTCCAGGAGCCTCAGAACCCACACCACCAGGTTCAGGGACAGTCATCAACCCCTCAACCATCGGGAAGGAGGTACAGGAGCCTCAGGACCCACACTACCAGGTTCAGGGACAGTTATCACCCCTCAACCATCAGGAAGGAGGTACAGGAGCCTCAGAACCCCCACCACCAGGTTCAGGGACAGTTATCAACCCCTCAACCATCGGGAAGGATGTACAGGAGCCTCAGGACCCACACCACCAGGTTCAGGGACAGTTATCAACCCCTCAACCATCGGGAAGGATGTACAGGAGCATCAGGACCCCCACCACCAGGTTCAGGGACAGTTATCACCCCTCAACCATCAGGAAGGAGGTACAGGAGCCTCAGGACACACACTACCAGGTTCAGGGACAGTTATCACCCCTCAACCATCAGGAAGGAGGTACAGGAGCCTCAGGACCCACACCACCAGGTTCAGGGACAGTTATTACCCCTCAACCATCAGGAAGGAGGTCCAGGAGCCCCAGAACCCACACCACTAGGTTCAGGGACAGTTACTGCCCCTCAACCATCAGGAAGGAGGTACAGGAGCCACAGGACCCACACCACCAGGTTCAGGGACAGTTATTACCCCTCAACCATCAGGAAGGAGGTCCAGGAGCCCCAGAACCCACACCACTAGGTTCAGGGACAGTTACTGCCCCTCAACCATCAGGAAGGAGGTACAGGAGTCACAGGACCCACACCACCGGGTTCAAAAACAGTTATTACCCCTCAAACACCAGGAAGGAGGTACAGGAGCCTCAGGACCCACACCACCAGGTTCAGGGACAGTTATCAACTCCTCAACAATCAGGAAGGAGGTACAGATGCCTCAAGACCCACACGACCCGGTTCAGGGACAGTTATCACCCCACAACCATCAGGAAGGAGGTACAGGAGCCTCAGGACCAACACCACCAGGTTCAGGGACAGTTATCACCCCACAACCATCAGGAAGGAGGTCCAGGAGCCTCAGAACCCACACCACCAGGTTCAGGGACAGTTATCAACCCCTCAACCATCGGGAAGGAGGTACAGGAGCCTCAGGACACACACCACCAGGTTCAGGGACAGTTATCACCCCTCAAACATCAGGAAGGAGGTACAGTAGCGTCAGGACCCACACCACCAGGTTCAGGGACAGTTATTACCCCTCAACCATCAGGAAGGAGGTACAGGAGCCCCAGAACCCACACCAGCAGGTTCAGGGACAGTTATTACCCCTCAACCATCAGGAAGGAGGTACAGGAGCCACAGGACCCACACCACCGGGTTCAAAAACAGTTATTTCCCCTCAACCACCAGGAAGGAGGTACAGGAGCCCCAAGACCCACACCACCAGGTTCAAGGACAGTTATTACCCCTCAACCATTAGGATGGAGGTACAGGAGCCTCAGGACCCACACCACCAGGTTCAGGGACAGTTATCAACACCACAAACATCAGGAAGGAGGTACAGGTGCCTCAGGACCCACACGACCAGGTTCAGGGACAGTTATCACCCCTCAACCATCAGGAATGAGGTACTGGAGCCTCAGGACCCACACCACCAGGTTCAGAGACAGTTATCAACCCCTCAAACATCAGGAAGGAGGTACAGGTGCCTCAGGACCCACACGACCAGGTTCAGGGACATTTATCACCCCTCAACCATCAGGAAGGAGGTACAGGAGCCTCAGGACACACACTACCAGGTTCAGGGACAGTTATCACCCCTCAACCATCAGGAAGGAGGTACAGGAGCCTCAGGACCCACACCACCAGGTTCAGGGACAGTTATTACCCCACAACCATCAGGAAGGAGGTCCAGGAGCCCCGGAACCCACACCACTAGGTTCAGGGACAGTTACTGCCCCTCAACCAGCAGGAAGGAGGTACAGGAGCCACAGGACCCACACCACCAGGTTCAGGGACAGTTATTACCCCTCAACCATCAGGAAGGAGGTCCAGGAGCCCCAGAACCCACACCACTAGGTTCAGGGACAGTTACTGCCCCTCAACCATCAGGAAGGAGGTACAGGAGCCACAGGACCCACACCACCGGGTTCAAAAACAGTTATTACCCCTCAAACACCAGGAAGGAGGTACAGGAGCCCCAGGACCCACAACACCAGGTTCAAGGACAGTTATCACCAATGAACCATCAGGAAGGTGGTCCAGGAGCCTCAGGACCCACACCACCAGGTTCAGGGACAGTTAATACCCCACCACCATCAGTAAGGAGTTACAGGAGCGTCAGGACACACACCACCAGGTTCAGGGACAGTTATCAACCCCTCAACCAGCAGGAAGGAGGTACAGGTGCCTCAGGGCCCACACGACCAATTTCAGTGACTGTTATCACCCCTCAGCCATCAGGAAGGAGGTACAGGAGCCACAGGACCCACACCACCATGTTCAAAAACAGTTATTACTCCTCAACCACCAGGAAGGAGGTACAGGATCCTCAGGACCCACACCACCAGGTTCAGGGACAGTTAGCTCCCCTCAACCATCAGGAAGGAGGTACAGGAGCCTCAGGACCCACACCACCAGGTTCAGGGACAGTTATCAACTCCTCAACCATCAGGAAGGAGGTACAGATTCCTCAAGACCCACACGACCCGGTTCAGGGACAGTTATCAACCCCTCAACCATCGGGAAGGAGGTACAGGAGCCTCAGGACCCACACTACCAGGTTCAGGGACAGTTATCACCCCTCAACCATCAGGAAGGAGGTACAGGAGCCACAGGACCCACACCACCGGGTTCAAAAACAGTTATTACCCCTCAACCATCGGGAAGGATGTACAGGAGCATCAGGACCCCCACCACCAGGTTCAGGGACAGTTATCACCCCTCAACCATCAGGAAGGAGGTACAGGAGCCTCAGGACACACACTACCAGGTTCAGGGACAGTTATCACCCCTCAACCATCAGGAAGGAGGTACAGGAGCCTCAGGACCCACACCACCAGGTTCAGGGACAGTTATTACCCCTCAACCATCAGGAAGGAGGTCCAGGAGCCCCAGAACCCACACCACTAGGTTCAGGGACAGTTACTGCCCCTCAACCATCAGGAAGGAGGTACAGGAGCCACAGGACCCACACCACCAGGTTCAGGGACAGTTATTACCCCTCAACCATCAGGAAGGAGGTCCAGGAGCCCCAGAACCCACACCACTAGGTTCAGGGACAGTTACTGCCCCTCAACCATCAGGAAGGAGGTACAGGAGTCACAGGACCCACACCACCGGGTTCAAAAACAGTTATTACCCCTCAAACACCAGGAAGGAGGTACAGGAGCCCCAGGACCCACACCACCAGGTTCAGGGACAGTTATCAACACCTCAACCAGCAGGAAGGAGGTACAGGTGCCTCAGGACCCACACGACCAATTTCAGTGACTGTTATCACCCCTCAGCCATCAGGAAGGAGGTACAGGAGCCACAGGACCCACACCACCAGGTTCAGGGACAGTTAGCTCCCCTCAACCATCAGGAAGGAGGTACAGGAGCCTCAGGACCCACACCACCAGGTTCAGGGACAGTTAGCTCCCCTCAACCATCAGGAAGGAGGTACAGGAGCCTCAGGACCCACACCACCAGGTTCAGGGACAGTTATCAACTCCTCAACAATCAGGAAGGAGGTACAGATGCCTCAAGACCCACACGACCCGGTTCAGGGACAGTTATCACCCCACAACCATCAGGAAGGAGGTACAGGAGCCTCAGGACCAACACCACCAGGTTCAGGGACAGTTATCACCCCACAACCATCAGGAAGGAGGTCCAGGAGCCTCAGAACCCACACCACCAGGTTCAGGGACAGTTATCAACCCCTCAACCATCGGGAAGGAGGTACAGGAGCCTCAGGACACACACCACCAGGTTCAGGGACAGTTATCACCCCTCAAACATCAGGAAGGAGGTACAGTAGCGTCAGGACCCACACCACCAGGTTCAGGGACAGTTATTACCCCTCAACCATCAGGAAGGAGGTACAGGAGCCCCAGAACCCACACCAGCAGGTTCAGGGACAGTTATTACCCCTCAACCATCAGGAAGGAGGTACAGGAGCCACAGGACCCACACCACCGGGTTCAAAAACAGTTATTTCCCCTCAACCACCAGGAAGGAGGTACAGGAGCCCCAAGACCCACACCACCAGGTTCAAGGACAGTTATTACCCCTCAACCATTAGGATGGAGGTACAGGAGCCTCAGGACCCACACCACCAGGTTCAGGGACAGTTATCAACCCCACAAACATCAGGAAGGAGGTACAGGTGCCTCAGGACCCACACGACCAGGTTCAGGGACAGTTATCACCCCTCAACCATCAGGAATGAGGTACTGGAGCCTCAGGACCCACACCACCAGGTTCAGAGACAGTTATCAACCCCTCAAACATCAGGAAGGAGGTACAGGTGCCTCAGGACCCACACGACCAGGTTCAGGGACATTTATCACCCCTCAACCATCAGGAAGGAGGTACAGGAGCCTCAGGACACACACTACCAGGTTCAGGGACAGTTATCACCCCTCAACCATCAGGAAGGAGGTACAGGAGCCTCAGGACCCACACCACCAGGTTCAGGGACAGTCACTGCCCCTCAACCATCAGGAAGGAGGTACAGTAGCCACAGGACCCACACCACCGGGTTCAAAAACAGTTATTACCCCTCAACCACCAGGAAGGAGGTACTGGAGCCCCAGGACCCACACCACCAGGTTCAAGGACAGTTATTACCCCTCAACCATTAAGATGGAGGTACAGGAGCCTCAGGACCCACACCCCCAGGTTCAGGGACAGTTAATACCCACCACCATCAGTAAGGATTTACAGGAGCGTCAGGACCCACACCACCAGGTTCAGGGACAGTTATCAACCCCTCAACCAGCAGGAAGTAGGTACAGGTGCCTCAGGACCCACACGACCAATTTCAGTGACTGTTATCACCCCTCAGGCATCAGGAAGGAGGTACAGGATCCTCAGGACCCACACCAACAGGTTCAAAAACGGTTATAACCCCTCAACCACCAGGAAGGAGGTACAGGAGCCTCAGGACCCACACCACCAGGTTCAGGGACAGTTATCACCCCTCAACCATCAGGAAGGAGGTACAGCAGCCTCAGGACCCACACCACAAGGTTCAAAAACGGTTATAAACCCTCAACCACAAGGAAGGAGGTACAGGAGCCTCAGGACCCACACCACCAGGTTCAGGGACAGTTATCACCCCTCAACCATCAGGAAGGAGGTACAGGTGCCTCAGGACCCACACGACCAGGTTCAGGGACATTTACCACCCCTCAACCATCAGGAAGGAGGTACAGGAGCCTCAGGACACACACTACCAGGTTCAGGGACAGTTATCACCCCTCAACCATCAGGAAGGAGGTACAGGAGCCTCAGGACCCACACCACCAGGTTCAGGGACAGTTATTACCCCACAACCATCAGGAAGGAGGTCCAGGAGCCCCAGAACCCACACCTCTAGGTTCAGGGACAGTTACTGCCCCTCAACCATCAGGAAGGAGGTACAGGAGCCACAGGACCCACACCACCAGGTTCAGGGACAGTTATTACCCCTCAACCATCAGGAAGGAGGTCCAGGAGCCCCAGAACCCACACCTCTAGGTTCAGGGACAGTTACTGCCCCTCAACCATCAGGAAGGAGGTACAGGAGCCACAGGACCCACACCACCGGGTTCAAAAACAGTTATTACCCCTCAAACACCAGGAAGGAGGTACAGGAGCCCCAGGACCCACAGCACCAGGTTCAAGGACAGTTATCACCAATGAACCATCAGGAAGGAAGTACAGGAGCCTCAGGACCCACACCACCAGGTTCAGGGACAGTTCTCACCCCTCAACCACCAGGAAGGTGGTACAGGAGCCTCAGGACCCACACCACCAGGTTCAGGGACAGTTAATACCCCACCACCATCAGTAAGGAGTTACAGGAGCGTCAGGACACACACCACCAGGTTCAGGGACAGTTATCAACCTCTCAACCAGCAGGAAGGAGGTACAGGTGCCTCAGGGCCCACACGACCAATTTCAGTGACTGTTATCACCCCTCAGCCATCAGGAAGGAGGTACAGGAGCCACAGGACCCACACCACCATGTTCAAAAACAGTTATTACTCCTCAACCACCAGGAAGGAGGTACAGGATCCTCAGGACCCACACCACCAGGTTCAGGGACAGTTAGCTCCCCTCAACCATCAGGAAGGAGGTACAGGAGCCTCAGGACCCACACCACCAGGTTCAGGGACAGTTATCAACTCCTCAACCATCAGGAAGGAGGTACAGATGCCTCAAGACCCACACGACCCGGTTCAGGGACAGTTATCAACCCCTCAACCATCGGGAAGGAGGTACAGGAGCCTCAGGACCCACACTACCAGGTTCAGGGACAGTTATCAACCTCTCAACCAGCAGGAAGGAGGTACAGGTGCCTCAGTGCCCACACGACCAATTTCAGTGACTGTTATCACCCCTCAGCCATCAGGAAGGAGGTACAGGAGCCACAGGACCCACACCACCATGTTCAAAAACAGTTATTACTCCTCAACCACCAGGAAGGAGGTACAGGATCCTCAGGACCCACACCACCAGGTTCAGGGACAGTTAGCTCCCCTCAACCATCAGGAAGGAGGTACAGGAGCCTCAGGACCCACACCACCAGGTTCAGGGACAGTTATCAACTCCTCAACCATCAGGAAGGAGGTACAGATGCCTCAAGACCCACACGACCCGGTTCAGGGACAGTTATCAACCCCTCAACCATCGGGAAGGAGGTACAGGAGCCTCAGGACCCACACTACCAGGTTCAGGGACAGTTATCACCCCTCAACCATCAGGAAGGAGGTACAGGAGCCTCAGGACACACACCACCAGGTTCAGGGACAGTTATCACCCCTCAACCATCAGGAAGGAGGTACAGGAGCCTCAGGACCCACACCACCAGGTTCAGGGACAGTTACTGCCCCTCAACCATCAGGAAGGAGGTACAGGAGCCACAGGACCCACACCACCGGGTTCAAAAACAGTTATTACCCCTCAACCACCAGGAAGGAGGTACAGGAGCCCCAGGACCCACACCACCAGGTTCAAGGACAGTTATTACCCCTCAACCATTAAGATGGAGGTACAGGAGCCTCAGGACCCACACCCCCAGGTTCAGGGACAGTTAATACCCACCACCATCAGTAAGGATTTACAGGAGCGTCAGGACCCACACCACCAGGTTCAGGGACAGTTATCAACCCCTCAACCAGCAGGAAGTAGGTACAGGTGCCTCAGGACCCACACGACCAATTTCAGTGACTGTTATCACCCCTCAGGCATCAGGAAGGAGGTACAGGATCCTCAGGACCCACACCAACAGGTTCAAAAACGGTTATAACCCCTCAACCACCAGGAAGGAGGTACAGGAGCCTCAGGACCCACACCACCAGGTTCAGGGACAGTTATCACCCCTCAACCATCAGGAAGGAGGTACAGCAGCCTCAGGACCCACACCACAAGGTTCAAAAACGGTTATAAACCCTCAACCACAAGGAAGGAGGTACAGGAGCCTCAGGACCCACACCACCAGGTTCAGGGACAGTTATCACCCCTCAACCATCAGGAAGGAGGTACAGGTGCCTCAGGACCCACACGACCAGGTTCAGGGACATTTACCACCCCTCAACCATCAGGAAGGAGGTACAGGAGCCTCAGGACCCACACCACCAGGTTCAGGGACAGTTATCACCCCTCAACCATCAGGAAGGAGGTACAGGTGCCTCAGGCCCCACACGACCAGGTTCAGGGACATTTATCACCCCTCAACCATCAGGAAGGAGGTACAGGAGCCTCAGGACCCACACCACCAGGTTCAGGGACAGTTACTGCCCCTCAACCATCTGGAAGGAGGTCCAGGAGCCCCAGAACCCACACCACTAGGTTCAGGGACAGTTACTGCCCCTCAACCATCAGGAAGGAATACAGGAGCCACAGGACCCACACCACCGGGTTCAAAAACAGTTATTACCCCTCAAACACCAGGAAGGAGGTACAGGAGCCCCAGGACCCACACCACCAGGTTCAAGGACAGTTATCACCCCTGAACCATCAGGAAGGAAGTACAGGAGCCTCAGGACCCACACCACCAGGTTCAGGGACAGTTCGTACCCCTCAACCACCAGGAAGGTGGTACAGGAGCCTCAGGACCCACACCACCAGGTTCAGGGACAGTTAATACCCCACCACCATCAGTAAGGAGTTACAGGAGCGTCAGGACCCACACCACCAGGTTCAGGGACAGTTATCAACCCCTCAACCAGCAGGAAGGAGGTACAGGTGCCTCAGGACCCACACGACCAATTTCAGTGACTGTTATCACCCCTCAGCCATCAGGAAGGAGGTACAGGAGCCACAGGACCCACACCACCATGTTCAAAAACAGTTATTACTCCTCAACCACCAGGAAGGAGGTACAGGATCCTCAGGACCCACACCACCAGGTTCAGGGACAGTTAGCTCCCCTCAACCATCAGGAAGGAGGTACAGGAGCATCAGGACCCACACCACCAGGTTCAGGGACTGTTACCAACTCCTCAACCATCAGGAAGGAGGTACAGATGCCTCAGGACCCACACGACCCTGTTCAGGGACAGTTATCACACCACAACCATCAGGAAGGAGGTACAGGAGCCTCAGGACCAACACCACCAGGTTCAGGGACAGTTATCACCCCACAACCATCAGGAAGGAGGTCCAGGAGCCTCAGAACCCACACCACCAGGTTCAGGGACAGTCATCAACCCCTCAACCATCGGGAAGGAGGTACAGGAGCCTCAGGACCCACACTACCAGGTTCAGGGACAGTTATCACCCCTCAACCATCAGGAAGGAGGTACAGGAGCCTCAGAACCCCCACCACCAGGTTCAGGGACAGTTATCAACCCCTCAACCATCGGGAAGGATGTACAGGAGCCTCAGGACCCACACCACCAGGTTCAGGGACAGTTATCAACCCCTCAACCATCGGGAAGGATGTACAGGAGCATCAGGACCCCCACCACCAGGTTCAGGGACAGTTATCACCCCTCAACCATCAGGAAGGAGGTACAGGAGCCTCAGGACACACACTACCAGGTTCAGGGACAGTTATCACCCCTCAACCATCAGGAAGGAGGTACAGGAGCCTCAGGACCCACACCACCAGGTTCAGGGACAGTTATTACCCCTCAACCATCAGGAAGGAGGTCCAGGAGCCCCAGAACCCACACCACTAGGTTCAGGGACAGTTACTGCCCCTCAACCATCAGGAAGGAGGTACAGGAGCCACAGGACCCACACCACCAGGTTCAGGGACAGTTATTACCCCTCAACCATCAGGAAGGAGGTCCAGGAGCCCCAGAACCCACACCACTAGGTTCAGGGACAGTTACTGCCCCTCAACCATCAGGAAGGAGGTACAGGAGTCACAGGACCCACACCACCGGGTTCAAAAACAGTTATTACCCCTCAAACACCAGGAAGGAGGTACAGGAGCCTCAGGACCCACACCACCAGGTTCAGGGACAGTTATCAACTCCTCAACAATCAGGAAGGAGGTACAGATGCCTCAAGACCCACACGACCCGGTTCAGGGACAGTTATCACCCCACAACCATCAGGAAGGAGGTACAGGAGCCTCAGGACCAACACCACCAGGTTCAGGGACAGTTATCACCCCACAACCATCAGGAAGGAGGTCCAGGAGCCTCAGAACCAACACCACCAGGTTCAGGGACAGTTATCAACCCCTCAACCATCGGGAAGGAGGTACAGGAGCCTCAGGACACACACCACCAGGTTCAGGGACAGTTATCACCCCTCAAACATCAGGAAGGAGGTACAGTAGCGTCAGGACCCACACCACCAGGTTCAGGGACAGTTATTACCCCTCAACCATCAGGAAGGAGGTACAGGAGCCCCAGAACCCACACCAGCAGGTTCAGGGACAGTTATTACCCCTCAACCATCAGGAAGGAGGTACAGGAGCCACAGGACCCACACCACCGGGTTCAAAAACAGTTATTTCCCCTCAACCACCAGGAAGGAGGTACAGGAGCCCCAAGACCCACACCACCAGGTTCAAGGACAGTTATTACCCCTCAACCATTAGGATGGAGGTACAGGAGCCTCAGGACCCACACCACCAGGTTCAGGGACAGTTATCAACCCCACAAACATCAGGAAGGAGGTACAGGTGCCTCAGGACCCACACGACCAGGTTCAGGGACAGTTATCACCCCTCAACCATCAGGAATGAGGTACTGGAGCCTCAGGACCCACACCACCAGGTTCAGAGACAGTTATCAACCCCTCAAACATCAGGAAGGAGGTACAGGTGCCTCAGGACCCACACGACCAGGTTCAGGGACATTTATCACCCCTCAACCATCAGGAAGGAGGTACAGGAGCCTCAGGACACACACTACCAGGTTCAGGGACAGTTATCACCCCTCAACCATCAGGAAGGAGGTACAGGAGCCTCAGGACCCACACCACCAGGTTCAGGGACAGTTATTACCCCACAACCATCAGGAAGGAGGTCCAGGAGCCCCGGAACCCACACCACTAGGTTCAGGGACAGTTACTGCCCCTCAACCAGCAGGAAGGAGGTACAGGAGCCACAGGACCCACACCACCAGGTTCAGGGACAGTTATTACCCCTCAACCATCAGGAAGGAGGTCCAGGAGCCCCAGAACCCACACCACTAGGTTCAGGGACAGTTACTGCCCCTCAACCATCAGGAAGGAGGTACAGGAGCCACAGGACCCACACCACCGGGTTCAAAAACAGTTATTACCCCTCAAACACCAGGAAGGAGGTACAGGAGCCCCAGGACCCACAACACCAGGTTCAAGGACAGTTATCACCAATGAACCATCAGGAAGGTGGTCCAGGAGCCTCAGGACCCACACCACCAGGTTCAGGGACAGTTAATACCCCACCACCATCAGTAAGGAGTTACAGGAGCGTCAGGACACACACCACCAGGTTCAGGGACAGTTATCAACCCCTCAACCAGCAGGAAGGAGGTACAGGTGCCTCAGGGCCCACACGACCAATTTCAGTGACTGTTATCACCCCTCAGCCATCAGGAAGGAGGTACAGGAGCCACAGGACCCACACCACCATGTTCAAAAACAGTTATTACTCCTCAACCACCAGGAAGGAGGTACAGGATCCTCAGGACCCACACCACCAGGTTCAGGGACAGTTAGCTCCCCTCAACCATCAGGAAGGAGGTACAGGAGCCTCAGGACCCACACCACCAGGTTCAGGGACAGTTATCAACTCCTCAACCATCAGGAAGGAGGTACAGATTCCTCAAGACCCACACGACCCGGTTCAGGGACAGTTATCAACCCCTCAACCATCGGGAAGGAGGTACAGGAGCCTCAGGACCCACACTACCAGGTTCAGGGACAGTTATCACCCCTCAACCATCAGGAAGGAGGTACAGGAGCCACAGGACCCACACCACCGGGTTCAAAAACAGTTATTACCCCTCAACCATCGGGAAGGATGTACAGGAGCATCAGGACCCCCACCACCAGGTTCAGGGACAGTTATCACCCCTCAACCATCAGGAAGGAGGTACAGGAGCCTCAGGACACACACTACCAGGTTCAGGGACAGTTATCACCCCTCAACCATCAGGAAGGAGGTACAGGAGCCTCAGGACCCACACCACCAGGTTCAGGGACAGTTATTACCCCTCAACCATCAGGAAGGAGGTCCAGGAGCCCCAGAACCCACACCACTAGGTTCAGGGACAGTTACTGCCCCTCAACCATCAGGAAGGAGGTACAGGAGCCACAGGACCCACACCACCAGGTTCAGGGACAGTTATTACCCCTCAACCATCAGGAAGGAGGTCCAGGAGCCCCAGAACCCACACCACTAGGTTCAGGGACAGTTACTGCCCCTCAACCATCAGGAAGGAGGTACAGGAGTCACAGGACCCACACCACCGGGTTCAAAAACAGTTATTACCCCTCAAACACCAGGAAGGAGGTACAGGAGCCCCAGGACCCACACCACCAGGTTCAGGGACAGTTATCAACACCTCAACCAGCAGGAAGGAGGTACAGGTGCCTCAGGACCCACACGACCAATTTCAGTGACTGTTATCACCCCTCAGCCATCAGGAAGGAGGTACAGGAGCCACAGGACCCACACCACCAGGTTCAGGGACAGTTAGCTCCCCTCAACCATCAGGAAGGAGGTACAGGAGCCTCAGGACCCACACCACCAGGTTCAGGGACAGTTAGCTCCCCTCAACCATCAGGAAGGAGGTACAGGAGCCTCAGGACCCACACCACCAGGTTCAGGGACAGTTATCAACTCCTCAACAATCAGGAAGGAGGTACAGATGCCTCAAGACCCACACGACCCGTTTCAGGGACAGTTATCACCCCACAACCATCAGGAAGGAGGTACAGGAGCCTCAGGACCAACACCACCAGGTTCAGGGACAGTTATCACCCCACAACCATCAGGAAGGAGGTCCAGGAGCCTCAGAACCCACACCACCAGGTTCAGGGACAGTTATCAACCCCTCAACCATCGGGAAGGAGGTACAGGAGCCTCAGGACACACACCACCAGGTTCAGGGACAGTTATCACCCCTCAAACATCAGGAAGGAGGTACAGTAGCGTCAGGACCCACACCACCAGGTTCAGGGACAGTTATTACCCCTCAACCATCAGGAAGGAGGTACAGGAGCCCCAGAACCCACACCAGCAGGTTCAGGGACAGTTATTACCCCTCAACCATCAGGAAGGAGGTACAGGAGCCACAGGACCCACACCACCGGGTTCAAAAACAGTTATTTCCCCTCAACCACCAGGAAGGAGGTACAGGAGCCCCAAGACCCACACCACCAGGTTCAAGGACAGTTATTACCCCTCAACCATTAGGATGGAGGTACAGGAGCCTCAGGACCCACACCACCAGGTTCAGGGACAGTTATCAACCCCACAAACATCAGGAAGGAGGTACAGGTGCCTCAGGACCCACACGACCAGGTTCAGGGACAGTTATCACCCCTCAACCATCAGGAATGAGGTACTGGAGCCTCAGGACCCACACCACCAGGTTCAGAGACAGTTATCAACCCCTCAAACATCAGGAAGGAGGTACAGGTGCCTCAGGACCCACACGACCAGGTTCAGGGACATTTATCACCCCTCAACCATCAGGAAGGAGGTACAGGAGCCTCAGGACACACACTACCAGGTTCAGGGACAGTTATCACCCCTCAACCATCAGGAAGGAGGTACAGGAGCCTCAGGACCCACACCACCAGGTTCAGGGACAGTTATTACCCCACAACCATCAGGAAGGAGGTCCAGGAGCCCCGGAACCCACACCACTAGGTTCAGGGACAGTTACTGCCCCTCAACCAGCAGGAAGGAGGTACAGGAGCCACAGGACCCACACCACCAGGTTCAGGGACAGTTATTACCCCTCAACCATCAGGAAGGAGGTCCAGGAGCCCCAGAACCCACACCACTAGGTTCAGGGACAGTTACTGCCCCTCAACCATCAGGAAGGAGGTACAGGAGCCACAGGACCCACACCACCGGGTTCAAAAACAGTTATTACCCCTCAAACACCAGGAAGGAGGTACAGGAGCCCCAGGACCCACAACACCAGGTTCAAGGACAGTTATCACCAATGAACCATCAGGAAGGTGGTACAGGAGCCTCAGGACCCACACCACCAGGTTCAGGGACAGTTAATACCCCACCACCATCAGTAAGGAGTTACAGGAGCGTCAGGACACACACCACCAGGTTCAGGGACAGTTATCAACCCCTCAACCAGCAGGAAGGAGGTACAGGTGCCTCAGGGCCCACACGACCAATTTCAGTGACTGTTATCACCCCTCAGCCATCAGGAAGGAGGTACAGGAGCCACAGGACCCACACCACCATGTTCAAAAACAGTTATTACTCCTCAACCACCAGGAAGGAGGTACAGGATCCTCAGGACCCACACCACCAGGTTCAGGGACAGTTAGCTCCCCTCAACCATCAGGAAGGAGGTACAGGAGCCTCAGGACCCACACCACCAGGTTCAGGGACAGTTATCAACTCCTCAACCATCAGGAAGGAGGTACAGATTCCTCAAGACCCACACGACCCGGTTCAGGGACAGTTATCAACCCCTCAACCATCGGGAAGGAGGTACAGGAGCCTCAGGACCCACACTACCAGGTTCAGGGACAGTTATCACCCCTCAACCATCAGGAAGGAGGTACAGGAGCCACAGGACCCACACCACCGGGTTCAAAAACAGTTATTACCCCTCAACCACCAGGAAGGAGGTACAGGAGCCCCAGGACCCACACCACCAGGTTCAAGGACTGTTATTACCCCTCAACCATTAAGATGGAGGTACAGGAGCCTCAGGACCCACACCCCCAGGTTCAGGGACAGTTAATACCCACCACCATCAGTAAGGATT
The DNA here is from genome assembly GCF_030144855.1 of Hypanus sabinus. Classification (NCBI taxonomy): domain Eukaryota; kingdom Metazoa; phylum Chordata; class Chondrichthyes; order Myliobatiformes; family Dasyatidae; genus Hypanus; species Hypanus sabinus. The sequence goes on along the minus strand of NW_026781235.1, from coordinate 272,088 downwards.
TACAGGAGCGTCAGGACCCACACCACCAGGTTCAGGGACAGTTATCAACCCCTCAACCAGCAGGAAGTAGGTACAGGTACCTCAGGACCCACACGACCAATTTCAGTGACTGTTATCACCCCTCAGGCATCAGGAAGGAGGTACAGGATCCTCAGGACCCACACCAACAGGTTCAAGAACGGTTATAACCCCTCAACCACCAGGAAGGAGGTACAGAAGCCTCCGGACCCACACCACCAGGTTCAGGGACAGTTATCACCCCTCAACCATCAGGAAGGAGGTACAGGAGCCTCAGGACCCACACCACAAGGTTCAAAAACGGTTATAACCCCTCAACCACAAGGAAGGAGGTACAGGAGCCCCAGAACCCACACCACTAGGTTCAGGGACAGTTACTGCCCCTCAACCATCAGGAAGGAGGTACAGGAGCCTCAGGACCCACACCACCAGGTTCAGGGACAGTTATTACCCCTCAACCATCAGGAAGGAGGTCCAGGAGCCCCAGAACCCACACCACTAGGTTCAGGGACAGTTACTGCCCCTCAACCATCAGGAAGGAATACAGGAGCCACAGGACCCACACCACCGGGTTCAAAAACAGTTATTACCCCTCAAACACCAGGAAGGAGGTACAGGAGCCCCAGGACCCACACCACCAGGTTCAAGGACAGTTATCACCCCTGAACCATCAGGAAGGAAGTACAGGAGCCTCAGGACCCACACCACCAGGTTCAGGGACAGTTATTACCCCTCAAACATCAGGAAGGAGGTCCAGGAGCCCCAGAACCCACACCACTAGGTTCAGGGACAGTTACTGCCCCTCAACCATCAGGAAGGAGGTACAGGAGCCACAGGACCCACACCACCGGGTTCAAAAACAGTTATTACCCCTCAACCACCAGGAAGGAGGTACAGGAGCCCCAGGACCCACACCACCAGGTTCAAGGACAGTTATCACCCCTGAACCATCAGGAAGGAAGTACAGGAGCCTCAGGACCCACACTACCAGGTTCAGGGACAGTTCTCACCCCTCAACCACCAGGAAGGTGGTACAGGAGCCTCAGGACCCACACCACCAGGTTCAGGGACAGTTATTACCCCTCAACCATTAAGATGGAGGTACAGGAGCCTCAGGACCCACACCACCAGGTTCAGGGACAGTTCATACCCCACCACCATCAGTAAGGAGTTACAGGAGCGTCAGGACCCACACCACCAGGTTCAGGGACAGTTATCAACCCCTAAACCAGCAGGAAGTAGGTACAGGTGCCTCAGGACTCACACGACCAATTTCAGTGACTGTTATCACCCCTCAGCCATCAGGAAGGAGGTACAGGAGCCACAGGACCCACACCACCATGTTCAAAAACAGTTATTACTCCTCAACCACCAGGAAAGAGGTACAGGATCCTCAAGACCCACACCACCAGGTTCAGGGACAGTTATTACCCCTCAACCATCAGGAAGGAGGTACAGGAGCCCCAGAACCCACACCACTAGGTTCAGGGACAGTTAGTGCCCCTCAACCATCAGGAAGGAGGTACAGGAGCCACAGGACCCACACCACCGGGTTCAAAAACAGTTATTACCCCTCAACCACCAGGAAGGAGGTACAGGAGCCCCAGGACCCACACCACCAGGTTCAAGGACTGATATCACCCCTGAACCATCAGGAAGGAAGTACAGGAGCCTCAGGACCCACACCGCCAGGTTCAGGGACAGTTCTCACCCCTCAACCACCAGGAAGGTGGTACAGGAGCCTCAGGACCAACACCACCGGGTTCAGGGACAGTTATCACCCCACAACCATCAGGAAGGAGGTCCAGGAGCCTCAGGACCCACACCATCAGGTTTAGGGACAGTTATCACCACTCAACCATCAGGAAGGAGGTACAGGAGCCTCAGGACCCACACTACCAGGTTCAGGGACAGTTATCACCCCTCAACCATCAGGAAGGAGGTACAGGAGCCTCAGGACCCACACTACCAGGTTCAGGGACAGTTATCACCCCTCAACCATCAGGAAGGAGGTACAGGAGCCCCAGAACCCACACCACCAGGTTCAGGGACAGTTACTGCCCCTCAACCATCAGGAAGGAGGTACAGGAGCCACAGGACCCACACCACCGGGTTCAAAAACAGTTATTACCCCTCAACCACCAGGAAGGAGGTACAGGAGCCCCAGGACCCACACCACCAGGTTCAAGGACAGTTATTACCCCTCAACCATTAAGATGGAGGTACAGGAGCCTCAGGACCCACACCACCAGGTTCAGGGACAGTTATCAACCCCTCAACCAGCAGGAAGTAGGTACAGGTGCCTCAGGACCCACACGACCAATTTCAGTGACTGTTATCACCCCTCAGGCATCAGGAAGGAGGTACAGGATCCTCAGGACCCACACCAACAGGTTCAAAAACGGTTATAACCCATCAACCACCAGGAAGGAGGTACAGGAGCCTCAGGACCCACACCACCAGGTTCAGGGACAGTTATCACCCCTCAACCATCAGGAAGGAGGTACAGGAGCCTCAGGACCCACACCACAACGTTCAAAAACGGTTATAACCCCTCAACCACCAGGAAGGAGGTACAGGAGCCTCAGGACCCACACCACCAGGTTCAGGGACAGTTATCACCCCTCAACCATCAGGAAGGAGGTACAGGAGCCTCAGGACCCACACCACAAGGTTCAGGAAGAGTTATCAACCCCTCAACCATCGGGAAGGAGGAGCAGGAACCTCAGGACCCACACCACCAGGTTCAGGGACAGTTATCACCACTCAACCATCAGGAAGGAGGTACAGGATCCTCAGGACCCACACCAACAGGTTCAAAAACGGTTATAACCCATCAACCACCAGGAAGGAGGTACAGGAGCCTCAGGACCCACACCACCAGGTTCAGGGACAGTTATCACCCATCAACCATCAGGAAGGATGTACAGGAGCCTCAGGACCCACACCACAAGGTTCAAAAACGGTTATAACCCCTCAACCACCAGGAAGGAGGTACAGGAGCCTCAGGACCCACACCACCAGGTTCAGGGACAGTTATCACCCCTCAACCATCAGGAAGGAGGTACAGGAGCCTCAGGACCCACACCACAAGGTTCAGGAAGAGTTATCAACCCCTCAACCATCGGGAAGGAGGAGCAGGAACCTCAGGACCCACACCACCAGGTTCTGGGACAGTTATCAACCCCTCAACCATCAGGAAGGAGGAACAGGAGCCTCAGGACCCACACCACCAGGTTCAGGGACAGTTATCAACCCCTCAACCATCAGGAAGGAGCAACAGGAGCCTCAGGACACACACGACCAGGTTCAGGGACAGTTATCACCCCACAACCATCAGGAAGGAGGTACAGGAGCCTCTGGACCCACACCACCAGGTTCAGGGACAGTTATAACCCCTCAACCATCAGGAAGGAGGAACAGGAGCCTCAGGACACACACCACCAGGTTCAGGGACAGTTATTACCCCTCAACCATCAGGAAGGAGGTACAGGAGACTCAGGACCCACACCACCAGGTTCAGGAAACACTTATCACCCCTCAACCATCAGGTAGGAGTTACAGGAGCATCAGAAACCACACCACCAGGTTCAGGGGCAGTTATTACCCCTCAACCATCATTGAGGAGGTACAGGAGCCTCAGGACCCACACCACCAGGTTCAGGGACAGTTATCAACTCCTCAACCATCAGGAAGGAGGTACAGGTGCCTCAGGACCCACACGACCCGGTTCAGGGACAGTTATCACCCCACAACCATCAGGAAGGAGGTACAGGAGCCTCAGGACCCACACCACCAGGTTCAGGGACAGTTATCACCCCACAACCATCAGGAAGGAGGTACAGGAGCCTCAGAACCCCCACCACCAGGTTCAGGGACAGTTATCAACCCCTCAACCATCGGGAAGGATGTACAGGAGCATCAGGACCCACACCACCAGGTTCAGGGACAGTTATCAACCCCTCAAACATCAGGAAGGAGGTACAGGTGCCTCAGGACCCACACAACCAGGTTCAGGGACAGTTATCACCCCTCAACCATCCGGAAGGAGGTCCTGGAGCCTCAGGACTCACACCACCAGGTTCAGGGACAGTTATCACCACTCAACCATCAGGAAGCAGGTACAGGAGCCTCAGGACCCACACCACCAGGTTCAGGGACAGTTCTCACCCCTCAACCACCAGGAAGGTGGTACAGGAGCCTCAGGACCCACACCACCAGGTTCAGGGACAGTTATTACCCCTCAACCATTAAGATGGAGGTACAGGAGCCTCAGGACCCACACCACCAGGTTCAGGGACAGTTAATACCCCACCACCATCAGTAAGGAGTTACAGGAGCGTCAGGACCCACACCACCAGGTTCAGGGACAGTTATCAACCTCTAAACCAGCAGGAAGTAGGTACAGGTGCCTCAGGACCCACACGACCATGTTCAAAAACAGTTATTACTCCTCAACCACCAGGAAGGAGGTACAGGAGCCTCAGGACCCACACTACCAGGTTCAGGGACAGTTATCAACCCCTCAAACATCAGGAAGGGGGTACAGGTGCCTCAGGACCCACACCACCAGGTTCAGAGACAGTTATCAACCCCTCAAACATCAGGAAGGAGGTACAGGTGCCTCAGGATCCACACGACCAGGTTCAGGGACAGGTATCACCCCTCAACCATCAGGAAGGAGGTACAGGAGCCTCAGGACCCACACCATCAGGTTCAGGGACAGTTATCAACCCCTCAACCATCAGGAAGGAGGTACAGGAGCCTCGAGACCCACACCACCAGGTTCAGGGACAGTTATCACCCCTCAACCATCAGGAAGGAGGTACATGAGCCTCAGGACCCACACCACCAGGTTCAGGGACAGTTATTACCCCTCAACCATCAGGAAGGAGGTACAGGAGCCCCAGAACCCACACCACTACATTCAGGGACAGTTACTGCCCCTCAACCATCAGGAAGGAGGTACAGGTGCCACAGGACCCACACCACCGGGTTCAAAAACAGTTATTACCCCTCAACCACCAGGAAGGAGGTACAGGAGCCCCAGGACCCACACCACCAGGTTCAAGGACAGTTATCACCCCTGAACCATCAGGAAGGAAGTACAGGAGCCTCAGGACCCACACCACCAGGTTCAGGGTCAGTTATCACCCCGCAACCACCAGGTAGGTGGTACAGGAGCCTCAGGACCCACACCACCAGGTTCAGGGACAGTTATTGCCCCTCAACCATTAAGATGGAGGTACAGGAGCCTCAGGACCCACACCACCAGGTTCAGGGACAGTTAATACCCCACCACCATCAGTAAGGATTTACAGGAGCGTCAGGACCCACACCACCAGGTTCAGGGACAGTTATCAACCCCTCAACCAGCAGGAAGTAGGTACAGGTGCCTCAGGACCCACACGACCAATTTCAGTGACTGTTATCACCCCTCAGCCATCAGGAAGGAGGTACAGGATCCTCAGGACCCACACCACCAGGTTCAGGAAGAGTTATTAACCCTCAACCACCAGGAAGGAGGTACAGGAGCCTCAGGACCAACACCACCAGGTTCAGGGACAGTTATTTCCCCTCAACCATCAGGAAGGAGGTTCAGGAGCCTCAGGACCCACACCACCAGGTTGAGGGACAGTTATCACACCTCAACCATCAGGAAGGAGGTACAGGAGCCTCAGGACCCACACCACCAGGTTGAGGGACAGTTATCACACCTCAACCATCAGGAAGGAGGAACAGGAGCCTCAGGACCCACACCACCAGGTTCAGGGACAGTTATCACTCTTCAACCATCAGGAAGGAGGAACAGGAGCCTCAGGACCCACACCACCAGGTTCAGGAACAGTTATCACCCCACAACCATCAGGAAGGAGGTACAGGAGGCTCAGGACCCACACCACCAGGTTCAGGGACAGTTATCACCCCTCAGCCATCAGGAAGGAGGAACAGGAGCCTCAGGACCCACACCACCAGGTTCAGGAACAGTTATCACCCCTCAACCATCAGGAACAACATTGTGGGCCGAAGGGCCTGTAATGTGCCGTACTATTCTATGTTCTATAATTTATTGTTTGTTTATTTATTTATTACGATTATTATTATTATTATTATTATTATTATTATTATTATTATTATTATTATTATTATTATTATTATTATTATTAATTTCATTTTGTATCTTCACAGTTGTCACACGAGATCAAGGGTAACAATGATTTCGTTCACAGACACCAGAGTCACTGCATATGTCCGCCTGTTTGCGTGAAACTTTTCCAGACCTCGAATTTAGTTTCAAAACTTCTGCACAGCCTGGTCCAGCTCCCCGGGACAGGGTTTCGAAACGTTGGTGAAGTTTCATCCTGAAGTTGGATCCAAGCCCAATCCTGCAGTTTGGTGGCGGCTGCGACCCCGGGGGCATCCGGCCTCGGCGCCCCTTGTCTCAGAGTTAACTCTCTGCAGCTGGTCTGAGACAGAGGGGGCAGGGTCTGGTGTTACAGCCAATAGCAGAGAGAGGGACCGATTCACCGGCCAATGGGAGGGTGAGGGCTCGGGCCCGGCCAATGGCGGCGGAGACTGCTGCGGCTGCCTACCAATGGGGGAGAGGGAGTGGGTTGTCGGGCTCCGAAAGAGGGGAAAGAAGAGGCGGGGTGTCTCGTCGGGCACTGGCCCCCCACTAACATGGCGTCGGCGTCCCGTGGCACTGTCAGCCCCCAACAAAGATGGCGGCGGCCGCGGGTCACGTCTTCCCGCCGAGCTCGACTTCCTCCCCGAAATGAGGAAGGAGTGAATGAGGGGAGGGAGAAGATGAGGGAAAGGAGGAAGTATGGAAGATGGAAAGGAGTGAGAGAGAGTAGGAACGGAATGAGGAAGAGAGGGGAGAGGGGGGAGGATGGGAATGAGGGAGGGAGAGTAAGACAGGAATGAGGGACAGAATGAGGAAAAGGGGAGGGATTGAGGAAGGGGACAGAGCGAATGAGGGAGAGGAGTTAGGAAGCGAGGGAAATGACTGAGGGTACGTAGGTAGATAGGGAGGGAGGGAATGAGAGAGATGACGGAGAGGAGGAAGGGAGGGAGTGAATGAGGGGAGGGAGAAGACGAGGGAGAGGAGAAAGTATGGAAGATATAAAGGAGTGAGAGAGAGTAGGAACGGAATGAGGAAGAGAGGGGAGAGGAGGGAGGATGGGAATGACAGCGAGTAAGAAGGGAATGAGGGAGAGGACAGAATGAGAAAAAGGGGAGGGATTAAGGAAGGGGACAGAGGGAATAAGGGAGAGGAGGTAGGAAGCGAGGGCTATGACTGAAGGTACGTAAGTAGATAGGGAGGGAGGGAATGAGAGAGCTGACGGAGAGGAGGAAGGGAGGGAGTGAATGAGAGAGGGGATGGAGGGAACTCTTGGAGTTTTGTCCGGTATTGATAGGACTGCTAAATAATGAGCTCGGAAGAACACAGGCGGAAATTTAGATTTCAAAACACTGGAGCAGAATGAGACCATTCAGCCCATCCAATCTGTCAGAAGCACATTTAATTTACTATCCCATTCACCTATCTTCTCCCCGTATCCCATCATGCCCCGACCAATCAGCAACTTACCAATCACTGCCTTAAATATACCCAATGACCTGTCCTATAAAGCCGTCTCAGGCATCAAATTCCACAGCTGGACCACCTGACATCTAAAGAAACTCCTCCTTGTCTCAGTTCCAAATGGATGCCCCTCTATTCTGAGTCTGTGTCCTCTGGTCCTAGACTACCCGACTACAGGAAACATCCTCTCCACATCCACTCTATCTGTGTCCTCTGGTCCTAGACTCCCCCATTACAGGAAACATCCTCTCCACATCCACTCTGTCTGTGTCCACTTGTCCTAGACTCCACCACTATAGGAATCATCCTCTCCACATCCACTCTATCTGTGTCCTCTGGTCCGAGACTCCCCCACTGTAGGAAACATCCTCTCCACATCAACTCTATCTGTGTCCACTGGTCCTACACTCCCCCACTATTGGAAACATCCACTCCATCTGTGTCCTCTGGTCCTGGACTTCCTCACTATAGGAAACATCCTCACCACATCACTCCATCTGTGTCCTCTGGTCCTAGACTCCCCCCTTTATAGGAAACATCCTCTCCACATCCACTCTATCAGTGTCCTCTGGTCCTAGACTCCCCCACAATAGGAAACATCCTCTCCACATCCACTCTCTCTTTGTCCTCTGGTCCTAGACTCCCCCACTATAGGAAACATCCTCTCCACATCCACTCTATCTGTGTCCTCTGGTCCTAGACTCCCCCACTATAGGAAACATCCTCTCCACATCCACTCTATCTGTGTCCTCTGGTCCCAGACTCCCCCCTTTATAGGAAACATCCTCTCCACATCCACTCTATCTATCCCCTCTGGTCCTCGACACCCCCACTACAGGAATCATCCTCTCCACATCCACTCTATCTATCACCTCTGGTCCTCGACTCCCCCAATACAGGAAACATCCTCTCCTCATTCACTCTATCTGTGACCTCTGGTCCTAGACTCCCCCACTATAGGAAACATCCTCTCCACATCCACTCTATCTGTGTCCTCTGGTCCTAGACTCCCCCACTACAGGAAACATCCTCTCCACATCCACTCTGTCTGTGTCCTCTGGTCCTAGACTCCCCCACTATAGGAAACATCCTCTCCACATCCACTCTGTCTGTGTCCTCTGGTCCTAGACTCCCCCACTATAGGAAACATCCTCCCCACATTCACTCCATCTGTGTCCTCTGGTCCTAGACTCACCCAATATAGGAAACATCCTCTCCACATCCACTCTATCTGTGACCTCTGGTCCTAGACTCCCCCACTACAGGAAACATCCTCTCCACATCCACTCTATCTGTGTCCTCTGGGTCTAGACTCCCCCACTACAGGAAACATCCTCTCCACATCCACTCTATCTGTGTCCTCTGGTCCTAGACTCCCCCACTATAGGAAACATCCTCTCCACATCCACTCTGTCTGTGTCCTCTGGTCCTAGACTCCCCCACTATAGGAAACATCCTCTCCACATCCACTCTATCTGTGTCCTCTGGTCCTAGACTACCCCACTACAGGAAACATCCTCTCCACATCCACTCTATCTGTGTCCTCTGGTCCTAGACTCCCCCACTATAGGAATCATCCTCTCGACATCCACTCTCTCTGTGTCCTCTGGTCCTAGACTCCCCCACTACAGGAAACATCCTCTTCACATCCACTCTCTCTGTGTCCTCTGGTCCCAGACTCCCCCACTACAGGAAACATCCTCTCCACAACCACTCTATCTGTGTCCTCTGGTCCTAGACTCCCCCACTACAGGAAACATCCTCTCCACATCCACTCTCTCTGTGTCCTCTGATCCCAGACTCCCCCAATACAGGAAATATCCTCTCCACATCCACTCTATCTGTGTCCTCTGGTCCTAGACTCCCCCACTGTAGGAATCATCCTCTCCACATCCACTCTATCTGTGTCCTCTGGTCCTAGACTCCACCACTATAGGAAACATCCTCTCCACATCCACTCTATCTGTGTCCTCTGGACCTAGATTCCCCCACTATAGGAAACATCCTCTCCACATCCACTCTATCTGTGTCCTCTGGTCCCAGACTCACCCACTATTGGAAACATCCTCTCTACATCCACTCTATCTGTGTCCTCTGGTCCTCGATTCCCCCACTATAGGAAACATACTCTCCACATCCACTCTCTCTGTGTCCTCTGGTCCTAGATTCCCCCTATAGGAAACATCCTCTCCACATCCACTCTATCTGTGTCCTCTGGTCCTAGACTCCCCCACTATGGGAAACATCCTCTCCACATCCACTCTATCTGTGTCCTCTGTTCCTAGACTACCCCACTATAGGAAACATCCTCTCCACATCCACTCTGTCTGTGTCCTCTTATCCTAGACTCCACCACTATAGGAATCATTCTCTCCACATCCACTCTATCTGTGTCCTCTGGTCCTAGATTCCCTCACAATAGGAAACATACTCTCCACATCCACTCGATCTGTGTCCACTGGTACTAGATTCCCCCACTATAGGAAACATCCTCTCCACATCCACTCTATCTGTGTCCTCTGGTCCCAGACTCCCCCACTATTGGAAACATCCTCCCCACATCCACTCTATCTGTGTCCTCTGGTCCCAGTCTCCCCCACTATAGGAAACATCCTCTCCACATCCACTCTATCTGTGTCCTCTGGTCCTCGATTCCCTCACTATAGGAAACATACTCTCCACATCCACTCTATCTGTGTCCTCTGGTCCAAGATTCCCCCACTATAGGAAACATCCTCTCCACATCCACTCTATCTGTGTCCTCTGGTCCTAGACTCCCCCATTATGGGAAACATCCTCTCCACATCCACTCTATCTGTGTCCTCTAGTCCTAGACTACCCCACTATAGGAAACATCCTCTCCACATCCACTCTATCTGTGTCCTCTGGTCATAGACTCCCCCACTATAGGAAACATCCTCTCCAGATCCACTCTATCTGTGTCCTCTGGTCCTAGACTCCCCCCTTTATAGGAAACATCTTCTCCACATCCACTCTATCTATCCCCTCTGGTCCTCGACTACCCCACTACAGGAGTCATCCTCTCCACATCCACTCTATCAGAGTCCTCTGGTCCTAGACTCCCCCACTATAGGAAACATCCTCTCCACATCCACTCTCTCTGTGTCCTCTGGTCCTAGACTCCCCCCTTTATAGGAAACATCCTCTGCACATCCACTCTATCTATCCCCTCTGGTCCTCGACTCCCCCACTACAGGAATCATCCTCTCCGCATCCACTCTATCTATCCCCTCTGGTCCTCGACTCCCCCAGTACAGGAAACATCCGCTCCACATCCACTCTATCTGTGTCCTCTGGTCATAGACTCCTCAACTACAGGAAACATCCTCTTCACATCCACTCTATCTGTGTCCTCTGTTCCTAGACTCCCCCACTATAGTAAACATCCTCTCCACATCCACTCTGTCTGTGCCCTCATATCCTAGACTCCCCCACTGTAGGAAACATCCTCTCCACATCAACGCTATCTGTGTCCACTGGTCCTACACTCCCCCACTATTGGAAACATCCTCTCCACATCCACTCTATCTGTGTCCTCTGGTCCTGGACACCCCCACTACAGGAATCATCCTCTCCACATCCACTCTATCTATCACCTCTGGTCCTCGACTCCCCCAGTACAGGAAACAACCTCTCCACATCCACTCTCTCTGTGTCCTCTGATCCCAGACTCCCCCACTACAGGAAATATCCTCTCCACATCCACTCTATATGTGTCCTCTGTTCCTAGACTACCCCACTGTAGGAATCATCCTCTCCACATCCACTCTATCTGTGTCCTCTGGTCCTAGACTCCACCACTATAGGAAACATCCTCTCCACATCCACTCTATCTATCCCCTCTGGTCCTTGACACCCCCACTACAGGAATCATCCTCTCCACATCCACTCTATCTATCACCTCTGGTCCTCGACTCCCCCAGTACAGGAAACATCCTCTCCACATCCACTCTCTCTGTGTCCTCTGATCCCAGACTCCCCCACTACAGGAAATATCCTCTCCACATCCACTCTATATGTGTCCTCTGTTCCTAGACTACCCCACTGTAGGAATCATCCTCTCCACATCCACTCTATCTGTGTCCTCTGGTCCTAGACTCCACCACTATAGGAAACATCCTCTCCACATCCACTCTATCTGTGTCCTCTGGTCCTAGATTCCCTCACAATAGGAAACATACTCTCCACATCCACTCTATCTGTGTCCACTGGTCCTAGATTCCCCAACTATAGGAAACAACCTCTCCTCATCCACTCTATCTGTGTCCACTGGTCCGACACTCCCCCACTATTGGAAACATCCACTCCATCTGTGTCCTCTGGTCCTGGACTTCCCCACTATAGGAAACATCCTCTCCACATCCACTCTATCTGTGTCCTCTGGTCATAGACTCCCCCACTATAGGAAACATCCTCTCCAGATCCACTCTATCTGTGTCCTCTGGTCATAGACTCCCCCACTATAAAAAACATCCTCTCCACATCCACTCTATCTGTGTCCTATGGTCCTAGACTCCCCCACTATAGGAAACATCCTCTCCACATCCACTCTATCTGTGTCCTCTGGTCATAGACTCCCCCACTACAGGAATCATCCTCTCCACATCCACTCTATCTGTGTCCTCTGGTCCTAGACTCCCCCACTATAGGAAACATCCTCTCCACATCCACTCTCTCTGTGTCCTCTGGTACTAGACTCCCCCCTTTATAGGAAACATCCTCTCCACATCCAAACTAACTATCCCCTCTGGTCCTCGACACCCCCACTACAGGAATCATCCTCTCCACATCCACTCTATCTGTGTCCACTGGTCCGACACTCCCCCACTATTGGAAACATCCACTCCATCTGTGTCCTCTGGTCCTGGACTTCCCCACTATAGGAAACATCCTCTCCACATCCACTCTATCTGTGTCCTCTGGTCATAGACTCCCCCACTATAGGAAACATCCTCTCCAGATCCACTCTATCTGTGTCCTCTGGTCATAGACTACCCCACTATAGGAAACATCCTCTCCACATCCACTCTATCTGTGTCCTATGGTCCTAGACTCCCCCACTATAGGAAACATCCTCTCCACATCCACTCTATCTGTGTCCTCTGGTCATAGACTCCCCCACTACAGGAATCATCCTCTCCACATCCACTCTATCTGTGTCCTCTGGTCCTAGACTCCCCCACTATAGGAAACATCCTCTCCACATCCACTCTCTCTGTGTCCTCTGGTACTAGACTCCCCCCTTTATAGGAAACATCCTCTCCACATCCACACTAACTATCCCCTCTGGTCCTCGACACCACCACTACAGGAATCATCCTCTCCACATCCACTCTATCTATCACCTCTGGTCCTCGACTCCCCCAGTACAGGAAACATCCTCTCCACATCCACTCCACCAGTGTCCTCTGGTCCTAGACTCCCCAACTATAGGAAACATCCTCTCCACATTCACTACATCTGTGTCCTCTGGTCCTAGACTCACCCACTATAGGAAACATCCTCTCCACATCCACTCTATCTGTGACCTCTGGTCCTAGAATCCCCCACTATAGGAAACATCCTCTCCACATCCACGCTATCTGTGTCCTCTGGTCCTAGACTCCCCCATTACAGGAAACATCCTCTCCACATCCACACTAACTGTGTCCTCTGGTCCTAGACTCCCCCACTATGGGAAACATCCTCTCCACATCCACTCTATCTGTGTCCTCTGGTCCTAGACTCCCCCCTTTATAGGAAACATCCTCTCCACATCCACTCTATCTATCCCCTCTGGTCCTCGACTCCCTCACTATAGGAATCATCCTCTCCACATCCACTCTATCTATCCCCTCTGGTCCTCGACTCGCTCACTATAGGAATCATCCTCTCCACATCCACTCTGTCTGTGTCCTCTGGTCCTGGACTCCCCCACTACAGGAATCATCCTCTCCACATCCACTCTATCTATCCCCTCTGGTCCTCGACTCCCCCAGTACAGGAAACATCCGCTCCACATCCACTCTATCTGTGTCCTCTGGTCATAGACTCCTCAACTACAGGAAACATCCTCTCCACATCCACTCTATCTGTGTCCTCTGTTCCTAGACTCCCCCACTATAGTAAACATCCTCTCCACATCCACTCTGTCTGTGCCCTCATATCCTAGACTCCCCCACTGTAGGAAACATCCTCTCCACATCAACGCTATCAATGTCCACTGGTCCTACACTCCCCCACTATTGGAAACATCCTCTCCACATCCACTCTATCTATCCCCTCTGGTCCTTGACACCGCCACTACAGGAATCATCCTCTCCACATCCACTCTATCTATCACCTCTGGTCCTCGACTCCCCCAGTACAGGAAACATCCTCTCCACATCCACTCTCTCTGTGTCCTCTGATCCCAGACTCCCCCACTACAGGAAATATCCTCTCCACATCCACTCTATATGTGTCCTCTGTTCCTAGACTACCCCACTGTAGGAATCATCCTCTCCACATCCACTCTATCTGTGTCCTCTGGTCCTAGACTCCACCACTATAGGAAACATCCTCTCCACATCCACTCTATCTGTGTCCTCTGGTCCTAGATTCCCTCACAATAGGAAACATACTCTCCACATCCACTCTATCTGTGTCCACTGGTCCTAGATTCCCCAACTATAGGAAACAACCTCTCCACATCCACTCTATCTGTGTCCACTGGTCCGACACTCCCCCACTATTGGAAACATCCACTCCATCTGTGTCCTCTGGTCCTGGACTTCCCCACTATAGGAAACATCCTCTGCACATCCACTCTATCTGTGTCCTCTGGTCATAGACTCCCCCACTATAGGAAACATCCTCTCCAGATCCACTCTATCTGTGTCCTCTGGTCATAGACTCCCCCACTATAGGAAACATCCTCTCCACATCCACTCTATCTGTGTCCTATGGTCCTAGACTCCCCCACTATAGGAAACATCCTCTCCACATCCACTCTATCTGTGTCCTCTGGTCATAGACTCCCCCACTACAGGAATCATCCTCTCCACATCCACTCTATCTGTGTCCTCTGGTCCTAGACTCCCCCACTATAGGAAACATCCTCTCCACATCCACTCTCTCTGTGTCCTCTGGTACTAGACTCCCCCCTTTATAGGAAACATCCTCTCCACATCCACACTAACTATCCCCTCTGGTCCTCGACACCCCCACTACAGGAATCATCCTCTCCACATCCACTCTATCTATCACCTCTGGTCCTCGACTCCCCCAGTACAGGAAACATCCTCTCCACATTCACTCTAACTGTGTCCTCAGGTCCTAGACTCCCCAGCTACAGGAAACATCCTCTCCACATCCACTCCACCAGTGTCCTCTGGTCCTAGACTCCCCCACTATAGGAAACATCCTCTCCACATTCACTACATCTGTGTCCTCTGGTCCTAGACTCACCCACTATAGGAAACATCCTCTCCACATCCACTCTATCTGTGACCTCTGGTCCTAGAATCCCCACCTATAGGAAACATCCTCTCCACATCCACTCTATCTGTGTCCTCTGGTCCTAGACTCCCCCATTACAGGAAACATCCTCTCCACATCCACACTAACTGTGTCCTCTGGTCCTAGACTCCCCCACTATGGGAAACATCCTCTCCACATCCACTCTGTCTGTGTCCTCTTGTCCTAGACTCCACCACTATAGGAATCATCCTCTCCACATCCACTCTATCTGTGTCCTCTGGTCATAGACTCCCCCACTATAGGAAACATCCTCTCCAGATCCACTCTATCAGTGTCCTCTGGTCCTAGACTCCCCCACTATAGGAAACATCCTCTCCACATTCACTACATCTGTGTCCTCTGGTCCTAGACTCACCCACTATAGGAAACATCCTCTCCACATCCACTCTATCTGTGACCTCTGGTCCTAGAATCCCCCACTATAGGAAACATCCTCTCCACATCCACTCTATCTGTGTCCTCTGGTCCTAGACTCCCCCATTACAGGAAACATCCTCTCCACATCCACACTAACTGTGTCCTCTGGTCCTAGACTCCCCCACTATGGGAAACATCCTCTCCACATCCACTCTATCTGTGTCCTCTGTTCCTAGACTCCCCCACTATAGGAAACATCCTCTCCACTTCCACTCTGTCTGTGTCCTCTTGTCCTAGACTCCACCACTATAGCAATCATCCTCTCCACATCCACTCTATCTGTGTCCTCTGGTCCGAGACTCCCCCACTGTAGGAAACATCCTCTCCACATCAACTCTATCTGTGTCCACTGGTCCTACACTCCCCCACTATTGGAAACATCCACTCCATCTGTGTCCGCTGGTCCTGGACTTCCCCACTATAGGAAACATCCTCACCACATCCACTCTATCAGTGTCCTCTGGTCCGAGACTCCCCCACTGTAGGAAACATCCTCTCCACATCAACTCTATCTGTGTCCACTGGTCCTACACTACCCCACTATTGGAAACATCCACTCTATCTGTGTCCTCTGGTCCTGGACTTCCCCACTATAGGAAACATCCTCTCCACATCCACTCTATCTGTGTCCTCTGCTCCTAGACTCCCCCATTACAGGAAACATCCTCTCCACATCCACACTAACTGTGTCCTCTGGTCCTAGACTCCCCCACTATGGGAAACATCCTCTCCACATCCACTCTATCTGTGTACTCTGTTCCTAGACTCCCCCACTATAGGAAACATCCTCTCCACTTCCACTCTGTCTGTGTCCTCTTGTCCTAGACTCCACCACTATAGGAATCATCCTCTCCACATCCACTCTATCTGTGTCCTCTGGTCCGAGACTCCCCCACTGTAGGAAACATCCTCTCCACATCAACTCTATCTGTGTCCACTGGTCCTACACTCCCCCACTATTGGAAACATCCACTCCATCTGTGTCCTCTGGTCCTGGACTTCCCCACTATAGGAAACATCCTCACCACATCCACTCTATCTGTGTCCTCTGGTCATAGACTCCCCCACTATAGGAAACATCCTCTCCAGATCCACTCTATCAGTGTCCTCTGGTCCTAGACTCCCCCACTACCGGAAACATCCTCTCCACATCCACTCTATCAGTGTCCTCTGGTCCTAGGCTCCCCCACTATAGGAAACATCCTCTCCACATCCACTCTCTCTGTGTCCTCTGGTACTAGACTCCCCCCATTATAGGAAACATCCTCTCCACATCCACTCTATCACTGTCCTCTGGTCCTAGACTCCCCCACTACAGGAAACATCCTCTCCACATCCACTCCACCAGTGTCCTCTGGTCCTAGACTCACCGACTATAGGAAATATCCTCTCCACATCCACACTGTCTGTGTCCTCTGGTCCTAGACTCCCTCACTATAGGAAACATCCTCTCCACATTCAATCCATCTGTGTCCTCTGGTCCTAGACTCCCCCACTACAGGAAACATCCTCTCTACATCCACTCTATCTGTGACCTCTGGTCCTAGACTCCCCCACTACAGGAAACATCCTCTCCACATCCACTCTATCTGTGTCCTCTGGGCCTAGACTCCCCCACTACAGGAAACATCCTCTCCACATCCACTCTATCTGTGTCCTCTGGTCCTAGACTCCCCCACTATAGGAAACATCCTCTCCACATCCACTCTGTCTGTGTCCTCTGGTCCCAGACTCCCCCACTACAGGAAATATCCTCTCCACATCCACTCTATCTGAGTCCTCTGGTCCTAGACTCCCCCACTATAGGAAACATCCTCTCCACATCCACTCTATCTGTGTCCTCTGGTCCTAGACTCCCCCACTACAGGAAATATCCTCTCCACATCCACTCTATCTGTGTCCTCTAGTCCTAGACTCCCCCACTACAGGAAACATCCTCTCCACATCCACTCTATCTGTGTCCTCTGGTCCTAGACTCCCCCACTATAGGAAACATCCTCTCCAAATCCACTCTATCTGTGTCCTCTGGTCCTAGACTCCCCCACTATAGGAATCATCCTCTCGACATCCACTCTCTCTGTGTCCTCTGGTCCTAGACTCCCCCACTACAGGAAACATCCTCTTCACATCCACTCTCTCTGTGTCCTCTGGTCCCAGACTCCCCCACTACAGGAAACATCCTCTCCACATCCACTCTATCTGTGTCCTCTGGTCCTAGACTCCCCCAATACAGGAAACATCCTCTCCACTACACTCTATCTGTGTCCTCTGGTCCTAGACTCCACCACTATAGGAAACATCCTCTCCACATCCACTCTATCTGTGTCCTCTGGACCTAGATTCCACCACTATAGGAAACATCCTCTCCACATCCACTCTATCTGTGTCCTCTGGTCCCAGACTCCCCCACTATTGGAAACATCCTCTCTACATCCACTCTATCTGTGTCCTCTGGACCTAGACTCCACCACTATAGGAAACATCCTCTCCACTACACTATCTGTGTCCTCTGGTCCTAGACTCCACCACTATAGGAAACATCCTCTCCAGATCCACTCTATCTGTGTCCTCTGGTCCTAGACTCCCCCATTATGGGAAACATCCTCTCCACATCCACTCTATCTGTGTCCTCTGGTCCTAGACTCCCCCATTATGGGAAACATCCTCTCCACATCCACTCTATCTGTGTCCTCTGGTCCTAGACTCCCCCACTATAGGAAACATCCTCTCCACATCCACTCTATCTGTGTCCTCTGGTCCTAGACTCCCCCACTATGGGAAACATCCTCTCCACATCCACTCTATCTGTGTCCTCTGGTCCTAGACTCCCCCACTACAGGAAACATCCTCTCCACATCCACTCTATCTGTGTCCTCTGGTCATAGACTCCCCCACTTTCGGAAACATCCTCTCCACATCCACTCTATCCGTGTCCTCTGGTCCTAGACTCCCCCACTATAGGAAACATCCACTCTATCTGTGTCCCCAGGTCCTAGTCTCCCCCACTATGGGAAACATGATCTCAACATCCACTCTATCTGTGTCCTCTGGTCCTAGACTCCCCACTATAGGAAACATCCTCTCCACATCCACTCTATCTGTGTCCTCTGGTCCTAAACTCCCCCACTATAGGAAACATCCTCTCCACATCCACTCTATCTGTGTCCTCTGGTCCTAGACTCCCCCACTACAGGAAACATCCGCTCCACATCCACTCTATCTGTGTCCTCTGGTCCTAGACTCCCCCACTACAGGAAACATCCTCTCCACATCCACTCTATCTGTGTCCTCTGGTCCTAGACGACCTCACTATAGGAATCATCCTCTCGACTTCCACTCTCTCTGTGTCCTCTGGTCCTAGACTCCCCCACTACAGGAAACATCCTCTTCACATCCACTCTCTCTGTGTCCTCTGGTCCCAGACTCCCCCACTATAGGAAACATCCTCTCCACATCCACTCTGTCTGTGTCCTCTGGTCCTAGACTCCCCCACTACAGGAAACATGCTCTCCACATCCACACTCTCTGTGTCCTCTGATCCCAGACACCCCCACTACAGGAAACATCCTCTCTACATCCACTCTATCTGTGTCCTCTGGACCTAGACTCCCCCACTATAGGAAACATCCTCTGCACATCCACTCTATCTGTGTCCTCTGTTAATAGACTCCCCCACTATAGGAAACATCCTCTCCACATCCACTGTATCTGTGTCCTCTGGTCCTAGACTCCCCCACTATAGGAAACATCCACTCTATCTGTATCCCCTGGTCCTAGTCTCCCCCACTGTATGAAACATGATCTCCACATCCACTCTATCTGTGTCCTCTGGTCCTAGACTCCCCCACTATAGGAAACATCCTCTCCACATCCACTCTATCTGTGTCCTCTGGTCCTAGACTCCCCCACTATAGGAAACATCCTCTCCACATCCACTCTATCTGTGTCCTCTGGTCCTAGACGACCCCACTATAGGAATCATCCTCTCGACTTCCACTCCCTCTGTGTCCTCTGGTCCTTGACTCCCCCACTACAGGAAACATCCTCTCCACATCCACTCTATCTGTGTCCTCTGGTCCTGGACTCCCCCACTATAGGAAACATCCCCTCCACATCCACTCTATCTGTGTCCTCTGGTCCTAGACTCCCCCACTATAGGAAACATCCTCTCCACATCCACTCTGTCTGTGTCCTCTGGTCCCAGACTCCCCCACTACAGGAAATATCCTCTCCACATCCACTCTATCTGTGTCCTCTGGTCCTAGACTCCCCCACTATAGGAAACATCCTCTCCACATCCACTCTATCTCTGTCCTCTGGTCCTAGACTCCCCCACTATAGGAAACATCCTCTCCACATCCACTCTATCTGTGTCCTCTGGTCCTAGACACCCCCACTACAGGAAATATCCTCTCCACATCCACTCTATCTGTGTCCTCTGGTCCTAGACTCCCCCACTACAGGAAACATCCTCTCCACATCCACTCTATCTGTGTCCTCTGGTCCTAGACTCCCCCACTATAGGAAACATCCTCTCGACATCCACTCTATCTGTGTCCTCTGGTCCTAGACTCCCCCACTATAGGAATCATCCTCTCGACATCCACTCTCTCTGTGTCCTCTGGTCCTAGACTCCCACACTACAGGAAACATCCTCTTCACATCCACTCTCTCTGTGTCCTCTGGTCCCAGACTCCCACACTACAGGAAACATCCTCTCCACATCCACTCTATCTGTGTCCTCTGGTCCTAGACTCCCCCAATACAGGAAACATCCTCTCCACATCCACTCTCTCTGTGTCCTCTGATCCCAGACTCCCCCACTACAGGAAATATCCTCTCCACATCCACTCTATCTGTGTCCTCTGGACCTAGACTCCACCACTATAGGAAACATCCTCTCCACTACACTCTATCTGTGTCCTCTGGTCCTAGACTCCACCACTATAGGAAACATCCTCTCCACATCCACTCTATCTGTGTCCTCTGGACCTAGATTCCCCCACTATAGGAAACATCCTCTCCACATCCACTCTATCTGTGTCCTCTGGTCCCAGACTCCCCCACTATTGGAAAGATCCTCTCTACATCCACTCTATCTGTGTCCTCTGGTCCTAGATTCCCGCACAAAACGAAACATACTCTCCACATCCACTCTATCTGTGTCCACTGGTCCTACATTCACCCACTATAGGAAACATCCTCTCCACATCCACTCTATCTGTGTCCTCTGGTCCCAGACTCCCCCACTATAGGAAACATCGTCTCCACATCCACTCTATCTGTGTCCTCTGGTCCTAGACTCCCCCACTACAGGAAACATCCTCTCCACATCCACTCTATCTGTGTCCTCTGTTCCTAGACTCCCCCAATATAGGAAACATCCTCTCCACATCCACTCTGTCAGTGTCCTCTGGTCCGAGACTCCCCCACTATAGGAAACATCCCCTCGACTTCCACTCCCTCTGTGTCCTCTGGTCCTAGACTCCCCCACTACAGGAATCATCCTCTTCACATCCACTCTCTCTGTGTCCTCCGGTCCTAGACTCCCCCACTACAGGAAACATCCTCTCCACATCCACTCTATCTGTGTCCTCTGGTCCTAGACTCCCCCACTACAGGAAACATCCTCTCCACATCCACACTCTCCACCACTATAGGAAACATCCACTCTATCTGTGTCCTCTGGTCCTAGACTCCCCCACTACAGGAAACATCCTCTCCACATCCACTCTATCTGTGTCCTCTGGTCATAGACTCCCCCACTTTCGGAAACATCCTCTCCACATCGACTCTATCTGAGTCCTCTGGTCCTAAACTCCCGCACTATAGGAAACATCCTCTCCACATCCACTCTATCTGTGTCCTCTGGTCCTAGACTCCCCCACTACAGGAAACATCCGCTCCACATCCACTCTATCTGTGTCCTCTGGTCCTAGACTCCCCCACTACAGGAAACATCCTCTCCACATCCACTCTATCTGTGTCCTCTGGTCCTAGACGACCCCACTATAGGAATCATCCTCTCGACTTCCACTCTCTCTGTGTCCTCTGGTCCTAGACTCCCCCACTACAGGAAACATCCTCTTCACATCCACTCTCTCTGTGTCCTCTGGTCCCAGACTCCCCCACTATAGGAAACATCCTCTCCACATCCACTCTGTCTGTGTCCTCTGGTCCTAGACTCCCCCACTACAGGAAACATCCTCTCCACATCCACACTCTCTGTCTCCTCTGATCCCAGACACCCCCAATACAGGAAACATCCTCTCTACATCCACTCTATCTGTGTCCTCTGGACCTAGACCCCCCACTATAGGAAACATCCTCTGCACATCCACTCTATCTGTGTCCTCTGGTCCTAGACTCCCCCACTACAGGAAACATCCTCTCCACATCCACTCTATCTGTGTCCTCTGGTCATAGACTCCCCCACTGTATGAAACATGATCTCCACATCCACTCTATCTGTGTCCTCTGGTCCTAGACTCCCCCACTATAGGAAACATCCTCTCCACATCCACTCTATCTGTGTCCTCTGGTCCTAGACTCCCCCACTATAGGAAACATCCTCTCCACATCCACTCTATCTGTGTCCTCTGGTCCTAGACGACCCCACTATAGGAATCATCCTCTCGACTTCCACTCCCTCTGTGTCCTCTGGTCCTTGACTCCCCCACTACAGGAAACATCCTCTCCACATCCACTCTATCTGTGTCCTCTGGTCCTGGACTCCCCCACTATAGGAAACATCCCCTCCACATCCACTCTATCTGTGTCCTCTGGTCCTAGACGACCCCACTATAGGAATCATCCTCTCGACTTCCACTCTCTCTGTGTCCTCTGGTCCTAGACTCCCCCACTACAGGAAATATCCTCTCCACATCCACTCTAACTGTGTCCTCTGGTCCTAGTCTCCCCCACTGTAGGAATCATCCTCTCCACATCCAATCTATCTGTGTCCTCTGGTCCTAGACTCCACCACTATAGGAAACATCCTCTCCACATCCACTCTATCTGTGTCCTCTGGTCCTAGATTCCCGCACAATAGGAAACATACTCTCCACATCCACTCTATCTGTGTCCACTGGTCCTACATTCACCCACTATAGGAAACATCCTCTCCACATCCACTCTATCTGTGTCCTCTGGTCCCAGACTCCCCCACTATAGGAAACATCGTCTCCACATCCACTCTATCTGTGTCCTCTGGTCCTAGACTCCCCCACTACAGGAAACATCCTCTCCACATCCACTCTATCTGTGTCCTCTGTTCCTAGACTCCCCCACTATAGGAAACATCCTCTCCACATCCACTCTGTCAGAGTCCTCTGGTCCGAGACTCCCCCACTATAGGAAACATCCCCTCGACTTCCACTCCCTCTGTGTCCTCTGGTCCTAGACTCCCCCACTACAGGAATCATCCTCTTCACATCCACTCTCTCTGTGTCCTCTGGTCCTAGACTCCCCCACTACAGGAAACATCCTCTCCACATCCACTCTATCTGTGTCCTCTGGTCCTAGACTCCCCCACTACAGGAAACATCCTCTCCACATCCACACTCTCCACCACTATAGGAAACATCCACTCTATCTGTGTCCTCTGGTCCTAGACTCCCCCACTACAGGAAACATCCTCTCCACATCCACTCTATCTGTGTCCTCTGGTCATAGACTCCCCCACTTTCGGAAACATCCTCTCCACATCCACTCTATCTGTGTCCTCTGGTCCTAAACTCCCCCACTATAGGAAACATCCTCTCCACATCCACTCTATCTGTGTCCTCTGGTCCTAGACTCCCCCACTACAGGAAACATCCGCTCCACATCCACTCTATCTGTGTCCTCTGGTCCTAGACTCCCCCACTACAGGAAACATCCTCTCCACATCCACTCTATCTGTGTCCTCTGGTCCTAGACGACCCCACTATAGGAATCATCCTCTCGACTTCCACTCTCTCTGTGTCCTCTGGTCCTAGACTCCCCCACTACAGGAAACATCCTCTTCACATCCACTCTCTCTGTGTCCTCTGGTCCCAGACTCCCCCACTATAGGAAACATCCTCTCCACATCCACTCTGTCTGTGTCCTCTGGTCCTAGACTCCCCCACTACAGGAAACATCCTCTCCACATCCACACTCTCTGTGTCCTCTGATCCCAGACACCCCCACTACAGGAAACATCCTCTCTACATCCACTCTATCTGTGTCCTCTGGACCTAGACCCCCCACTATAGGAAACATCCTCTGCACATCCACTCTATCTGTGTCCTCTGGTCCTAGACTCCCCCACTACAGGAAACATCCTCTCCACATCCACTCTATCTGTGTCCTCTGGTCATAGACTCCCCCACTATAGGAAACATCCTCTCCACATCCACTGTATCTGTGTCCTCTGGTCCTAGACTCCCCCACTATAGGAAACATCCACTCTATCTGTGTCCCCTGGTCCTAGTCTCCCCCACTGTATGAAACATGATCTCCACATCCACTCTATCTGTGTCCTCTGGTCCTAGACTCCCCCACTATAGGAAACATCCTCTCCACATCCACTCTATCTGTGTCCTCTGGTCCTAGACTCCCCCACTATAGGAAACATCCTCTCCACATCCACTCTATCTGTGTCCTCTGGTCCTAGACGACCCCACTATAGGAATCATCCTCTCGACATCCACTCCCTCTGTGTCCTCTGGTCCTTGACTCCCCCACTACAGGAAACATCCTCTCCACATCCACTCTATCTGTGTCCTCTGGTCCTGGACTCCCCCACTATAGGAAACATCCCCTCCACATCCACTCTATCTGTGTCCTCTGGTCCTAGACGACCCCACTATAGGAATCATCCTCTCGACTTCCACTCTCTCTGTGTCCTCTGGTCCTAGACTCCCCCACTACAGGAAATATCCTCTCCACATCCACTCTATCTGTGTCCTCTGGTCCTAGTCTCCCCCACTGTAGGAATCATCCTCTCCACATCCAATCTATCTGTGTCCTCTGGTCCTAGACTCCACCACTATAGGAAACATCCTCTCCACATCCACTCTATCTGTGTCCTCTGGTCCTAGATTCCCGCACAATAGGAAACATACTCTCCACATCCACTCTATCTGTGTCCACTGGTCCTACATTCACCCACTATAGGAAACATCCTCTCCACATCCACTCTATCTGTGTCCTCTGGTCCCAGACTCCCCCACTATAGGAAACATCGTCTCCACATCCACTCTATCTGTGTCCTCTGGTCCTAGACTCCCCCACTACAGGAAACATCCGCTCCACATCCACTCTATCTGTGTCCTCTGGTCCTAGACTCCCCCACTACAGGAAACATCCTCTCCACATCCACTCTATCTGTGTCCTCTGGTCCTAGACGACCCCACTATAGGAATCATCCTCTCGACTTCCACTCTCTCTGTGTCCTCTGGTCCTAGACTCCCCCACTACAGGAAACATCCTCTTCACATCCACTCTCTCTGTGTCCTCTGGTCCCAGACTCCCCCACTATAGGAAACATCCTCTCCACATCCACTCTGTCTGTGTCCTCTGGTCCTAGACTCCCCCACTACAGGAAACATCCTCTCCACATCCACACTCTCTGTGTCCTCTGATCCCAGACACCCCCACTACAGGAAACATCCTCTCTACATCCACTCTATCTGTGTCCTCTGGACCTAGACCCCCCACTATAGGAAACATCCTCTGCACATCCACTCTATCTGTGTCCTCTGGTCCTAGACTCCCCCACTACAGGAAACATCCTCTCCACATCCACTCTATCTGTGTCCTCTGGTCATAGACTCCCCCACTATAGGAAACATCCTCTCCACATCCACTCTATCTGTGTCCTCTGGTCCTAGACTCCCCCACTACAGGAAACATCCGCTCCACATCCACTCTATCTGTGTCCTCTGGTCCTAGACTCGCCCACTACAGGAAACATCCTCTCCACATCCACTCTATCTGTGTCCTCTGGTCCTAGACGACCCCACTATAGGAATCATCCTCTCGACTTCCACTCTCTCTGTGTCCTCTGGTCCTAGACTCCCCCACTACAGGAAACATCCTCTTCACATCCACTCTCTCTGTGTCCTCTGGTCCCAGACTCCCCCACTATAGGAAACATCCTCTCCACATCCACTCTGTCTGTGTCCTCTGGTCCTAGACTCCCCCACTACAGGAAACATCCTCTACACATCCACACTCTCTGTGTCCTCTGATCCCAGACACCCC
Source organism: Hypanus sabinus (assembly GCF_030144855.1). Lineage (NCBI taxonomy): Eukaryota > Metazoa > Chordata > Chondrichthyes > Myliobatiformes > Dasyatidae > Hypanus > Hypanus sabinus. The sequence continues at coordinate 246,314 of NW_026781235.1, read as the reverse complement.
CACTACAGGAAACATCCTCTCTACATCCACTCTATCTGTGTCCTCTGGACCTAGACCCCCCACTATAGGAAACATCCTCTGCACATCCACTCTATCTGTGTCCTCTGGTCCTAGACTCCCCCACTACAGGAAACATCCTCTCCACATCCACTCTATCTGTGTCCTCTGGTCATAGACTCCCCCACTATAGGAAACATCCTCTCCACATCCACTGTATCTGTGTCCTCTGGTCCTAGACTCCCCCACTATAGGAAACATCCACTCTATCTGTGTCCCCTGGTCCTAGTCTCCCCCACTGTATGAAACATGATCTCCACATCCACTCTATCTGTGTCCTCTGGTCCTAGACTCCCCCACTATAGGAAACATCCTCTCCACATCCACTCTATCTGTGTCCTCTGGTCCTTGACTCCCCCACTATAGGAAACATCCTCTCCACATCCACTCTATCTGTGTCCTCTGGTCCTAGACGACCCCACTATAGGAATCATCCTCTCGACTTCCACTCCCTCTGTGTCCTCTGGTCCTTGACTCCCCCACTACAGGAAACATCCTCTCCACATCCACTCTATCTGTGTCCTCTGGTCCTGGACTCCCCCACTATAGGAAACATCCCCTCCACATCCACTCTATCTGTGTCCTCTGGTCCTAGACGACCCCACTATAGGAATCATCCTCTCGACTTCCACTCTCTCTGTGTCCTCTGGTCCTAGACTCCCCCACTACAGGAAATATCCTCTCCACATCCACTCTATCTGTGTCCTCTGTTCCTAGTCTCCCCCACTGTAGGAATCATCCTCTCCACATCCAATCTATCTGTGTCCTCTGGTCCTAGACTCCACCACTATAGGAAACATCCTCTCCACATCCACTCTATCTGTGTCCTCTGGTCCTAGATTCCCGCACAATAGGAAACATACTCTCCACATCCACTCTATCTGTGTCCACTGGTCCTACATTCACCCACTATAGGAAACATCCTCTCCACATCCACTCTATCTGTGTCCTCTGGTCCCAGACTCCCCCACTATAGGAAACATCGTCTCCACATCCACTCTATCTGTGTCCTCTGGTCCTAGACTCCCCCACTACAGGAAACATCCTCTCCACATCCACTCTATCTGTGTCCTCTGTTCCTAGACTCCCCCACTATAGGAAACATCCTCTCCACATCCACTCTGTCAGTGTCCTCTGGTCCGAGACTCCCCCACTATAGGAAACATCCCCTCGACTTCCACTCCCTCTGTGTCCTCTGGTCCTAGACTCCCCCACTACAGGAATCATCCTCTTCACATCCACTCTCTCTGTGTCCTCTGGTCCTAGACTCCCCCACTACAGGAAACATCCTCTCCACATCCACTCTATCTGTGTCCTCTGGTCCTAGACTCCCCCACTACAGGAAACATCCTCTCCACATCCACACTCTCCACCACTATAGGAAACATCCACTCTATCTGTGTCCTCTGGTCCTAGACTCCCCCACTACAGGAAACATCCTCTCCACATCCACTCTATCTGTGTCCTCTGGTCATAGACTCCCCCACTTTCGGAAACATCCTCTCCACATCCACTCTATCTGTGTCCTCTGATCCTAGACTCCCCCACTATAGGAAACATCCACTCTATCTGTGTCCCCAGGTCCTAGTCTCCCCCACTATGGGAAACATGATCTCCACATCCACTCTATCTGTGTCCTCTGGTCCTAGACTCCCCACTATAGGAAACATCCTCTCCACATCCACTCTATCTGTGTCCTCTGGTCCTAAACTCCCCCACTATAGGAAACATCCTCTCCACATCCACTCTATCTGTGTCCTCTGGTCCTAGACTCCCCCACTACAAGAAACATCCGCTCCACATCCACTCTATCTGTGTCCTCTGGTCCTAGACTCCCCCACTACAGGAAACATCCTCTCCACATCCACTCTATCTGTGTCCTCTGGTCCTAGACGACCCCACTATAGGAATCATCCTCTCGACTTCCACTCTCTCTGTGTCCTCTGGTCCTAGACTCCCCCACTACAGGAAACATCCTCTTCACATCCACTCTCTCTGTGTCCTCTGGTCCCAGACTCCCCCACTATAGGAAACATCCTCTCCACATCCACTCTGTCTGTGTCCTCTGGTCCTAGACTCCCCCACTACAGGAAACATCCTCTCCACATCCACACTCTCTGTGTCCTCTGATCCCAGACACCCCCACTACAGGAAACATCCTCTCTACATCCACTCTATCTGTGTCCTCTGGACCTAGACTCCCCCACTATAGGAAACATCCTCTGCACATCCACTCTATCTGTGTCCTCTGGTCCTAGACTCCCCCACTACAGGAAACATCCTCTCCACATCCACTCTATCTGTGTCCTCTGGTCATAGACTCCCCCACTATAGGAAACATCCTCTCCACATCCACTGTATCTGTGTCCTCTGGTCCTAGACTCCCCCACTATAGGAAACATCCACTCTATCTGTGTCCCCTGGTCCTAGTCTCCCCCACTGTATGAAACATGATCTCCACATCCACTCTATCTGTGTCCTCTGGTCCTAGACTCCCCCACTATAGGAAACATCCTCTCCACATCCACTCTATCTGTGTCCTCTGGTCCTAGACTCCCCCACTATAGGAAACATCCTCTCCACATCCACTCTATCTGTGTCCTCTGGTCCTAGACGACCCCACTATAGGAATCATCCTCTCGACTTCCACTCCCTCTGTGTCCTCTGGTCCTTGACTCCCCCACTACAGGAAACATCCACTCCACATCCACTCTATCTGTGTCCTCTGGTCCTGGACTCCCCCACTATAGGAAACATCCCCTCCACATCCACTCTATCTGTGTCCTCTGGTCCTAGACGACCCCACTATAGGAATCATCCTCTCGACTTCCACTCTCTCTGTGTCCTCTGGTCCTAGACTCCCCCACTACAGGAAATATCCTCTCCACATCCACTCTATCTTTGTCCTCTGGTCCTAGTCTCCCCCACTGTAGGAATCATCCTCTCCACATCCAATCTATCTGTGTCCTCTGGTCCTAGACTCCACCACTATAGGAAACATCCTCTCCACATCCACTCTATCTGTGTCCTCTGGTCCTAGATTCCCGCACAATAGGAAACATACTCTCCACATCCACTCTATCTGTGTCCACTGGTCCTACATTCACCCACTATAGGAAACATCCTCTCCACATCCACTCTATCTGTGTCCTCTGGTCCCAGACTCCCCCACTATAGGAAACATCGTCTCCACATCCACTCTATCTGTGTCCTCTGGTCCTAGACTCCCCCACTACAGGAAACATCCTCTCCACATCCACTCTATCTGTGTCCTCTGTTCCTAGACTCCCCCACTATAGGAAACATCCTCTCCACATCCACTCTGTCAGTGTCCTCTGGTCCGAGACTCCCCCACTATAGGAAACATCCCCTCGACTTCCACTCCCTCTGTGTCCTCTGGTCCTAGACTCCCCCACTACAGGAATCATCCTCTTCACATCCACTCTCTCTGTGTCCTCTGGTCCTAGACTCCCCCACTACAGGAAACATCCTCTCCACATCCACTCTATCTGTGTCCTCTGGTCCTAGACTCCCCCACTACAGGAAACATCCTCTCCACATCCACACTCTCCACCACTATAGGAAACATCCACTCTATCTGTGTCCCCTGGTCCTAGTCTCCACCACTATAGGAAACATCCTCTCCACATCCACTCTATCTGTGTCCTCTGGTCCTAGACTCCTCCCACTCTAGGAATCATCCTCTCCACATCCACTCTCTCTGTGTCCTCTGGTCCCAGACTCCCCCACTACAGGAAACATCCTCTACACATCCACTCTATCTGTGTCCTCTGGTCCTAGACTCTCCCACTATAGGAAACATCCCCTCCACATCCACTCTATCTGTGTCCTCTGGTCATAGACTCCGCCACTACAGGAATCATCCTCTCCACATACACTCTATCTATCCCCTCTGGTCCTCGACTCCCCCAGCACAGGAAACATCCTCTCCACATTCACTCCATCTGTGTCCTCTGGTCCTAGACTCCCCACTGTAGGAAACATCCTCTCCACATCAACTCTATCTGTGTCCACTGCTCCTACACTCCCCCAGTATTGGAAACATCCACTCTATCTGTGTCCTCTGGTCCTAGACTCCCCCACTATAGGAAACATCCTGTCCACATCCACTCTCTCTGTGTCCTCTGGTCCTAGACTCCCCCCTTTATAGGAAACATCCTCTCCACATCAACTCTATCTATCCCCTCTGGTCCTCGACTCCCCCAGTACAGGAAACATCCTCTACACATTCACTCTATCTGTGTCCACTGGTCCTAGTCTCCCACACTGTATGAAACATGATCTCCACATCCACTCTATCTGTGTCCTCTGGTCCTAGACTCCCCCACTATAGGAAACATCCACTCTATCTGTGTCCCCTGGTCCTAGTCTCCCCCAATGTATGAAACATGATCTCCACATCCACTCTATCTGTGTCCTCTGGTCCTAGACTCCCCCACTATAGGAAACATCCTCTCCAGATCCACTCTATCTGTGTCCTCTGGTCCTAGACTCCCCCACTATAGGAAACATCCTCTCCACATCCACTCTATCTGTGTCCTCTGGTCCTAGACGACCCCACTATAGGAATCATCCTCTCGACTTCCACTCCCTCTGTGTCCTCTGGTCCTTGACTCCCCCACTACAGGAAACATCCTCTCCACATCCACTCTATCTGTGTCCTCTGGTCCTGGACTCCCCCACTATAGGAAACATCCCCTCCACATCCACTCTATCTGTGTCCTCTGGTCCTAGACTCCCCCACTATAGGAAACATCCTCTCCACATCCACTCTATCTGTGTCCTCTGGTCCTAGACTCTCCCACTATAGGAAACATCCTCTCCACATCCACTCTATCTGTGTCCTCTGGTCCTAGACTCCCCCACTATAGGAATCATCCTCTCGACATCCACTCTCTCTGCGTCCTCTGGTCCTAGACTCCCACACTACAGGAAACATCCTCTTCACATCCACTCTCTCGGTGTCCTCTGGTCCCAGACTCCCCCACTACAGGAAACATCCTCTCCACATCCACTCTATCTGTGTCCTCTGGTCCTAGACTCCCCCAATACAGGAAACATCCTCTCCACATCCACTCTCTCTGTGTCCTCTGATCCCAGACTCCCCCACTACAGGAAATATCCTCTCCACATCCACTCTATCTGTGTCCTCTGGACCTAGACTCCACCACTATAGGAAACATCCTCTCCACTACACTCTATCTGTGTCCTCTGGTCCTAGACTCCACCACTATAGGAAACATCCACTCCACATCCACTCTATCTGTGTCCTCTGGACCTGGATTCCCCCACTATAGGAAACATCCTCTCCACATCCACTCTATCTGTGTCCTCTGGTCCCAGACTCCCCCACTATTGGAAACATCCTCTCTACATCCACTCTATCTGTGTCCTCTGGACCTAGACTCCACCACTATAGGAAACATCCTCTCCACTACACTCTATCTGTGTCCTCTGGTCCTAGACTCCACCACTATAGGAAACATCCTCTCCAGATCCACTCTATCTGTGTCCTCTGGTCCTAGACTCCCCCATTATGGGAAACATCCTCTCCACATCCACTCTATCTGTGTCCTCTGGTCCTAGACTCCCCCATTATGGGAAACATCCTCTCCACATCCACTCTATCTGTGTCCTCTGGTCCTAGACTCCCCCACTACAGGAAACATCCTCTCCACATCCACACTCTCCACCACTATAGGAAACATCCACTCTATCTGTGTCCTCTGGTCCTAGACTCCCCCACTACAGGAAACATCCTCTCCACATCCACTCTATCTGTGTCCTCTGGTCATAGACTCCCCCACTTTCGGAAACATCCTCTCCACATCCACTCTATCTGTGTCCTCTGATCCTAGACTCCCCCACTATAGGAAACATCCACTCTATCTGTGTCCCCAGGTCCTAGTCTCCCCCACTATGGGAAACATGATCTCCACATCCACTCTATCTGTGTCCTCTGGTCCTAGACTCCCCACTATAGGAAACATCCTCTCCACATCCACTCTATCTGTGTCCTCTGGTCCTAAACTCCCCCACTATAGGAAACATCCTCTCCACATCCACTCTATCTGTGTCCTCTGGTCCTAGACTCCCCCACTACAGGAAACATCCGCTCCACATCCACTCTATCTGTGTCCTCTGGTCCTAGACTCCCCCACTACAGGAAACATCCTCTCCACATCCACTCTATCTGTGTCCTCTGGTCCTAGACGACCCCACTATAGGAATCATCCTCTCGACTTCCACTCTCTCTGTGTCCTCTGGTCCTAGACTCCCCCACTACAGGAAACATCCTCTTCACATCCACTCTCTCTGTGTCCTCTGGTCCCAGACTCCCCCACTATAGGAAACATCCTCTCCACATCCACTCTGTCTGTGTCCTCTGGTCCTAGACTCCCCCACTACAGGAAACATCCTCTCCACATCCACACTCTCTGTGTCCTCTGATCCCAGACACCCCCACTACAGGAAACATCCTCTCTACATCCACTCTATCTGTGTCCTCTGGACCTAGACTCCCCCACTATAGGAAACATCCTCTGCACATCCACTCTATCTGTGTCCTCTGGTCCTAGACTCCCCCACTACAGGAAACATCCTCTCCACATCCACTCTATCTGTGTCCTCTGGTCATAGACTCCCCCACTATAGGAAACATCCTCTCCACATCCACTGTATCTGTGTCCTCTGGTCCTAGACTCCCCCACTATAGGAAACATCCACTCTATCTGTGTCCCCTGGTCCTAGTCTCCCCCACTGTATGAAACATGATCTCCACATCCACTCTATCTGTGTCCTCTGGTCCTAGACTCCCCCACTATAGGAAACATCCTCTCCACATCCACTCTATCTGTGTCCTCTGGTCCTAGACTCCCCCACTATAGGAAACATCCTCTCCACATCCACTCTATCTGTGTCCTCTGGTCCTAGACGACCCCACTATAGGAATCATCCTCTCGACTTCCACTCCCTCTGTGTCCTCTGGTCCTTGACTCCCCCACTACAGGAAACATCCACTCCACATCCACTCTATCTGTGTCCTCTGGTCCTGGACTCCCCCACTATAGGAAACATCCCCTCCACATCCACTCTATCTGTGTCCTCTGGTCCTAGACGACCCCACTATAGGAATCATCCTCTCGACTTCCACTCTCTCTGTGTCCTCTGGTCCTAGACTCCCCCACTACAGGAAATATCCTCTCCACATCCACTCTATCTGTGTCCTCTGGTCCTAGTCTCCCCCACTGTAGGAATCATCCTCTCCACATCCAATCTATCTGTGTCCTCTGGTCCTAGACTCCACCACTATAGGAAACATCCTCTCCACATCCACTCTATCTGTGTCCTCTGGTCCTAGATTCCCGCACAATAGGAAACATACTCTCCACATCCACTCTATCTGTGTCCACTGGTCCTACATTCACCCCCTATAGGAAACATCCTCTCCACATCCACTCTATCTGTGTCCTCTGGTCCCAGACTCCCACACTATAGGAAACATCGTCTCCACATCCACTCTATCTGTGTCCTCTGGTCCTAGACTCCCCCACTACAGGAAACATCCTCTCCACATCCACTCTATCTGTGTCCTCTGTTCCTAGACTCCCCCACTATAGGAAACATCCTCTCCACATCCACTCTGTCAGTGTCCTCTGGTCCGAGACTCCCCCACTACAGGAATCATCCTCTTCACATCCACTCTCTCTGTGTCCTCTGGTCCTAGACTCCCCCACTACAGGAAACATCCTCTCCACATCCACTCTATCTGTGTCCTCTGGTCCTAGACTCCCCCACTACAGGAAACATCCTCTCCACATCCACACTCTCCACCACTATAGGAAACATCCACTCTATCTGTGTCCCCAGGTCCTAGTCTCCACCACTATAGGAAACATCCTCTCCACATCCACTCTATCTGTGCCCTCTGGTCCTAGACTCCTCCCACTCTAGGAATCATCCTCTCCACATCCACTCTCTCTGTGTCCTCTGGTCCCAGACTCCCCCACTACAGGAAACATCCTCTACACATCCACTCTATCTGTGTCCTCTGGTCCTAGACTCTCCCACTATAGGAAACATCCCCTCCACATCCACTCTATCTGTGTCCTCTGGTCATAGACTCCCCCACTACAGGAATCATCCTCTCCACATACACACTATCTATCCCCTCTGGTCCTCGACTCCCCCAGTACAGGAAACATCCTCTCCACATTCACTCCATCTGTGTCCTCTGGTCCTAGACTCCCCACTGTAGGAAACATCCTCTCCACATCAACTCTATCTGTGTCCACTGGTCCTACACTCCCCCAGTATTGGAAACATCCACTCTATCTGTGTCCTCTGGTCCTAGACTCCCCCACTATAGGAAACATCCTGTCCACATCCACTCTCTCTGTGTCCTCTGGTCCTAGACTCCCCCCTTTATAGGAAACATCCTCTCCACATCCACTCTATCTATCCCCTCTGGTCCTCGACTCCCCCAGTACAGGAAACATCCTCTACACATTCACTCTATCTGTGTCCTCTGGTCCTAGACTCCCCCACTATAGGAAACATCCTCTCCACATCCACTCTATCTGTGTCCTCTGGTCCTAGACTCCCCCACTATAGGAAACATCCTCTCGACATCCACTCTATCTGTGTCCTCTGGTCCTAGACGACCCCACTATAGGAATCATCCTCTCGACTTCCCCTCCCTCTGTGTCCTCTGGTCCTTGACTCCCCCACTACAGGAAACATCCTCTCCACATCCACTCTATCTGTGTCCTCTGGTCCTGGACTCCCCCACTATAGGAAACATCCCCTCCACATCCACTCTATCTGTGTCCTCTGGTCCTAGACTCCCCCACTATAGGAAACATCCTCTCCACATCCACTCTGTCTGTGTCCTCTGGTCCCAGACTCCCCCACTACAGGAAATATCCTCTCCACATCCACTCTATCTGTGTCCTCTGGTCCTAGACTCCCCCACTATAGGAAACATCCTCTCCACATCCACTCTATCTGTGTCCTCTGGTCCTAGACTCCCCCACTATAGGAAACATCCTCTCCACATCCACTCTATCTGTGTCCTCTGGTCCTAGACTCCCCCACTACAGGAAATATCCTCTCCACATCCACTCTATCTGTGTCCTCTGGTCCTAGACTCCCCCACTACAGGAAACATCCTCTCCACATCCACTCTATCTGTGTCCTCTGGTCCTAGACTCTCCCACTATAGGAAACATCCTCTCCACATCCACTCTATCTGTGTCCTCTGGTCCTAGACTCCCCCACTATAGGAATCATCCTCTCGACATCCACTCTCTCTGTGTCCTCTGGTCCTAGACTCCCCCACTACAGGAAACATCCTCTTCACATCCACTCTCTCTGTGTCCTCTGGTCCCAGACTCCCCCACTACAGGAAACATCCTCTCCACATCCACTCTATCTGTGTCCTCTGGTCCTAGACTCCCCCAATACAGGAAACATCCTCTCCACATCCACTCTCTCTGTGTCCTCTGATCCCAGACTCCCCCACTACAGGAAATATCCTCTCCACATCCACTCTATCTGTGTCCTCTGGACCTAGACTCCACCACTATAGGAAACATCCTCTCCACTACACTCTATCTGTGTCCTCTGGTCCTAGACTCCACCACTATAGGAAACATCCTCTCCACATCCACTCTATCTGTGTCCTCTGGACCTAGATTCCCCCACTATAGGAAACATCCTCTCCACATCCACTCTATCTGTGTCCTCTGGTCCCAGACTCCCCCACTATTGGAAACATCCTCTCTACATCCACTCTATCTGTGTCCTCTGGACCTAGACTCCACCACTATAGGAAACATCCTCTCCACTACACTCTATCTGTGTCCTCTGGTCCTAGACTCCACCACTATAGGAAACATCCTCTCCACATCCACTCTATCTGTGTCCTCTGGTCCTAGACTCCCCCACTATAGGAAACATCCTCTGCACATCCACTCTATCTGTGTCCTCTGGTCCTAGACTCCCCCACTATGGGAAACATCCTCTCCACATCCACTCTATCTGTGTCCTCTGGTCCTAGACTCCCCCACTACAGGAAACATCCTCTCCACATCCACTCTATCTGTGTCCTCTGGTCATAGACTCCCCCACTTTCGGAAACATCCTCTCCACATCCACTCTATCTGTGTCCTCTGGTCCTAGACTCCCCCACTATAGGAAACATCCACTCTATCTGTGTCCCCAGGTCCTAGTCTCCCCCACTATGGGAAACATGATCTCCACATCCACTCTATCTGTGTCCTCTGGTCCTAGACTCCCCACTATAGGAAACATCCTCTCCACATCCACTCTATCTGTGTCCTCTGGTCCTAAACTCCCCCACTATAGGAAACATCCTCTCCACATCCACTCTATCTGTGTCCTCTGGTCCTAGACTCCCCCACTACAGGAAACATCCGCTCCACATCCACTCTATCTGTGTCCTCTGGTCCTAGACTCCCCCACTACAGGAAACATCCTCTCCACATCCACTCTATCTGTGTCCTCTGGTCCTAGACGACCCCACTATAGGAATCATCCACTCTCTCTGTGTCCTCTGGTCCTAGACTCCCCCACTACAGGAAACATCCTCTTCACATCCACTCTCTCTGTGTCCTCTGGTCCCAGACTCCCCCACTATAGGAAACATCCTCTCCACATCCATTCTGTCTGTGTCCTCTGGTCCTAGACTCCCCCACTACAGGAAACATCCTCTCCACATCCACACTCTCTGTGTCCTCTGATCCCAGACACCCCCACTACAGGAAACATCCTCTCTACATCCACTCTATCTGTGTCCTCTGGACCTAGACCCCCCACTATAGGAAACATCCTCTGCACATCCACTCTATCTGTGTCCTCTGGTCCTAGACTCCCCCACTACAGGAAACATCCTCTCCACATCCACTCTATCTGTGTCCTCTGGTCATAGACTCCCCCACTATAGGAAACATCCTCTCCACATCCACTGTATCTGTGTCCTCTGGTCCTAGACTCCCCCACTATAGGAAACATCCACTCTATCTGTGTCCCCTGGTCCTAGTCTCCCCCACTGTATGAAACATGATCTCCACATCCACTCTATCTGTGTCCTCTGGTCCTAGACTCCCCCACTATAGGAAACATCCTCTCCACATCCACTCTATCTGTGTCCTCTGGTCCTAGACTCCCCCACTATAGGAAACATCCTCTCCACATCCACTCTATCTGTGTCCTCTGGTCCTAGACGACCCCACTATAGGAATCATCCTCTCGACTTCCACTCCCTCTGTGTCCTCTGGTCCTTGACTCCCCCACTATAGGAAACATCCTCTCCACATCCACTCTATCTGTGTCCTCTGGTCCTAGATTCCCGCACAATAGGAAACATACTCTCCACATCCACTCTATCTGTGTCCACTGGTCCTACATTCACCCACTATAGGAAACATCCTCTCCACATCCACTCTATCTGTGTCCTCTGGTCCCAGACTCCCCCACTATAGGAAACATCGTCTCCACATCCACTCTATCTGTGTCCTCTGGTCCTAGACTCCCCCACTACAGGAAACATCCTCTCCACATCCACTCTATCTGTGTCCTCTGTTCCTAGACTCCCCCACTATAGGAAACATCCTCTCCACATCCACTCTGTCAGTGTCCTCTGGTCCGAGACTCCCCCACTATAGGAAACATCCCCTCGACTTCCACTCCCTCTGTGTCCTCTGGTCCTAGACTCCCCCACTACAGGAATCATCCTCTTCACATCCACTCTCTCTGTGTCCTCTGGTCCTAGACTCCCCCACTACAGGAAACATCCTCTCCACATCCACTCTATCTGTGCCCTCTGGTCTTAGACTCCCCCACTACAGGAAACATCCTCTCCACATCCACACTCTCCACCACTATAGGAAACATCCACTCTATCTGTGTCCTCTGGTCCTAGACTCCCCCACTACAGGAAACATCCTCTCCACATCCACTCTATCTGTGTCCTCTGGTCATAGACTCCCCCACTTTCGGAAACATCCTCTCCACATCCACTCTCTCTGTGTCCTCTGATCCCAGACTCCCCCACTACAGGAAATATCCTCTCCACATCCACTCTATCTGTGTCCTCTGGACCTAGACTCCACCACTATAGGAAACATCCTCTCCACTACACTCTATCTGTGTCCTCTGGTCCTAGACTCCACCACTATAGGAAACATCCTCTCCACATCCACTCTATCTGTGTCCTCTGGACCTAGATTCCCCCACTATAGGAAACATCCTCTCCACATCCACTCTATCTGTGTCCTCTGGTCCCAGACTCCCCCACTATTGGAAACATCCTCTCTACATCCACTCTATCTGTGTCCTCTGGACCTAGACTCCACCACTATAGGAAACATCCTCTCCACTACACTCTATCTGTGTCCTCTGGTCCTAGACTCCACCACTATAGGAAACATCCTCTCCACATCCACTCTATCTGTGTCCTCTGGTCCTAGACTCCCCCACTATAGGAAACATCCTCTGCACATCCACTCTATCTGTGTCCTCTGGTCCTAGACTCCCCCACTATGGGAAACATCCTCTCCACATCCACTCTATCTGTGTCCTCTGGTCCTAGACTCCCCCACTACAGGAAACATCCTCTCCACATCCACTCTATCTGTGTCCTCTGGTCATAGACTCCCCCACTTTCGGAAACATCCTCTCCACATCCACTCTATCTGTGTCCTCTGGTCCTAGACTCCCCCACTATAGGAAACATCCACTCTATCTGTGTCCCCAGGTCCTAGTCTCCCCCACTATGGGAAACATGATCTCCACATCCACTCTATCTGTGTCCTCTGGTCCTAGACTCCCCACTATAGGAAACATCCTCTCCACATCCACTCTATCTGTGTCCTCTGGTCCTAAACTCCCCCACTATAGGAAACATCCTCTCCACATCCACTCTATCTGTGTCCTCTGGTCCTAGACTCCCCCACTACAGGAAACATCCGCTCCACATCCACTCTATCTGTGTCCTCTGGTCCTAGACTCCCCCACTACAGGAAACATCCTCTCCACATCCACTCTATCTGTGTCCTCTGGTCCTAGACGACCCCACTATAGGAATCATCCACTCTCTCTGTGTCCTCTGGTCCTAGACTCCCCCACTACAGGAAACATCCTCTTCACATCCACTCTCTCTGTGTCCTCTGGTCCCAGACTCCCCCACTATAGGAAACATCCTCTCCACATCCATTCTGTCTGTGTCCTCTGGTCCTAGACTCCCCCACTACAGGAAACATCCTCTCCACATCCACACTCTCTGTGTCCTCTGATCCCAGACACCCCCACTACAGGAAACATCCTCTCTACATCCACTCTATCTGTGTCCTCTGGACCTAGACCCCCCACTATAGGAAACATCCTCTGCACATCCACTCTATCTGTGTCCTCTGGTCCTAGACTCCCCCACTACAGGAAACATCCTCTCCACATCCACTCTATCTGTGTCCTCTGGTCATAGACTCCCCCACTATAGGAAACATCCTCTCCACATCCACTGTATCTGTGTCCTCTGGTCCTAGACTCCCCCACTATAGGAAACATCCACTCTATCTGTGTCCCCTGGTCCTAGTCTCCCCCACTGTATGAAACATGATCTCCACATCCACTCTATCTGTGTCCTCTGGTCCTAGACTCCCCCACTATAGGAAACATCCTCTCCACATCCACTCTATCTGTGTCCTCTGGTCCTAGACTCCCCCACTATAGGAAACATCCTCTCCACATCCACTCTATCTGTGTCCTCTGGTCCTAGACGACCCCACTATAGGAATCATCCTCTCGACTTCCACTCCCTCTGTGTCCTCTGGTCCTTGACTCCCCCACTATAGGAAACATCCTCTCCACATCCACTCTATCTGTGTCCTCTGGTCCTAGATTCCCGCACAATAGGAAACATACTCTCCACATCCACTCTATCTGTGTCCACTGGTCCTACATTCACCCACTATAGGAAACATCCTCTCCACATCCACTCTATCTGTGTCCTCTGGTCCCAGACTCCCCCACTATAGGAAACATCGTCTCCACATCCACTCTATCTGTGTCCTCTGGTCCTAGACTCCCCCACTACAGGAAACATCCTCTCCACATCCACTCTATCTGTGTCCTCTGTTCCTAGACTCCCCCACTATAGGAAACATCCTCTCCACATCCACTCTGTCAGTGTCCTCTGGTCCGAGACTCCCCCACTATAGGAAACATCCCCTCGACTTCCACTCCCTCTGTGTCCTCTGGTCCTAGACTCCCCCACTACAGGAATCATCCTCTTCACATCCACTCTCTCTGTGTCCTCTGGTCCTAGACTCCCCCACTACAGGAAACATCCTCTCCACATCCACTCTATCTGTGCCCTCTGGTCTTAGACTCCCCCACTACAGGAAACATCCTCTCCACATCCACACTCTCCACCACTATAGGAAACATCCACTCTATCTGTGTCCTCTGGTCCTAGACTCCCCCACTACAGGAAACATCCTCTCCACATCCACTCTATCTGTGTCCTCTGGTCATAGACTCCCCCACTTTCGGAAACATCCTCTCCACATCCACTCTATCTGTGTCCTCTGGTCCTAGACTCCCCCACTATAGGAAACATCCACTCTATCTGTGTCCCCAGGTCCTAGTCTCCCCCACTATGGGAAACATGATATCCACATCCACTCTATCTGTGTCCTCTGGTCCTAGACTCCCCAATATAGGAAACATCCTCTCCACATCCACTCTATCTGTGTCCTCTGGTCCTAAACTCCCCCACTATAGGAAACATCCTCTCCACATCCACTCTATCTGTGTCCTCTGGTCCTAGACTCCCCCACTACAGGAAACATCCGCTCCGCATCCACTCTATCTGTGTCCTCTGGTCCTAGACTCCCCCACTACAGGAAACATCCTCTCCACATCCACTCTATCTGTGTCCTCTGGTCCTAGACGACCCCACTATAGGAATCATCCTCTCGACTTCCACTCTCTCTGTGTCCTCTGGTCCTAGACTCCCCCACTACAGGAAACATCCTCTCCACATCCACTCTATCTGTGTCCTCTGGTCATAGACTCCCCCACTATAGGAAACATCCTCTCCACATCCACTGTATCTCTGTCCTCTGGTCCTAGACTCCCCCACTATAGGAAACATCCACTCTATCTGTGTCCCCTGGTCCTAGTCTCCCCCACTGTATGAAACATGATCTCCACATCCACTCTATCTGTGTCCTCTGGTCCTAGACTCCCCCACTATAGGAAACATCCTCTCCACATCCACTCTATCTGTGTCCTCTGGTCCTAGACGACCCCACTATAGGAATCATCCTCTCGACTTCCACTCCCTCTGTGTCCTCTGGTCCTTGACTCCCCCACTACAGGAAACATCCTCTCCACATCCACTCTATCTGTGTCCTCTGGTCCTGGACTCCCCCACTATAGGAAACATCCCCTCCACATCCACTCTATCTGTGTCCTCTGGTCCTAGACGACCCCACTATAGGAATCATCCTCTCGACTTCCACTCTCTCTGTGTCCTCTGGTCCTAGACTCCCCCACTACAGGAAATATCCTCTCCACATCCACTCTATCTGTGTCCTCTGGTCCTAGTCTCCCCCACTGTAGGAATCATCCTCTCCACATCCAATCTATCTGTGTCCTCTGGTCCTAGACTCCACCACTATAGGAAACATCCTCTCCACATCCACTCTATCTGTGTCCTCTGGTCCTAGATTCCCGCACAATAGGAAACATACTCTCCACATCCACTCTATCTGTGTCCACTGGTCCTACATTCACCCACTATAGGAAACATCCTCTCCACATCCACTCTATCTGTGTCCTCTGGTCCTAGACTCCCCCACTACAGGAAACATCCTCTCCACATCCACTCTATCTGTGTCCTCTGTTCCTAGACTCCCCCACTATAGGAAACATCCTCTCCACATCCACTCTGTCAGTGTCCTCTGGTCCGAGACTCCCCCACTATAGGAAACATCCCCTCGACTTCCACTCCCTCTGTGTCCTCTGGTCCTAGACTCCCCCACTACAGGAATCATCCTCTTCACATCCACTCTCTCTGTGTCCTCTGGTCCTAGACTCCCCCACTACAGGAAACATCCTCTCCACATCCACTCTATCTGTGTCCTCTGGTCCTAGACTCCCCCACTACAGGAAACATCCTCTCCACATCCACACTCTCCACCACTATAGGAAACATCCACTCTATCTGTGTCCCCTGGTCCTAGTCTCCACCACTATAGGAAACATCCTCTCCACATCCACTCTATCTGTGTCCTCTGGTCCTAGACTCCTCCCACTCTAGGAATCATCCTCTCCACATCCACTCTCTCTGTGTCCTCTGGTCCCAGACTCCCCCACTACAGGAAACATCCTCTACACATCCACTCTATCTGTGTCCTCTGGTCCTAGACTCTCCCACTATAGGAAACATCCCCTCCACATCCACTCTATCTGTGTCCTCTGGTCATAGACTCCCCCACTACAGGAATCATCCTCTCCACATACACTCTATCTATCCCCTCTGGTCCTCGACTCCCCCAGTACAGGAAACATCCTCTCCACATTCACTCCATCTGTGTCCTCTGGTCCTAGACTCCCCACTGTAGGAAACATCCTCTCCACATCAACTCTATCTGTGTCCACTGGTCCTACACTCCCCCAGTATTGGAAACATCCACTCTATCTGTGTCCTCTGGTCCTAGACTCCCCCACTATAGGAAACATCCTGTCCACATCCACTCTCTCTGTGTCCTCTGGTCCTAGACTCCCCCCTTTATAGGAAACATCCTCTCCACATCCACTCTATCTATCCCCTCTGGTCCTCGACTCCCCCAGTACAGGAAACATCCTCTACACATTCACTCTATCTGTGTCCACTGGTCCTACACTCCCCCACTATTGGAAACATCCACTCTATCTGTGTCCTCTGGTCCTAGACTCCCCCACTACAGGAAACATCCTCTCCACATCCACACTCTCTGTGTCCTCTGATCCCAGACACCCCCACTACAGGAAACATCCTCTCTACATCCACTCTATCTGTGTCCTCTGGACCTAGACTCCCCCACTATAGGAACCATCCTCTCCACATCCACTGTATCTGTGTCCTCTGGTCCTAGACTCCCCCACTATAGGAAACATCCACTCTATCTGTGTCCCCAGGTCCTAGTCTCCCCCACTATAGGAAACATAATCTCCACATCCACTCTATCTGTGTCCTCTGGTCCTAGACTCCCCACTATAGGAAACATCCTCTCCACATCCACTCTATCTGTGTCCTCTGGTCCTAAACTCCCCCACTATAGGAAGCATCCTCTCCACATCCACTCTATCTGTGTCCTCTGGTCCTAGATTCCCGCACAATAGGAAACATACTCTCCACATCCACTCTATCTGTGTCCACTGGTCCTACATTCACCCACTATAGGAAACATCCTCTCCACATCCACTCTATCTGTGTCCTCTGGTCCCAGACTCCCCCACTATAGGAAACATCGTCTCCACATCCACTCTATCTGTGTCCTCTGGTCCTAGACTCCCCCAATACAGGAAACATCCTCTCCACATCCACTCTATCTGTGTCCTCTGTTCCTAGACTCCCCCACTATAGGAAACATCCTCTCCACATCCACTCTGTCAGTGTCCTCTGGTCCGAGACTCCCCCACTATAGGAAACATCCCCTCGACTTCCACTCCCTCTGTGTCCTCTGGTCCTAGACTCCCCCACTACAGGAATCATCCTCTTCACATCCACTCTCTCTGTGTCCTCTGGTCCTAGACTCCCCCACTACAGGAAACATCCTCTCCACATCCACTCTATCTGTGTCCTCTGGTCCTAGACTCCCCCACTACAGGAAACATCCTCTCCACATCCACACTCTCCACCACTATGGGAAACATCCACTCTATCTGTGTCCCCTGGTCCTAGTCTCCACCACTATAGGAAACATCCTCTCCACATCCACTCTATCTGTGTCCTCTGGTCCTAGACTCCTCCCACTCTAGGAATCATCCTCTCCACATCCACTCTCTCTGTGTCCTCTGGTCCCAGACTCCCCCACTACAGGAAACATCCTCTACACATCCACTCTATCTGTGTCCTCTGGTCTTAGACTCTCCCACTATAGGAAACATCCCCTCCACATCCACTCTATCTGTGTCCTCTGGTCATAGACTCCCCCACTACAGGAATCATCCTCTCCACATACACTCTATCTATCACCTCTGGTCCTCGACTCCCCCAGTACAGGAAACATCCTCTCCACATTCACTCCATCTGTGTCCTCTGGTCCTAGACTCCCCACTGTAGGAAACATCCTCTCCACATCAACTCTATCTGTGTCCACTGGTCCTACACTCCCCCAGTATTGGAAACATCCACTCTATCTGTGTCCTCTGGTCCTAGACTCCCCCACTATAGGAAACATCCTGTCCACATCCACTCTCTCTGTGTCCTCTGGTCCTAGACTCCCCCCTTTATAGGAAACATCCTCTCCACATCCACTCTATCTGTGTCCACTGGTCCTACACTCCCCCACTATTGGAAACATCCACTCTATCTGTGTCCTCTGGTCCTAGACTCCCCCACTACAGGAAACATCCTCTCCACATCCACACTTTCTGTGTCCTCTGATCCCAGACACCCCCACTACAGGAAACATCCTCTCTACATCCACTCTATCTGTGTCCTCTGGACCTAGACTCCCCCACTATAGGAACCATCCTCTCCACAACCACTGTATCTGTGTCCTCTGGTCCTAGACTCCCCCACTATAGGAAACATCCACTCTATCTGTGTCCCCAGGTCCTAGTCTCCCCCACTATAGGAAACATAATCTCCACATCCACTCTATCTGTGTCCTCTGGTCCTAGACTCCCCACTATAGGAAACATCCTCTCCACATCCACTCTATCTGTGTCCTCTGGTCCTAAACTCCCCCACTATAGGAAGCATCCTCTCCACATCCACTCTATCTGTGTCCTCTGGTCCTAGACTCCCCCCTTTATAGGAAACATCCTCTCCACATCCACTCTATCTGTGTCCTCTGGTCCTAGACTGCCCCACTATAGGAAACATCCTCTCAACATCCACTCTGTCTGTGTCCTCTGGTCCTGGACTCCCCCACTATAGGAAACATCCCCTCCACATCCACTCTATCTGTGTCCTCTGGTCCTAGACGACCCCACTATAGGAATCATCCTCTCGACTTCCACTCTCTCTGTGTCCTCTGGTCCTAGACTCCCCCACTACAGGAAATATCCTCTCCACATCCACTCTATCTGTGTCCTCTGGTCCTAGTCTCCCCCACTGTAGGAATCATCCTCTCCACATCCAATCTATCTGTGTCCTCTGGTCCTAGACTCCACCACTATAGGAAACATCCTCTCCACATCCACTCTATCTGTGTCCTCTGGTCCTAGATTCCCGCACAATAGGAAACATACTCTCCACATCCACTCTATCTGTGTCCACTGGTCCTACATTCACCCACTATAGGAAACATCCTCTCCACATCCACTCTATCTGTGTCCTCTGGTCCTAGACTCCCCCACTACAGGAAACATCCTCTCCACATCCACTCTATCTGTGTCCTCTGTTCCTAGACTCCCCCACTATAGGAAACATCCTCTCCACATCCACTCTGTCAGTGTCCTCTGGTCCGAGACTCCCCCACTATAGGAAACATCCCCTCGACTTCCACTCCCTCTGTGTCCTCTGGTCCTAGACTCCCCCACTACAGGAATCATCCTCTTCACATCCACTCTCTCTGTGTCCTCTGGTCCTAGACTCCCCCACTACAGGAAACATCCTCTCCACATCCACTCTATCTGTGTCCTCTGGTCCTAGACTCCCCCACTACAGGAAACATCCTCTCCACATCCACACTCTCCACCACTATAGGAAACATCCACTCTATCTGTGTCCCCTGGTCCTAGTCTCCACCACTATAGGAAACATCCTCTCCACATCCACTCTATCTGTGTCCTCTGGTCCTAGACTCCTCCCACTCTAGGAATCATCCTCTCCACATCCACTCTCTCTGTGTCCTCTGGTCCCAGACTCCCCCACTACAGGAAACATCCTCTACACATCCACTCTATCTGTGTCCTCTGGTCCTAGACTCTCCCACTATAGGAAACATCCCCTCCACATCCACTCTATCTGTGTCCTCTGGTCATAGACTCCCCCACTACAGGAATCATCCTCTCCACATACACTCTATCTATCCCCTCTGGTCCTCGACTCCCCCAGTACAGGAAACATCCTCTCCACATTCACTCCATCTGTGTCCTCTGGTCCTAGACTCCCCACTGTAGGAAACATCCTCTCCACATCAACTCTATCTGTGTCCACTGGTCCTACACTCCCCCAGTATTGGAAACATCCACTCTATCTGTGTCCTCTGGTCCTAGACTCCCCCACTATAGGAAACATCCTGTCCACATCCACTCTCTCTGTGTCCTCTGGTCCTAGACTCCCCCCTTTATAGGAAACATCCTCTCCACATCCACTCTATCTATCCCCTCTGGTCCTCGACTCCCCCAGTACAGGAAACATCCTCTACACATTCACTCTATCTGTGTCCACTGGTCCTACACTCCCCCACTATTGGAAACATCCACTCTATCTGTGTCCTCTGGTCCTAGACTCCCCCACTACAGGAAACATCCTCTCCACATCCACACTCTCTGTGTCCTCTGATCCCAGACACCCCCACTACAGGAAACATCCTCTCTACATCCACTCTATCTGTGTCCTCTGGACCTAGACTCCCCCACTATAGGAACCATCCTCTCCACATCCACTGTATCTGTGTCCTCTGGTCCTAGACTCCCCCACTATAGGAAACATCCACTCTATCTGTGTCCCCAGGTCCTAGTCTCCCCCACTATAGGAAACATAATCTCCACATCCACTCTATCTGTGTCCTCTGGTCCTAGACTCCCCACTATAGGAAACATCCTCTCCACATCCACTCTATCTGTGTCCTCTGGTCCTAAACTCCCCCACTATAGGAAGCATCCTCTCCACATCCACTCTATCTGTGTCCTCTGGTCCTAGATTCCCGCACAATAGGAAACATACTCTCCACATCCACTCTATCTGTGTCCACTGGTCCTACATTCACCCACTATAGGAAACATCCTCTCCACATCCACTCTATCTGTGTCCTCTGGTCCCAGACTCCCCCACTATAGGAAACATCGTCTCCACATCCACTCTATCTGTGTCCTCTGGTCCTAGACTCCCCCAATACAGGAAACATCCTCTCCACATCCACTCTATCTGTGTCCTCTGTTCCTAGACTCCCCCACTATAGGAAACATCCTCTCCACATCCACTCTGTCAGTGTCCTCTGGTCCGAGACTCCCCCACTATAGGAAACATCCCCTCGACTTCCACTCCCTCTGTGTCCTCTGGTCCTAGACTCCCCCACTACAGGAATCATCCTCTTCACATCCACTCTCTCTGTGTCCTCTGGTCCTAGACTCCCCCACTACAGGAAACATCCTCTCCACATCCACTCTATCTGTGTCCTCTGGTCCTAGACTCCCCCACTACAGGAAACATCCTCTCCACATCCACACTCTCCACCACTATGGGAAACATCCACTCTATCTGTGTCCCCTGGTCCTAGTCTCCACCACTATAGGAAACATCCTCTCCACATCCACTCTATCTGTGTCCTCTGGTCCTAGACTCCTCCCACTCTAGGAATCATCCTCTCCACATCCACTCTCTCTGTGTCCTCTGGTCCCAGACTCCCCCACTACAGGAAACATCCTCTACACATCCACTCTATCTGTGTCCTCTGGTCTTAGACTCTCCCACTATAGGAAACATCCCCTCCACATCCACTCTATCTGTGTCCTCTGGTCATAGACTCCCCCACTACAGGAATCATCCTCTCCACATACACTCTATCTATCACCTCTGGTCCTCGACTCCCCCAGTACAGGAAACATCCTCTCCACATTCACTCCATCTGTGTCCTCTGGTCCTAGACTCCCCACTGTAGGAAACATCCTCTCCACATCAACTCTATCTGTGTCCACTGGTCCTACACTCCCCCAGTATTGGAAACATCCACTCTATCTGTGTCCTCTGGTCCTAGACTCCCCCACTATAGGAAACATCCTGTCCACATCCACTCTCTCTGTGTCCTCTGGTCCTAGACTCCCCCCTTTATAGGAAACATCCTCTCCACATCCACTCTATCTGTGTCCACTGGTCCTACACTCCCCCACTATTGGAAACATCCACTCTATCTGTGTCCTCTGGTCCTAGACTCCCCCACTACAGGAAACATCCTCTCCACATCCACACTTTCTGTGTCCTCTGATCCCAGACACCCCCACTACAGGAAACATCCTCTCTACATCCACTCTATCTGTGTCCTCTGGACCTAGACTCCCCCACTATAGGAACCATCCTCTCCACAACCACTGTATCTGTGTCCTCTGGTCCTAGACTCCCCCACTATAGGAAACATCCACTCTATCTGTGTCCCCAGGTCCTAGTCTCCCCCACTATAGGAAACATAATCTCCACATCCACTCTATCTGTGTCCTCTGGTCCTAGACTCCCCACTATAGGAAAAATCCTCTCCACATCCACTCTATCTGTGTCCTCTGGTCCTAAACTCCCCCACTATAGGAAGCATCCTCTCCACATCCACTCTATCTGTGTCCTCTGGTCCTAGACTCCCCCCTTTATAGGAAACATCCTCTCCACATCCACTCTATCTGTGTCCTCTGGTCCTAGACTGCCCCACTATAGGAAACATCCTCTCAACATCCACTCTGTCTGTGTCCTCTGGTCCTAGACTCCCCCACTATAGGAAACATCCTCTCCACATCCACTCTATCTGTGTCCTTTGGTCCTAGACGACCCCACTATAGGAATCATCCTCTCGACTTCCAATCTCTCTGTGTCCTCTGGTCCTCGACTCCCCCACTACAGGAAACATCCTCTTCACATCCACTCTCTCTGTGTCCTCTGGTCCCAGACTCCCCCACTACAGGAAACATCCTCTCCACATCCACTCTATCAGTGTCCTCTGGTCCGAGACTCCCCCACTATAGGAAACATCCCCTCGACTTCCACTCCCTCTGTGTCCTCTGGTCCTAGACTCCCCCACTACAGGAATCATCCTCTTCACATCCACTCTCTCTGTGTCCTCTGGTCCTAGACTCCCCCACTACAGGAAACATCCTCTCCACATCCACTCTATCTGTGTCCTCTGGTCCTACACTCCCCCACTACAGGAAAAATCCTCTCCACATCCACACTCTCCACCACTATAGGAAACATCCACTGTATCTGTGTCCTCTGGTCCTAGACTCCCCCACTATAGGAAACATCCACTCTATCTGTGTCCCCTGGTCCTAGTCTCCCCCACTGTATGAAACATGATCTCCACATCCACTCTATCTGTGTCCTCTGGTCCTAGACTCCCCCACTATAGGAAACATCCTCTCCACATCCACTCTATCTGTGTCCTCTGGTCCTAGACTCCCCCACTATAGGAAACATCCTCTCCACATCCACTCTATCTGTGTCCTCTGGTCCTAGACGACCCCACTATAGGAATCATCCTCTCGACTTCCACTCCCTCTGTGTCCTCTGGTCCTTGACTCCCCCACTACAGGAAACATCCTCTCCACATCCACTCTATCTGTGTCCTCTGGTCCTGGACTCCCCCACTATAGGAAACATCCCCTCCACATCCACTCTATCTGTGTCCTCTGGTCCTTGACGACCCCACTATAGGAATCATCCTCTCGACTTCCACTCTCTCTGTGTCCTCTGGTCCTAGACTCCCCCACTACAGGAAATATCCTCTCCACATCCACTCTATCTGTGTCCTCTGGTCCTAGTCTCCCCCACTGTAGGAATCATCCTCTCCACATCCACTCTATCTGTGTCCTCTGGTCCTAGACTCCACCACTATAGGAAACATCCTCTCCACATCCACTCTATCTGTGTCCTCTGGTCCTAGATTCCCGCACAATAGGAAACATACTCTCCACATCCACTCTATCTGTGTCCACTGGTCCTAGATTCCCCCACTATAGGAAACATCCTCTCCACATCCACTCTTTCTGTGTCCTCTGGTCCCAGACTCCCCCACTATAGGAAACATCGTCTCCACATCCACTCTATCTGTGTCCTCTGGTCCTAGACTCCCCCACTACAGGAAACATCCTCTCCACATCCACTCTATCTGTGTCCTCTGTTCCTAGACTCCCCCACTATAGGAAACATCCTCTCCACATCCACTCTGTCAGTGTCCTCTGGTCCTAGACTCCCCCACTATAGGAAACATCCCCTCGACTTCCACTCCCTCTGTGTCCTCTGGTCCTAGACTCCCCCACTACAGGAATCATCCTCTTCACATCCACTCTCTCTGTGTCCTCTGGTCCTAGACTCCCCCACTACAGGAAACATCCTCTCCACATCCACTCTATCTGTGTCCTCTGGTCCTAGACATCCCCCACTACAGGAAACATCCTCTCCACATCCACACTCTCTGTGTCCTCTGATCCCAGACACCCCCACTATAGGAAACATCCTCTCCACATCCACTCTATCTGTGTCCTCTGGTCCTTGATTCCCCCACTATATGAAACATCCTCTCCACATCCACACTATCTGTGTCCTCTGTTCCTAGACTCCCCACTGTAGGAAACATCCTCTCCACATCAACTCTATCTGTGTCCACTGGTCCTACACTCCCTCACTATTGGAAACATCCACTCTATCTGTATCCTCTGGTCCTAGACTCCACCACTATAGGAAACATCCACTCTATCTGTGTCCTCTGGTCCTAGACTCCCCCACTACAGGAAACATCATCTCCACATCCACACTCTCTGTGTCCTCTGATCCCAGACACCCCCACTACAGGAAACATCCTCTCCACATCCACACTATCTGTGTCCTCTGTTCCTAGACTCCCCACTGTAGGAAACATCCTCTCCACATCAACTCTATCTGTGTCCACTGGTCCTACACTCCCCCACTATTGGAAACATCCACTCTATCTGTATCCTCTGGTCCTAGACTCCACCACTATAGGAAACATCCACTCTATCTGTGTCCCCTGGTCCTAGTCTCCCCCACTATAGGAAACATGATCTCCACATCCACTCTATCTGTGTCCCCAGGTCCTAGTCTCCCCCACTACAGGAAACATCCTCTTCACATCCACTCTATCTGTGTCCTCTGGTCCGAGACTCCCCCACTACAGGAATCATCCTCTCCACATCCACTCTCTCTGTGTCCTCTGGTCCCAGACTCCCCCACTACAGGAAACATCCTCTTCACATCCACTCTATCTGTGTCCTCTGGTCCTAGACTCCCCCACTATAGGAAACATCCCCTCCAAATCCACTCTATCTGTGTCCTCTGGTCATAGACTCCCCCACTACAGGAATCATCCTCTCCACATACACTCTATCTATCCCCTCTGGTCCTCGACTCCCCCAGTACAGGAAACATCCTCTCCACATTCACTCCATCTGTGTCCTCTGGTCCTAGACTCCCCACTGTAGGAAACATCCTCTCCACATCAACTCTATCTGTGTCCACTGGTCCTACACTCCCCCAGTATTGGAAACATCCACTCTATCTGTGTCCTCTGGTCCTAGACTCCCCCACTATAGGAAACATCCTGTCCACATCCACTCTCTCTGTGTCCTCTGGTCCTAGACTCCCCCCTTTATAGGAAACATCCTCTCCACATCCACTCTATCTATCCCCTCTGGTCCTCGACTCCCCCAGTACAGGAAACATCCTCTCCACATTCACTCTATCTGTGTCCACTGGTCCTACACTCCCACACTATTGGAAACATCCACTCTATCTGTGTCCTCTGGTCCTAGACTCCCCCACTACAGGAAACATCCTCTCCACATCCACACTCTCTGTGTCCTCTGATCCCAGACACCCCCACTACAGGAAACATCCCCTCTACATCCACTCTATCTGTGTCCTCTGGACCTAGACTCCCCCACTATAGGAACCATCCTCTCCACATCCACTGTATCTGTGTCCTCTGGTCCTAGACTCCCCCACTATAGGAAACATCCACTCTATCTGTGTCCCCAGGTCCTAGTCTCCCCCACTATAGGAAACATGATCTCCACATCCACTCTATCTGTGTCCTCTGGTCCTAGACTCCCCACTATAAGAAACATCCTCTCCACATCCACTCTATCTGTGTCCTCTGGTCCTAAACTCCCCCACTATAGGAAGCATCCTCTCCACATCCACTCTATCTGTGTCCTCTGGTCCTAGACTCCCCCCTTTATAGGAAACATCCTCTCCACATCCACTCTATCTGTGTCCTCTGGTCCTAGACTCCCCCACTATAGGAAACATCCTCTCAACATCCACTCTGTCTGTGTCCTCTGGTCCTAGACTCCCCCACTATAGGAAACATCCTCTCCACATCCACTCTATCTGTGTCCTTTGGTCCTAGACGACCCCACTATAGGAATCATCCTCTCGACTTCCACTCTCTCTGTGTCCTCTGGTCCTCGACTCCCCCACTACAGGAAACATCCTCTTCACATCCACTCTCTCTGTGTCCTCTGGTCCCAGACTCCCCCACTACAGGAAACATCCTCTCCACATCCACTCTATCTGTGTCCTCTGGTCCTAGACTCCCCCACTACAGGAAACATCATCTCCACATCCACACTCTCTGTGTCCTCTGATCCCAGACACCCCCACTACAGGAGACATCCTCTCTACATCCACTCTCTCTGTGTCCCCAGGTCCTAGTCTCCCCCACTACAGGAAACATCCTCTTCACATCCACTCTATCTGTGTCCTCTGGTCCGAGACTCCCCCACTACAGGAATCATCCTCTCCACATCCACTCTCTCTGTGTCCTCTGGTCCCAGACTCCCCCACTACAGGAAACATCCTCTTCACATCCACTCTATCTGTGTCCTCTGGTCCTAGACTCCCCCACTATAGGAAACATCCCCTCCAAATCCACTCTATCTGTGTCCTCTGGTCATAGACTCCCCCACTACAGGAATCATCCTCTCCACATACACTCTATCTATCCCCTCTGGTCCTCGACTCCCCCAGTACAGGAAACATCCTCTCCACATTCACTCCATCTGTGTCCTCTGGTCCTAGACTCCCCACTGTAGGAAACATCCTCTCCACATCAACTCTATCTGTGTCCACTGGTCCTACACTCCCCCAGTATTGGAAACATCCACTCTATCTGTGTCCTCTGGTCCTAGACTCCCCCACTATAGGAAACATCCTGTCCACATCCACTCTCTCTGTGTCCTCTGGTCCCAGACTCCCCCACTACAGGAAACATCCTCTTCACATCCACTCTATCTGTGTCCTCTGGTCCTAGACTCCCCCACTATAGGAAACATCCCCTCCAAATCCACTCTATCTGTGTCCTCTGGTCATAGACTCCCCCACTACAGGAATCATCCTCTCCACATACACTCTATCTATCCCCTCTGGTCCTCGACTCCCCCAGTACAGGAAACATCCTCTCCACATTCACTCCATCTGTGTCCTCTGGTCCTAGACTCCCCACTGTAGGAAACATCCTCTCCACATCAACTCTATCTGTGTCCACTGGTCCTACACTCCCCCAGTATTGGAAACATCCACTCTATCTGTGTCCTCTGGTCCTAGACTCCCCCACTATAGGAAACATCCTGTCCACATCCACTCTCTCTGTGTCCTCTGGTCCTAGACTCCCCCCTTTATAGGAAACATCCTCTCCACATCCACTCTATCTATCCCCTCTGGTCCTCGACTCCCCCAGTACAGGAAACATCCTCTCCACATTCACTCTATCTGTGTCCACTGGTCCTACACTCCCCCACTATTGGAAACATCCACTCTATCTGTGTCCTCTGGTCCTAGACTCCCCCACTACAGGAAACATCCTCTCCACATCCACACTCTCTGTGTCCTCTGATCCCAGACACCCCCACTACAGGAAACATCCCCTCTACATCCACTCTATCTGTGTCCTCTGGACCTAGACTCCCCCACTATAGGAACCATCCTCTCCACATCCACTGTATCGGTGTCCTCTGGTCCTAGACTCCCCCACTATAGGAAACATCCACTCTATCTGTGTCCCCAGGTCCTAGTCTCCCCCACTACAGGAAACATCCTCTTCACATCCACTCTATCTGTGTCCTCTGGTCCGAGACTCCCCCACTACAGGAATCATCCTCTCCACATCCACTCTCTCTGTGTCCTCTGGTCCCAGACTCCCCCACTACAGGAAACATCCTCTTCACATCCACTCTATCTGTGTCCTCTGGTCCTAGACTCCCCCACTATAGGAAACATCCCCTCCAAATCCACTCTATCTGTGTCCTCTGGTCATAGACTCCCCCACTACAGGAATCATCCTCTCCACATACACTCTATCTATCCCCTCTGGTCCTCGACTCCCCCAGTACAGGAAACATCCTCTCCACATTCACTCCATCTGTGTCCTCTGGTCCTAGACTCCCCACTGTAGGAAACATCCTCTCCACATCAACTCTATCTGTGTCCACTGGTCCTACACTCCCCCAGTATTGGAAACATCCACTCTATCTGTGTCCTCTGGTCCTAGACTCCCCCACTATAGGAAACATCCTGTCCACATCCACTCTCTCTGTGTCCTCTGCTCCTAGACTCCCCCCTTTATAGGAAACATCCTCTCCACATCCACTCTATCTATCCCCTCTGGTCCTCGACTCCCCCAGTACAGGAAACATCCTCTCCACATTCACTCTATCTGTGTCCACTGGTCCTACACTCCCCCACTATTGGAAACATCCACTCTATCTGTGTCCTCTGGTCCTAGACTCCCCCACTACAGGAAACATCCTCTCCACATCCACACTCTCTGTGTCCTCTGATCCCAGACACCCCCACTACTGGAAACATCCCCTCTACATCCAGTCTATCTGTGTCCTCTGGACCTAGACTCCCCCACTATAGGAACCATCCTCTCCACATCCACTGTATCTGTGTCCTCTGGTCCTAGACTCCCCCACTATAGGAAACATCCGCTCTATCTGTGTCCCCAGGTCCTAGTCTCCCCCACTATAGGAAACATCCTCTCCACATCCACTCTATCTGTGTCCTCTGGTCCTAGACTCCCCCACTATATGAAACATCCTCTCAACATCCACTCTGTCTGTGTCCTCTGGTCCTAGACTCCCCCACTATAGGAAACATCCTCTCCACATCCACTCTATCTGTGTCCTTTGGTCCTAGACGACCCCACTATAGGAATCATCCTCTCGACTTCCACTCTCTCTGTGTCCTCTGGTCCTCGACTCCCCCACTACAGGAAACATCCTCTTCACATCCACTCTCTCTGTGTCCTCTGGTCCCAGACTCCCCCACTACAGGAAACATCCTCTCCACATCCACTCTATCTGTGTCCTCTGGTCCTAGACTCCCCCACTACAGGAAACATTCTCTCCACATCCACACTCTCTGTGTCCTCTGATCCCAGATACCCCCACTACAGGAAACATCCTCTCTACATCCACTCTATCTGTGTCCTCTGGACCTAGACTCCCCCACTATAGGAACCATCCTCTCCACATCCACTCGATCTGTGTCCTCTGGTCCTAGACTCCCCCACTACAGGAAACATCCTCTCCACATCCACTCTATCTGTGTCCTCTGGTCATAGACTCCCCCACTATAGGAAACATCCTCTCCACATCCGCTGTATCTGTGTCCTCTGGTCCTAGACTCCCCCACTATAGGAAACATCCACTCTATCTGTGTCCACTGGTCCTAGTCTCCCCCACTATAGGAAACATGATCTCCACATCCACTCTATCTGTGTCCTCTGGTCCTAGACTCCCCACTATAGGAAACATCCTCTCCACATACACTCTATCTGTGTCCTCTGGTCCTCGACTCCCCCACTATAGGAAACATCCTCTCCACATCCACACTAACTGTGTCCTCTGGTCTTAGACGACCCCACTATAGGAATCATCCTCTAGACTTCCACTCTCTCTGTGTCCTCTGGTCCTCGACTCCCCCACTACAGGAAACATCCTCTTCACATCCACTCTCTCTGTGTCCTCCGGTCCTAGTCTCCCCCACTGTGGGAATCATCCTCTCCACATCCACTCTATCTGTGTCCTCTGGCCCTAGACTCCACCACTATAGGAAACATCCTCTCCACATCCACTCTATCTGTGTCCTCTGGTCCTAGATTCCCTCAGAATAGGAAACATACTCTCCACATCCACTCTATCTGTGTCCACTGGTCCTAGATTCCCCCAATATAGGAAACATCCTCTCCACATCCACTCTATCTGTGTCCTCTGGTCCCAGACTCCGCCACTATAGGAAACATCGTCTCCACATCCACTCTATCTGTGTCCTCTGGTCCTAGACTCCCCCACTATAGGAAACATCCTCTCCACATCCACTCTGTCAGTGTCCTCTGGTCCTAGACTCCCCCACTATAGGAAACATCCCCTCCACATACACTCTATCTATCCCCTCTGGTCCTCGACTCCCCCAGTACAGGAAACATCCTCTCCACATTCACTCTATCTGTGTCCTCTGGTCCTAGACTCCCCACTGTAGGAAACATCCTCTCCACATCTACTCTATCTGTGTCCACTGGTCCTACATTCCCCCACTATTGGAAACATCCACTCTATCTGTGTCCTCTGGTCCTAGACTCCCCCACTATAGGAAACATCCTGTCGACATCCACTCTATCTGTGTCCTCTGGTCCTAGACTCCCCCCTTTATAGGAAACATCCTCTCCACATCCACTCTATCTATCCCCTCTGGTCCTCATCTCCCCCAGTACAGGAAACATCCTCTCCACATTCACTCTATCTGTGTCCTCTGGACCTAGACTCCCCCACTATAGGAACCATCCTCTCCACATCCACTCGATCTGTGTCCTCTGGTCCTAGACTCCCCCACTACAGGAAACATCCTCTCCACATCCACTCTATCTGTGTCCTCTGGTCATAGACTCCCCCACTATAGGAAACATCCTCTCCACATCCGCTGTATCTGTGTCCTCTGGTCCTAGACTCCCCCACTATAGGAAACATCCACTCTATCTGTGTCCACTGGTCCTAGTCTCCCCCACTATAGGAAACATGATCTCCACATCCACTCTATCTGTGTCCTCTGGTCCTAGACTCCCCCACTATAGGAAACATCCTCTCCACATCCACTCTGTCAGTGTCCTCTGGTCCTCGACTCCCCCACTATAGGAAACATCCTCTCCACATCCACACTAACTGTGTCCTCTGGTCTTAGACGACCCCACTATAGGAATCATCCTCTAGACTTCCACTCTCTCTGTGTCCTCTGGTCCTCGACTCCCCCACTACAGGAAACATCCTATTCACATCCACTCTCTCTGTGTCCTCCGGTCCTAGTCTCCCCCACTGTAGGAATCATCCTCTCCACATCCACTCTATCTGTGTCCTCTGGCCCTAGACTCCACCACTATAGGAAACATCCTCTCCACATCCACTCTATCTGTGTCCTCTGGTCCTAGATTCCCTCAGAATAGGAAACATACTCTCCACATCCACTCTGTCAGTGTCCTCTGGTCCTAGACTCCCCCACTATAGGAAACATCCCCTCCACATCCACTCTATCTGTGTCCTCTGGTCCTAGACTCCCCCACTACAGGAATCATCCTCTCCACATACACTCTATCTATCCCCTCTGGTCCTCGACTCCCCCAGTACAGGAAACACCCTCTCCACATTCACTCTATCTGTGTCCTCTTGTCCTAGACTCCCCACTGTAGGAAACATCCTCTCCACATCAACTCTATCTGTGTCCACTGGTCCTACACTCCCACACTATTGGAAACATCCACTCTATCTGTGTCCTCTAGTCCTACACTCCCCCACTATAGGAAACATCCTGTCCACATCCACTCTATCTGTGTCCTCTGGTCCTAGACTCCCCCCTTTATAGGAAACATCCTCTCCACATCCACTCTATCTATCCCCTCTGGTCCTCGTCTCCCCCAGTACAGGACACATCCTCTCCACATTCACTCTATCTGTGTCCTCTGGTCCTAGACTCCCCCACTACAGGAAACATCCTCTCCACATCCACTCTATCTGTGTCCTCTGGTCATAGACTCCCCCACTATAGGAAACATCATCTCCACATCCACTGTATCTGTGTCTTCTGGTTCTCGACTCCCCCACTATAGGAAACATCCACTCGATCTGTGCCCCTAGGTCCTAGTCTCCCCCACTATAGGAAACATGATCTCCACATCCACTCTAACTGTGTCCTCTGGTCCTAGACTCCCTACTATAGGAAACATCCTCTCCACATCCACTCTATCTGTGTCCTCTGTTCCTAAACTCCCCCACAATAGGAAACATCCTCTCCACATCCACTGTATCTGTGTCCTCTGGTCCTAGACTCCCCCACTACAGGAAACATCCTCTCCACTTCCACTCTATCTGTGTCCTCTGGTCCTCGACTCCCCCAGTACAGGAAACATCCTCTCCACATCCACTCTATCTGTGTCCTTTGGTCATAGACGACCCCACTATAGGAATCATCCTCTCGACTTCCACTCTCTCTGTGTCCTCTGGCCCTCGACTCCCCCACTACAGGAAACATCCTCTTCACATCCACTCTCTCTGTGTCCTCTGGTCCCAGACTCCCCCACTACAGGAAACATCCTCTCCACATCCACTCTATCTGTGTCCTCTGGTCCTAGACTCCCCCACTACAGGAAACATCCTCTCCACATCCACACTCTCTGTGTCCTCTGATCCCAGACACCCCCACTACAGGAAACATCCTTTCTACATCCACTCTATCTGTGTCCTCTGGACCTAGACTCCCCCACTATAGGAACCATCCTCTCCACATCCACTCGATCTGTGTCCTCTGGTCCTAGACTCCCCAACTACAGGAAAAATCCTCTCCACATCCACTCTATCTGTGTCCTCTGGTCATAGACTCCCCCACTATAGGAAACATCCTCACCACATCCGCTGTATCTGTGTCCTATGCTCCTAGACTCCCCCACTATAGGAAACATCCACTCTATCTGTGTCCCCTGGTCCTAGTCTCCCCCACTATAGGAAACATGATCTCCACATCCACTCTATCTGTGTCCTCTGGTCCTAGACTCCCCCACTACAGGAAACATCCTCTCCACATCCACTCTATCTGTGTCCTCTGGTCCTCGAATCCCCCAGTACAGGAAACATCCTCTCCACATTCACACTATCTGTGTCCACTGGTCCTACACTCCCCCACTATTGGAAACATCCACTCTATCTGTGTCCTCTGGTCCTAGACTCCCCCACTATAGGAAACATCCTCTCAACATCCACTCTGTCTGTGTCCTCTGGTCCTAGACTCCCCCACTATAGGAAACATCCTCTCCACATCCACTCTATCTGTGTCCTTTGGTCCTAGACGACCCCACTATAAGAATCATCCTCTCGACTTCCACTCTCTCTGTGTCCTCTGGACCTCGACTCCCCCACTACAGGAAACATCCTCTTCACATCCACTCTCTCTGTGTCCTCTGGTCCCAGACTCCCCCACTACAGGAAACATCCTCTCCACATCCACTCTATCTGTGTCCTCTGGTCCTAGACTCCCCCACTACAGGAAACATCCTCTTCGCATCCACACTCTCTGTGTCCTCTGATCCCAGACACCCCCACTACAGGAAACATCCTCTCTACATCCACTCTATCTGTGTCCTCTGGACCTAGACTCCCCCACTATAGGAACCATCCTCTCCACATCCACTCTATCTGTGTCCTCTGGTCCTAGACTCCCCCCTTTATAGGAAACATCCTCTCCACATCCACTCTATCTATCCCCTCTGGTCCTCGTCTCCCCCAGTACAGGAAACATCCTCTCCACATTCACTCTATCTGTGTCCTCTGGTCCTAGACTCCCCCACTACAGGAAACATCCTCTCCACATCCACTCTATCTGTGTCCTCTGGTCATAGACTCCCCCACTATAGGAAACATCATCTCCAAATCCACTGTATCTGTGTCCTCTGGTCCTCGACTCCCCCACTATAGGAAACATCCACTCTATCTGTGTCCCCAGGTCCTAGTCTCCCCCACTATAGGAAACATGATCTCCACATCCACTCTAACTGTGTCCTCTGGTCCTAGCCTCCCTACTATAGGAGACATCCTCTCCACATCCACTCTATCTGTGTCCTCTGGTCCTAAACGCCCCCACAATAGGAAACATCCTCTCCACATCCACTCTATCTGTGTCCTCTGGTCCTAGACTCCCCCACTACAGGAAACATCCTCTCCACTTCCACTCTATCTGTGTCCTCTGGTCCTCGACTCCCCCAGTACAGGAAACATCCTCTCCACATCCACTCTATCTGTGTCCTTTGGTCCTAGACGACCCCACTATAGGAATCATCCTCTCGACTTCCACTCTCTCTATGTCCTCTGGCCCTCGACTCCCCCACTACAGGAAACATCCTCTTCACATCCACTCTATCTGTGTCCTCTGGTCCTAGACTCCCCCACTACAGGAAACATCCTCTCCACATCCACACTCTCTGTGTCCTCTGATCCCAGACACCCCCACTACAGGAAACATCCTTTCTACATCCACTCTATCTGTGTCCTCTGGACCTAGACTCCCCCACTATAGGAACCATCCTCTCCACATCCACTCGATCTGTGTCCTCTGGTCCTAGACTCCCCCACTACAGGAAAAATCCTCTCCACATCCACTCTATCTGTGTCCTCTGGTCATAGACTCCCCCACTATAGGAAACATCCTCACCACATCCGCTGTATCTGTGTCCTATGCTCCTAGACTCCCCCACTATAGGAAACATCCACTCTATCTGTGTCCCCTGGTCCTAGTCTCCCCCACTATAGGAAACATGATCTCCACATCCACTCTATCTGTGTCCTCTGGTCCTAGACTCCCCCACTACAGGAAACATCCTCTCCACATCCACTCTATCTGTGTCCTCTGGTCCTAGACTCCCCCACTATAGGAAACATCCTCTCAACATCCACTCTGTCTGTGTCCTCTGGTCCTAGACTCCCCCACTATAGGAAACATCCTCTCCACATCCACTCTATCTGTGTCCTTTGGTCCTAGACGACCCCACTATAGGAATCATCCTCTCGACTTCCACTCTCTCTGTGTCCTCTGGACCTCGACTCCCCCACTACAGGAAACATCCTCTTCACATCCACTCTCTCTGTGTCCTCTGGTCCCAGACTCCCCCACTACAGGAAACATCCTCTCCACATCCACTCTATCTGTGTCCTCTGGTCCTAGACTCCCCCACTACAGGAAACATCCTCTTCGCATCCACACTCTCTGTGTCCTCTGATCCCAGACACCCCCACTACAGGAAACATCCTCTCTACATCCACTCTATCTGTGTCCTCTGGACCTAGACTCCCCCACTATAGGAACCATCCTCTCCACATCCACTCTATCTGTGTCCTCTGGTCCTAGACTCCCCCCTTTATAGGAAACATCCTCTCCACATCCACTCTATCTATCCCCTCTGGTCCTCGTCTCCCCCAGTACAGGAAACATCCTCTCCACATTCACTCTATCTGTGTCCTCTGGTCCTAGACTCCCCCACTACAGGAAACATCCTCTCCACATCCACTCTATCTGTGTCCTCTGGTCATAGACTCCCCCACTATAGGAAACATCCTCTCCACATCCACTGTATCTGTGTCCTCTGGTCCTCGACTCCCCCACTATAGGAAACATACACTCTATCTGTGTCCCCAGGTCCTAGTCTCCCCCACTATAGGAAACCTGATCTCCACATCCACTCTAACTGTGTCCTCTGGTCCTAGACTCCCTACTATAGGAAACATCCTCTCCACATCGACTCTATCTGTGTCCTCTGGTCCTAAACTCTCCCACAGTAGGAAACATCCTCTCCACATCCCCTCTATCTGTGTCCTCTGGTCCTAGACTCCCCCACTACAGGAAACATCCTCTCCACATCCACTCTGTCTGTGTCCTCTGGTCCTCGAATCCCCCAGTACAGGAAACATCCTCTCCACATTCACTCTATCTGTGTCCACTGGTCCTACACTCCCCCACTATTGGAAACATCCACTCTATCTGTGTCCTCTGGTCCTAGACTCCCCCACTACAGGAAACATCCTCTCCACATCCACTCTATCTGTGTCCTCTGGTCCTAGACTCCCCCACTATAGGAAACATCCTCTCAACATCCACTCTGTCTGTGTCCTCTGGTCCTAGACTCCCCCACTATAGGAAACATCCTCTCCACATCCACTCTATCTGTGTCCTTTGGTCCTAGACGACCCCACTATAGGAATCATCCTCTCGACTTCCACTCTCTCTGTGTCCTCTGGACCTCGACTCACCCACTACAGGAAACATCCTCTTCACATCCACTCTCTCTGTGTCCTCTGGTCCCAGACTCCCCCACTACAGGAAACATCCTCTCCACATCCACTCTATCTGTGTCCTCTGGTCCTAGACTCCCCCACTACAGGAAACATCCTCTTCGCATTCACACTCTCTGTGTCCTCTGATCCCAGACACCCCCACTACAGGAAACATCCTCTCTACATCCACTCCATCTGTGTCCTCTGGACCTAGACTCCCCCACTATAGGAACCATCCTCTCCACATCCACTCTATCTGTGTCCTCTGGTCCTAGACTCCCCCCTTTATAGGAAACATCCTCTCCACATCCACTCTATCTATCCCCTCTGGTCCTCGTCTCCCCCAGTACAGGAAACATCCTCTCCACATTCACTCTATCTGTGTCCTCTGGTCCTAGACTCCCCCACTACAGGAAACATCCTCTCCACATCCACTCTATCTGTGTCCTCTGGACATAGACTCCCCCACTATAGGAAACATCATCTCCACATCCACTGTATCTGTGTCCTCTGGTCCTCGACTCCCCCACTATAGGAAACATCCACTCTATCTGTGTCCCCAGGTCCTAGTCTCCCCCACTATAGGAAACATGATCTCCACATCCACTCTAACTGTGTCCTCTCGTCCTAGACTCCCTACTATAGGAGACATCCTCTCCACATCCACTCTATCTGTGTCCTCTGGTCCTAAACTCCCCCACAATAGGAAACATCCTCTCCACATCCACTCTATCTGTGACCTCTGGTCCTAGACTCCCCCACTACAGGAAACATCCTCTCCACTTCCACTCTATCTGTGTCCTCTGGTCCTCGACTCCCCCAGTACAGGAAACATCCTCTCCACATCCACTCTATCTGTGTCCTTTGGTCCTAGACGACCCCACTATAGGAATCATCCTCTCGACTTCCACTCTCTCTATGTCCTCTGGCCCTCGACTCCCCCACTACAGGAAACATCCTCTTCACATCCACTCTCTCTGTGTCCTCTGGTCCCAGACTCCCCCACTACAGGAAACATCCTCTCCACATCCACTCTATCTGTGTCCTCTGGTCCTACACTCCCCCACTACAGGAAACATCCTCTCCACATCCACACTCTCTCTGTCCTCTGATCCCAGACACCCCCACTACAGGAAACATCCTCTCTGCATCCACTCTATCTGTGTCCTCTGGACCTAGACTCCCCCACTATACGAACCATCCTCTCCACATCCACTCGATCTGTGTCCTCTGGTCCTAGACTCCCCCACTACAGGAAACATCCTCTCCACATCCACTCTATCTGTGTCCTCTAGTCCTAGTCTCCCCCACTGTAGGAATCATCCTCTCCACATCCACTCTATCTGTGTCCTCTGGCCCTAGACTCCACCACTATAGGAAACATCCTCTCCACATCCACTCTATCTGATTCCTCTGGTCCTAGATTCCCGCAGAATAGGAAACATACTCTCCACATCCACTCTATCTGTGTCCACTGGTCCTAGATTCCCCCACTATAGGAAACATCCTCTCCACATCCACTCTATCTGTGTCCTCTGGTCCAGGACTCCCCCACTATAGGAAACATCGTCTCCACATCCACTCTATCTGTGTCCTCTGGTCCTAGACTCCCCCACTATAGGAAACATCCTCTCCACATCCACTCTGTCAGTGTCCTCTGGTCCTAGACTCCCCCACTATAGGAAACATCCCCTCCACATCCACTCTATCTGTGTCCTCTGGTCCTAGACTCCCCCACTACAGGAATCATCCTCTCCACATACACTCTATCTATCCCCTCTGGTCTTCGTCTCCCCCAGTACAGGAAACACCCTCTCCACATTCACTCTATCTGTGTCCTCTGGTCCTAGACTCCCCACTGTAGGAAACATCCTCTCCACATCAACTCTATCTGTGTCCACTGGTCCTACACTCCCCCACTATTGGAAACATCCACTCTATCTGTGTCCTCTGGTCCTAGACTCCCCCACTATAGGAAACATCCTGTCCACATCCACTCTATCTGTGTCCTCTGGTCCTAGACTCCCCCCTTTATAGGAAACATCCTCTCCACATCCACTCTATCTATCCCCTCTGGTCCTCATCTCCCCCAGTACAGGAAACATCCTCTCCACATTCACTCTATCTGTGTCCTCTGGTCCTAGACTCCCCCACTACAGGAAACATCCTCTCCACTTCCACTCTATCTGTGTCCTCTGGTCCTCGACTCCCCCAGTACAGGAAACATCCTCTCCACATCCACTCTATCTGTGTCCTTTGGTCATAGACAACCCCACTATAGGAATCATCCTCTCGACTTCCACTCTCTCTGTGTCCTCTGGCACTCGACTCCCCCACTACAGGAAACATCCTCTTCACATCCACTCTCTCTGTGTCCTCTGGACCTAGACTCCCCCACTATAGGAACCATCCTCTCCACATCCACTCGATCTGTGTCCTCTGGTCCTAGACTCCCCCACTACAGGAAACATCCTCTCCACATCCACTCTATCTGTGTCCTCTGGTCATAGACTCCCCCACTATAGGAAACATCCTCTCCACATCCGCTGTATCTGTGTCCTCTGGTCCTAGACTCCCCCACTATAGGAAACATCCACTCTATCTGTGTCCCCTGGTCCTAGTCTCCCCCACTATAGGAAATATGATCTCCACATCCACTCTATCTGTGTCCTCTGGTCCGAGACTCCCCACTATAGGAAACATCCTCTCCACATCCACTCTATCTGTGTCCTCTGGTCCTCGACTCCCCCACTATAGGAAACATCCTCTCCACATCCACACTCTCTGTGTCCTCTGATCCCAGACACCCCCACTACAGGAAACATCCTCTCTACATCCACTCTATCTGTGTCCTCTGGACCTAGACTCCCCCACTATAGGAAACATCCTCTGCACATCCACTCTATCTGTGTCCTCTGGTCCTAGACTCCCCCACTACAGGAAACATCCTCTCCACATCCACTCTATCTGTGTCCTCTGGTCATAGACTCCCCCACTATAGGAAACATCCTCTCCACATCCACTGTATCTGTGTCCTCTGGTCCTAGACTCCCCCACTATAGGAAACATCCATTCTATCTGTGTCCCCTGGTCCTAGTCTCCCCCACTGTATGAAACATGATCTCCACATCCACTCTATCTGTGTCCTCTGGTCCTAGACTCCCCCACTATAGGAAACATCCTCTCCACATCCACTCTATCTGTGTCCTCTGGTCCTGGACTCCCCCACTATAGGAAACATCCTCTCCACATCCACTCTATCTGTGTCCTCTGGTCCTAGACGACCCCACTATAGGAATCATCCTCTCGACTTCCACTCTCTCTGTGTCCTCTGGTCCTAGACTCCCCCACTACAGGAAATATCCTCTCCACATCCACTCTATCTGTGTCCTCTGGTCCTAGTCTCCCCCACTGTAGGAATCATCCTCTCCACATCCACTCTATCTGTGTCCTCTGGTCCTAGACTCCACCACTATAGGAAACATCCTCTCCACATCCACTCTATCTGTGTCCTCTGGTCCTAGATTCCCGCACAATAGGAAACATACTCTCCACATCCACTCTATCTGTGTTCACTGGTCCTAGATTCACCCACTATAGGAAACATCCTCTCCACATCCACTCTATCTGTGTCCTCTGGTCCCAGACTCCCCCACTATAGGAAACATCGTCTCCACATCCACTCTATCTGTGTCCTCTGGTCCTAGACTCCCCCACTACAGGAAACATCCTCTCCACATCCACTCTATCTGTGTCCTCTGTTCCTAGACTCCCCCACTATAGGAAACATCCTCTCCACATCCACTCTGTCAGTGTCCTCTGGTCCTAGACTCCCCCACTATAGGAAACATCCCCTCGACTTCCACTCCCTCTGTGTCCTCTGGTCCTAGACTCCCCCACTACAGGAATCATCCTCTTCACATCCACTCTCTCTGTGTCCTCTGGTCCTAGACTCCCCCACTACAGGAAACATCCTCTCCACATCCACTCTATCTGTGTCCTCTGGTCCTAGACTCCCCCACTACAGGAAACATCCTCTCCACATCCACACTCTCTGTGTCCTCTGATCCCAGACACCCCCACTATAGGAAACATCCTCTCCACATCCACTCTGTCTGTGTCCTCTGGTCCTTGATTCCCCCACTATATGAAACATCCTCTCCACATCCACTCTATCTGTGTCCTCTGTTCCTAGACTCCCCACAGTAGGAAACATCCTCTCCACATCAACTCTATCTGTGTCCACTGGTCCTACACTCCCCCACTATTGGAAACATCCACTCTATCTGTATCCTCTGGTCCTAGACTCCCCCACTATAGGAAACATCCACTCTATCTGTGTCCCCTGGTCCTAGTCTCCCCCACTATAGGAAACATGATCTCCACATCCACTCAATCTGTGTCCTCTGTTCCTAGACTCCCCACTCTAGGAAACATCCTCTCCACATCCACTCTATCTGTGTCCTCTGGTCCTAGACTCCCCCACTATAGGAAACATCCTCTCCACATCCACTCTATCTGTGTCCTCTGGTCCTAGACTCCCCCACTACAGGAATCATCCTCTCCACATCCACTCTCTCTGTGTCCTCTGGTCCCAGACTCGACCACTACAGGAAACATACTCTTCACATCCACTCTATCTGTGTCCTCTGGTCCTAGACTCCCCCACTATAGGAAACATCCCCTCCACATCCACTCTATCTGTGTCCTCCGGTCATAGACTCCCCCACTACAGGAAACATCCTCTTCACATCCACTCTATCTGTGTCCTCTGGCCCTAGACTCCACCACTATAGGAAACATCCTCTCCACATCC
This sequence comes from Hypanus sabinus, assembly GCF_030144855.1. Lineage (NCBI taxonomy): Eukaryota > Metazoa > Chordata > Chondrichthyes > Myliobatiformes > Dasyatidae > Hypanus > Hypanus sabinus. Next base: position 204,931 of record NW_026781235.1, on the reverse strand, counting down.
ACTCTATCTGATTCCTCTGGTCCTAGATTCCCGCAGAATAGGAAACATACTCTCCACATCCACTCTATCTGTGTCCACTGGTCCTAGATTCCCCCACTATAGGAAACATCCTCTCCACATCCACTCTATCTGTGTCCTCTGGTCCCAGACTCCCCCACTATAGGAAACATCGTCTCCACATCCACTCTATCTGTGTCCTCTGGTCCTAGACTCCCCCACTATAGGAAACATTCTCTCCACATCCACTCTGTCAGTGTCCTCTGGTCCTAGACTCCCCCACTATAGGAAACATCCCCTCCACATCCACTCTATCTGTGTCCTCTGGTCCTAGACTCCCCCACTACAGGAATCATCCTCTCCACATACACTCTATCTATCCCCAATGGTCTTCGACTCCCCCAGTACAGGAAACACCCTCTCCACATTCACTCTATCTGTGTCCTCTGGTCCTAGACTCCCCACTGTAGGAAACATCCTCTCCACATCAACTCTATCTGTGTCCACTGGTCCTACACTCCCCCACTATTGGAAACATCCACTCTATCTGTGTCCTCTGGTCCTAGACTCCCCCACTATAGGAAACATCCTGTCCACATCCACTCTATCTGTGTCCTCTGGTCCTAGACTCCCCCCTTTATAGGAAACATCCTCTCCACATCCACTCTATCTATCCCCTCTGGTCCTCATTTCCCCCAGTACAGGAAACATCCTCTCCACATCCACTCTATCTGTGTCCACTGGTCCTAGATTCCCCCACTATAGGAAACATCCTCTCCACATCCACTCTATCTGTGTCCTCTGGTCCCAGACTCCCCCACTATAGGAAACATCGTCTCCACATCCACTCTATCTGTGTCCTCTGGTCCTAGACTCCCCCACTACAGGAAACATCCTCTCCACTTCCACTCTATCTGTGTCCTCTGGTCCTCGACTCCCCCAGTACAGGAAACATCCTCTCCACATCCACTCTATCTGTGTCCTTTGGTCATAGACGACCCCACTATAGGAATCATCCTCTCGACTTCCACTCTCTCTGTGTCCTCTGGCCCTCGACTCCCCCACTACAGGAAACATCCTCTTCACATCCACTCTCTCTGTGTCCTCTGGACCTAGACTCCCCCACTATAGGAACCATCCTCTCCACATCCACTCGATCTGTGTCCTCTGGTCCTAGACTCCCCCACTACAGGAAACATCCTCTCCACATCCACTCTATCTGTGTCCTCTGGTCATAGACTCCCCCACTATAGGAAACATCCTCTCCACATCCGCTGTAACTGTGTCCTCTGGTCCTAGACTCCCCCACTATAGGAAACATCCACTCTATCTGTGTCCCCTGGTCCTAGTCTCCCCCACTATAGGAAACATGATCTCCACATCCACTCTATCTGTGTCCTCTGGTCCTAGACTCCCCACTATAGGAAACATCCTCTCCACATCCACTCTATCTGTGTCCTCTGGTCCTCGACTCCCCCACTATAGGAAACATCCTCTCCACATCCACACTCTCTGTGTCCTCTGATCCCAGACACCCCCACTACAGGAAACATCCTCTCTACATCCACTCTATCTGTGTCCTCTGGTCCTAGACGACCCCACTATAGGAATCATCCTCTCGACTTCCACTCTCTCTGTGTCCTCTGGTCCTAGACTCCCCCACTACAGGAAATATCCTCTCCACATCCACTCTATCTGTGTCCTCTGGTCCTAGTCTCCCCCACTGTAGGAATCATCCTCTCCACATCCACTCTATCTGTGTCCTCTGGTCCTAGACTCCACCACTATAGGAAACATCCTCTCCACATCCACTCTATCTGTGTCCTCTGGTCCTAGATTCCCGCACAATAGGAAACATACTCTCCACATCCACTCTATCTGTGTTCACTGGTCCTAGATTCACCCACTATAGGAAACATCCTCTCCACATCCACTCTATCTGTGTCCTCTGGTCCCAGACTCCCCCACTATAGGAAACATCGTCTCCACATCCACTCTATCTGTGTCCTCTGGTCCTAGTCTCCCCCACTGTAGGAATCATCCTCTCCACATCCACTCTATCTGTGTCCTCTGGTCCTAGACTCCACCACTATAGGAAACATCCTCTCCACATCCACTCTATCTGTGTCCTCTGGTCCTAGATTCCCGCACAATAGGAAACATACTCTCCACATCCACTCTATCTGTGTTCACTGGTCCTAGATTCACCCACTATAGGAAACATCCTCTCCACATCCACTCTATCTGTGTCCTCTGGTCCCAGACTCCCCCACTATAGGAAACATCGTCTCCACATCCACTCTATCTGTGTCCTCTGGTCCTAGACTCCCCCACTACAGGAAACATCCTCTCCACATCCACTCTATCTGTGTCCTCTGTTCCTAGACTCCCCCACTATAGGAAACATCCTCTCCACATCCACTCTGTCAGTGTCCTCTGGTCCTAGACTCCCCCACTATAGGAAACATCCCCTCGACTTCCACTCCCTCTGTGTCCTCTGGTCCTAGACTCCCCCACTACAGGAATCATCCTCTTCACATCCACTCTCTCTGTGTCCTCTGGTCCTAGACTCCCCCACTACAGGAAACATCCTCTCCACATCCACTCTATCTGTGTCCTCTGGTCCTAGACTCCCCCACTACAGGAAACATCCTCTCCACATCCACACTCTCTGTGTCCTCTGATCCCAGACACCCCCACTATAGGAAACATCCTCTCCACATCCACTCTGTCTGTGTCCTCTGGTCCTTGATTCCCCCACTATATGAAACATCCTCTCCACATCCACTCTATCTGTGTCCTCTGTTCCTAGACTCCCCACAGTAGGAAACATCCTCTCCACATCAACTCTATCTGTGTCCACTGGTCCTACACTCCCCCACTATTGGAAACATCCACTCTATCTGTATCCTCTGGTCCTAGACTCCCCCACTATAGGAAACATCCACTCTATCTGTGTCCCCTGGTCCTAGTCTCCCCCACTATAGGAAACATGATCTCCACATCCACTCTATCTGTGTCCTCTGTTCCTAGACTCCCCACTCTAGGAAACATCCTCTCCACATCCACTCTATCTGTGTCCTCTGGTCCTAGACTCCCCCACTATAGGAAACATCCTCTCCACATCCACTCTATCTGTGTCCTCTGGTCCTAGACTCCCCCACTACAGGAATCATCCTCTCCACATCCACTCTCTCTGTGTCCTCTGGTCCCAGACTCGACCACTACAGGAAACATACTCTTCACATCCACTCTATCTGTGTCCTCTGGTCCTAGACTCCCCCACTATAGGAAACATCCCCTCCACATCCACTCTATCTGTGTCCTCCGGTCATAGACTCCCCCACTACAGGAAACATCCTCTTCACATCCACTCTATCTGTGTCCTCTGGCCCTAGACTCCACCACTATAGGAAACATCCTCTCCACATCCACTCTATCTGATTCCTCTGGTCCTAGATTCCCGCAGAATAGGAAACATACTCTCCACATCCACTCTATCTGTGTCCACTGGTCCTAGATTCCCCCACTATAGGAAACATCCTCTCCACATCCACTCTATCTGTGTCCTCTGGTCCCAGACTCCCCCACTATAGGAAACATCGTCTCCACATCCACTCTATCTGTGTCCTCTGGTCCTAGACTCCCCCACTATAGGAAACATTCTCTCCACATCCACTCTGTCAGTGTCCTCTGGTCCTAGACTCCCCCACTATAGGAAACATCCCCTCCACATCCACTCTATCTGTGTCCTCTGGTCCTAGACTCCCCCACTACAGGAATCATCCTCTCCACATACACTCTATCTATCCCCAATGGTCTTCGACTCCCCCAGTACAGGAAACACCCTCTCCACATTCACTCTATCTGTGTCCTCTGGTCCTAGACTCCCCACTGTAGGAAACATCCTCTCCACATCAACTCTATCTGTGTCCACTGGTCCTACACTCCCCCACTATTGGAAACATCCACTCTATCTGTGTCCTCTGGTCCTAGACTCCCCCACTATAGGAAACATCCTGTCCACATCCACTCTATCTGTGTCCTCTGGTCCTAGACTCCCCCCTTTATAGGAAACATCCTCTCCACATCCACTCTATCTATCCCCTCTGGTCCTCATCTCCCCCAGTACAGGAAACATCCTCTCCACATCCACTCTATCTGTGTCCACTGGTCCTAGATTCCCCCACTATAGGAAACATCCTCTCCACATCCACTCTATCTGTGTCCTCTGGTCCCAGACTCCCCCACTATAGGAAACATCGTCTCCACATCCACTCTATCTGTGTCCTCTGGTCCTAGACTCCCCCACTACAGGAAACATCCTCTCCACTTCCACTCTATCTGTGTCCTCTGGTCCTCGACTCCCCCAGTACAGGAAACATCCTCTCCACATCCACTCTATCTGTGTCCTTTGGTCATAGACGACCCCACTATAGGAATCATCCTCTCGACTTCCACTCTCTCTGTGTCCTCTGGCCCTCGACTCCCCCACTACAGGAAACATCCTCTTCACATCCACTCTCTCTGTGTCCTCTGGACCTAGACTCCCCCACTATAGGAACCATCCTCTCCACATCCACTCGATCTGTGTCCTCTGGTCCTAGACTCCCCCACTACAGGAAACATCCTCTCCACATCCACTCTATCTGTGTCCTCTGGTCATAGACTCCCCCACTATAGGAAACATCCTCTCCACATCCGCTGTATCTGTGTCCTCTGGTCCTAGACTCCCCCACTATAGGAAACATCCACTCTATCTGTGTCCCCTGGTCCTAGTCTCCCCCACTATAGGAAACATGATCTCCACATCCACTCTATCTGTGTCCTCTGGTCCTAGACTCCCCACTATAGGAAACATCCTCTCCACATCCACTCTATCTGTGTCCTCTGGTCCTCGACTCCCCCACTATAGGAAACATCCTCTCCACATCCACACTCTCTGTGTCCTCTGATCCCAGACACCCCCACTACAGGAAACATCCTCTCTACATCCACTCTATCTGTGTCCTCTGGTCCTAGACGACCCCACTATAGGAATCATCCTCTCGACTTCCACTCTCTCTGTGTCCTCTGGTCCTAGACTCCCCCACTACAGGAAATATCCTCTCCACATCCACTCTATCTGTGTCCTCTGGTCCTAGTCTCCCCCACTGTAGGAATCATCCTCTCCACATCCACTCTATCTGTGTCCTCTGGTCCTAGACTCCACCACTATAGGAAACATCCTCTCCACATCCACTCTATCTGTGTCCTCTGGTCATAGATTCCCGCACAATAGGAAACATACTCTCCACATCCACTCTATCTGTGTTCACTGGTCCTAGATTCACCCACTATAGGAAACATCCTCTCCACATCCACTCTATCTGTGTCCTCTGGTCCCAGACTCCCCCACTATAGGAAACATCGTCTCCACATCCACTCTATCTGTGTCCTCTGGTCCTAGTCTCCCCCACTGTAGGAATCATCCTCTCCACATCCACTCTATCTGTGTCCTCTGGTCCTAGACTCCACCACTATAGGAAACATCCTCTCCACATCCACTCTATCTGTGTCCTCTGGTCCTAGATTCCCGCACAATAGGAAACATACTCTCCACATCCACTCTATCTGTGTTCACTGGTCCTAGATTCACCCACTATAGGAAACATCCTCTCCACATCCACTCTATCTGTGTCCTCTGGTCCTAGACTCCCCCACTACAGGAAACATCCTCTCCACATCCACTCTATCTGTGTCCTCTGTTCCTAGACTCCCCCACTATAGGAAACATCCTCTCCACATCCACTCTGTCAGTGTCCTCTGGTCCTAGACTCCCCCACTATAGGAAACATCCCCTCGACTTCCACTCCCTCTGTGTCCTCTGGTCCTAGACTCCCCCACTACAGGAATCATCCTCTTCACATCCACTCTCTCTGTGTCCTCTGGTCCTAGACTCCCCCACTACAGGAAACATCCTCTCCACATCCACTCTATCTGTGTCCTCTGGTCCTAGACTCCCCCACTACAGGAAACATCCTCTCCACATCCACACTCTCTGTGTCCTCTGATCCCAGACACCCCCACTATAGGAAACATCCTCTCCACATCCACTCTGTCTGTGTCCTCTGGTCCTTGATTCCCCCACTATATGAAACATCCTCTCCACATCCACTCTATCTGTGTCCTCTGTTCCTAGACTCCCCACAGTAGGAAACATCCTCTCCACATCAACTCTATCTGTGTCCACTGGTCCTACACTCCCCCACTATTGGAAACATCCACTCTATCTGTATCCTCTGGTCCTAGACTCCCCCACTATAGGAAACATCCACTCTATCTGTGTCCCCTGGTCCTAGTCTCCCCCACTATAGGAAACATGATCTCCACATCCACTCTATCTGTGTCCTCTGTTCCTAGACTCCCCACTCTAGGAAACATCCTCTCCACATCCACTCTATCTGTGTCCTCTGGTCCTAGACTCCCCCACTATAGGAAACATCCTCTCCACATCCACTCTATCTGTGTCCTCTGGTCCTAGACTCCCCCACTACAGGAATCATCCTCTCCACATCCACTCTCTCTGTGTCCTCTGGTCCCAGACTCGACCACTACAGGAAACATACTCTTCACATCCACTCTATCTGTGTCCTCTGGTCCTAGACTCCCCCACTATAGGAAACATCCCCTCCACATCCACTCTATCTGTGTCCTCCGGTCATAGACTCCCCCACTACAGGAAACATCCTCTTCACATCCACTCTATCTGTGTCCTCTGGCCCTAGACTCCACCACTATAGGAAACATCCTCTCCACATCCACTCTATCTGATTCCTCTGGTCCTAGATTCCCGCAGAATAGGAAACATACTCTCCACATCCACTCTATCTGTGTCCACTGGTCCTAGATTCCCCCACTATAGGAAACATCCTCTCCACATCCACTCTATCTGTGTCCTCTGGTCCCAGACTCCCCCACTATAGGAAACATCGTCTCCACATCCACTCTATCTGTGTCCTCTGGTCCTAGACTCCCCCACTATAGGAAACATTCTCTCCACATCCACTCTGTCAGTGTCCTCTGGTCCTAGACTCCCCCACTATAGGAAACATCCCCTCCACATCCACTCTATCTGTGTCCTCTGGTCCTAGACTCCCCCACTACAGGAATCATCCTCTCCACATACACTCTATCTATCCCCAATGGTCTTCGACTCCCCCAGTACAGGAAACACCCTCTCCACATTCACTCTATCTGTGTCCTCTGGTCCTAGACTCCCCACTGTAGGAAACATCCTCTCCACATCAACTCTATCTGTGTCCACTGGTCCTACACTCCCCCACTATTGGAAACATCCACTCTATCTGTGTCCTCTGGTCCTAGACTCCCCCACTATAGGAAACATCCTGTCCACATCCACTCTATCTGTGTCCTCTGGTCCTAGACTCCCCCCTTTATAGGAAACATCCTCTCCACATCCACTCTATCTATCCCCTCTGGTCCTCATCTCCCCCAGTACAGGAAACATCCTCTCCACATCCACTCTATCTGTGTCCACTGGTCCTAGATTCCCCCACTATAGGAAACATCCTCTCCACATCCACTCTATCTGTGTCCTCTGGTCCCAGACTCCCCCACTATAGGAAACATCGTCTCCACATCCACTCTATCTGTGTCCTCTGGTCCTAGACTCCCCCACTACAGGAAACATCCTCTCCACTTCCACTCTATCTGTGTCCTCTGGTCCTCGACTCCCCCAGTACAGGAAACATCCTCTCCACATCCACTCTATCTGTGTCCTTTGGTCATAGACGACCCCACTATAGGAATCATCCTCTCGACTTCCACTCTCTCTGTGTCCTCTGGCCCTCGACTCCCCCACTACAGGAAACATCCTCTTCACATCCACTCTCTCTGTGTCCTCTGGACCTAGACTCCCCCACTATAGGAACCATCCTCTCCACATCCACTCGATCTGTGTCCTCTGGTCCTAGACTCCCCCACTACAGGAAACATCCTCTCCACATCCACTCTATCTGTGTCCTCTGGTCATAGACTCCCCCACTATAGGAAACATCCTCTCCACATCCGCTGTATCTGTGTCCTCTGGTCCTAGACTCCCCCACTATAGGAAACATCCACTCTATCTGTGTCCCCTGGTCCTAGTCTCCCCCACTATAGGAAACATGATCTCCACATCCACTCTATCTGTGTCCTCTGGTCCTAGACTCCCCACTATAGGAAACATCCTCTCCACATCCACTCTATCTGTGTCCTCTGGTCCTCGACTCCCCCACTATAGGAAACATCCTCTCCACATCCACACTCTCTGTGTCCTCTGATCCCAGACACCCCCACTACAGGAAACATCCTCTCTACATCCACTCTATCTGTGTCCTCTGGTCCTAGACGACCCCACTATAGGAATCATCCTCTCGACTTCCACTCTCTCTGTGTCCTCTGGTCCTAGACTCCCCCACTACAGGAAATATCCTCTCCACATCCACTCTATCTGTGTCCTCTGGTCCTAGTCTCCCCCACTGTAGGAATCATCCTCTCCACATCCACTCTATCTGTGTCCTCTGGTCCTAGACTCCACCACTATAGGAAACATCCTCTCCACATCCACTCTATCTGTGTCCTCTGGTCCTAGATTCCCGCACAATAGGAAACATACTCTCCACATCCACTCTATCTGTGTTCACTGGTCCTAGATTCACCCACTATAGGAAACATCCTCTCCACATCCACTCTATCTGTGTCCTCTGGTCCCAGACTCCCCCACTATAGGAAACATCGTCTCCACATCCACTCTATCTGTGTCCTCTGGTCCTAGACTCCCCCACTACAGGAAACATCCTCTCCACATCCACTCTATCTGTGTCCTCTGTTCCTAGACTCCCCCACTATAGGAAACATCCTCTCCACATCCACTCTGTCAGTGTCCTCTGGTCCTAGACTCCCCCACTATAGGAAACATCCCCTCGACTTCCACTCCCTCTGTGTCCTCTGGTCCTAGACTCCCCCACTACAGGAATCATCCTCTTCACATCCACTCTCTCTGTGTCCTCTGGTCCTAGACTCCCCCACTACAGGAAACATCCTCTCCACATCCACACTCTCTGTGTCCTCTGATCCCAGACACCCCCACTATAGGAAACATCCTCTCCACATCCACTCTGTCTGTGTCCTCTGGTCCTTGATTCCCCCACTATATGAAACATCCTCTCCACATCCACTCTATCTGTGTCCTCTGTTCCTAGACTCCCCACAGTAGGAAACATCCTCTCCACATCAACTCTATCTGTGTCCACTGGTCCTACACTCCCCCACTATTGGAAACATCCACTCTATCTGTATCCTCTGGTCCTAGACTCCCCCACTATAGGAAACATCCACTCTATCTGTGTCCCCTGGTCCTAGTCTCCCCCACTATAGGAAACATGATCTCCACATCCACTCTATCTGTGTCCTCTGTTCCTAGACTCCCCACTCTAGGAAACATCCTCTCCACATCCACTCTATCTGTGTCCTCTGGTCCTAGACTCCCCCACTATAGGAAACATCCTCTCCACATCCACTCTATCTGTGTCCTCTGGTCCTAGACTCCCCCACTACAGGAATCATCCTCTCCACATCCACTCTCTCTGTGTCCTCTGGTCCCAGACTCCCCCACTACAGGAAACATCCTCTTCACATCCACTCTATCTGTGTCCTCTGGTCCTAGACTCCCCCACTATAGGAAACATCCCCTCCACATCCACTCTATCTGTGTCCTCCGGTCATAGACTCCCCCACTACAGGAAACATCCTCTTCACATCCACTCTATCTGTGTCCTCTGGCCCTAGACTCCACCACTATAGGAAACATCCTCTCCACATCCACTCTATCTGATTCCTCTGGTCCTAGATTCCCGCAGAATAGGAAACATACTCTCCACATCCACTCTATCTGTGTCCACTGGTCCTAGATTCCCCCACTATAGGAAACATCCTCTCCACATCCACTCTATCTGTGTCCTCTGGTCCCAGACTCCCCCACTATAGGAAACATCGTCTCCACATCCACTCTATCTGTGTCCTCTGGTCCTAGACTCCCCCACTATAGGAAACATCCTCTCCACATCCACTCTGTCAGTGTCCTCTGGTCCTAGACTCCCCCACTATAGGAAACATCCCCTCCACATCCACTCTATCTGTGTCCTCTGGTCCTAGACTCCCCCACTACAGGAATCATCCTCTCCACATACACTCTATCTATCCCCTCTGGTCTTCGACTCCCCCAGTACAGGAAACACCCTCTCCACATTCACTCTATCTGTGTCCTCTGGTCCTAGACTCCCCACTGTAGGAAACATCCTCTCCACATCAACTCTATCTGTGTCCACTGGTCCTACACTCCCCCACTATTGGAAACATCCACTCTATCTGTGTCCTCTGGTCCTAGACTCCCCCACTATAGGAAACATCCTGTCCACATCCACTCTATCTGTGTCCTCTGGTCCTAGACTCCCCCCTTTATAGGAAACATCCTCTCCACATCCACTCTATCTATCCCCTCTGGTCCTCATCTCCCCCAGTACAGGAAACATCCTCTCCACATTCACTCTATCAGTGTCCTCTGGTCCTAGACTCCCCCACTACAGGAAACATCCTCTCCACTTCCACTCTATCTGTGTCCTCTGGTCCTCGACTCCCCCAGTACAGGAAACATCCTCTCCACATCCACTCTATCTGTGTCCTTTGGTCATAGACGACCCCACTATAGGAATCATCCTCTCGACTTCCACTCTCTCTGTGTCCTCTGGCCCTCGACTCCCCCACTACAGGAAACATCCTCTTCACATCCACTCTCTCTGTGTCCTCTGGACCTAGACTCCCCCACTATAGGAACCATCCTCTCCACATCCACTCGATCTGTGTCCTCTGGTCCTAGACTCCCCCACTACAGGAAACATCCTCTCCACATCCACTCTATCTGTGTCCTCTGGTCATAGACTCCCCCACTATAGGAAACATCCTCTCCACATCCGCTGTATCTGTGTCCTCTGGTCCTAGACTCCCCCACTATAGGAAACATCCACTCTATCTGAATCCCCTGGTCCTAGTCTCCCCCACTATAGGAAACATGATCTCCACATCCACTCTATCTGTGTCCTCTGGTCCTAGACTCCCCACTATAGGAAACATCCTCTCCACATCCACTCTATCTGTGTCCTCTGGTCCTCGACTCCCCCACTATAGGAAACATCCTCTCCACATCCACACTCTCTGTGTCCTCTGATCCCAGACACCCCCACTACAGGAAACATCCTCTCTACATCCACTCTATCTGTGTCCTCTGGACCTAGACTCCCCCACTATAGGAAACATCCTCTGCACATCCACTCTATCTGTGTCCTCTGGTCCTAGACTCCCCCACTACAGGAAACATCCTCTCCACATCCACTCTATCTGTGTCCTCTGGTCATAGACTCCCCCACTATAGGAAACATCCTCTCCACATCCACTGTATCTGTGTCCTCTGGTCCTAGACTCCCCCACTATAGGAAACATCCATTCTATCTGTGTCCCCTGGTCCTAGTCTCCCCCACTGTATGAAACATGATCTCCACATCCACTCTATCTGTGTCCTCTGGTCCTAGACTCCCCCACTATAGGAAACATCCTCTCCACATCCACTCTATCTGTGTCCTCTGGTCCTGGACTCCCCCACTATAGGAAACATCCTCTCCACATCCACTCTATCTGTGTCCTCTGGTCCTAGACGACCCCACTATAGGAATCATCCTCTCGACTTCCACTCTCTCTGTGTCCTCTGGTCCTAGACTCCACCACTACAGGAAATATCCTCTCCACATCCACTCTATCTGTGTCCTCTGGTCCTAGTCTCCCCCACTGTAGGAATCATCCTCTCCACATCCACTCTATCTGTGTCCTCTGGTCCTAGACTCCACCACTATAGGAAACATCCTCTCCACATCCACTCTATCTGTGTCCTCTGGTCCTAGATTCCCGCACAATAGGAAACATACTCTCCACATCCACTCTATCTGTGTTCACTGGTCCTAGATTCACCCACTATAGGAAACATCCTCTCCACATCCACTCTATCTGTGTCCTCTGGTCCCAGACTCCCCCACTATAGGAAACATCGTCTCCACATCCACTCTATCTGTGTCCTCTGGTCCTAGACTCCCCCACTACAGGAAACATCCTCTCCACATCCACTCTATCTGTGTCCTCTGTTCCTAGACTCCCCCACTATAGGAAACATACTCTCCACATCCACTCTGTCAGTGTCCTCTGGTCCTAGACTCCCCCACTATAGGAAACATCCCCTCGACTTCCACTCCCTCTGTGTCCTCTGGTCCTAGACTCCCCCACTACAGGAATCATCCTCTTCACATCCACTCTCTCTGTGTCCTCTGGTCCTAGACTCCCCCACTACAGGAAACATCCTCTCCACATCCACTCTATCTGTGTCCTCTGGTCCTAGACTCCCCCACTACAGGAAACATCCTCTCCACATCCACACTCTCTGTGTCCTCTGATCCCAGACACCCCCACTATAGGAAACATCCTCTCCACATCCACTCTGTCTGTGTCCTCTGGTCCTTGATTCCCCCACTATATGAAACATCCTCTCCACATCCACTCTATCTGTGTCCTCTGTTCCTAGACTCCCCACAGTAGGAAACATCCTCTCCACATCAACTCTATCTGTGTCCACTGGTCCTACACTCCCCCACTATAGGAAACATCCACTCTATCTGTATCCTCTGGTCCTAGACTCCCCCACTATAGGAAACATCCACTCTATCTGTGTCCCCTGGTCCTAGTCTCCCCCACTATAGGAAACATGATCTCCACATCCACTCTATCTGTGTCCTCTGTTCCTAGACTCCCCACTCTAGTAAACATCCTCTCCACATCCACTCTATCTGTGTCCTCTGGTCCTAGACTCCCCCACTATAGGAAACATCCTCTCCACATCCACTCTATCTGTGTCCTCTGGTCCTAGACTCCCCCACTACAGGAATCATCCTCTCCACATCCACTCTCTCTGTGTCCTCTGGTCCTAGACTCCCCCACTATACGAAACATCCCCTCCACATCCACTCTATCTGTGTCCTCCGGTCATAGACTCCCCCACTACAGGAATCATCCTCTCCACATACACTCTATCTATCCCCTCTGGTCCTCGACTCCCCCAGTACAGGAAACATCCTCTCCACATTCACTCTATCTGTGTCCTCTGGTCCTAGACTCCCCACTGTAGGAAACATCCTCTCCACATCAACTCCATCTGTGTCCACTGGTCCTACACTCCCCCACTATTGGAAACATCCACTCTATCTGTGTCCTCTGGTCCTAGACTCCCCCACTATAGGAAACATCCTGTCCACATCCACTCTCTCTGTGTCCTCTGGTCCTAGACTCCCCCCTTTATAGGAAACATCCTCTCCACATCCACTCTATCTATCCCCTCTGGTCCTCGACTCCCCCAGTACAGGAAACATCCTCTCCACATTCACTCTATCTGTGTCCACTGGTCCTACACTCCCCCACTATTGGAAACATCCACTCTATCTCTGTCCTCTGGTCCTAGACTCCCCCACTACAGGAAACATCCTCTCCACATCCACACTCTCTGTGTCCTCTGATCCCAGACACCCCCACTACAGGAAACATCCTCTCTACATCCACTCTATCTGTGTCCTCTGGACCTAGACTCCCCCACTATAGGAACCATCCTCTCCACATCCACTGTATCTGTGTCCTCTGGTCCTAGACTCCCCCACTATAGGAAACATCCACTCTATCTGTGTCCCCAGGTCCTAGTCTCCCCCACTATAGGAAACATGATCTCCACATCCACTCTATCTGTGTCCTCTGGTCCTAGACTCCCCACTATAGGAAACATCCTCTCCACATCCACTCTATCTGTGTCCTCTGGTCCTAAACTCCCCCACTATAGGAAGCATCCTCTCCACATCCACTCTATCTGTGTCCTCTGGTCCTAGACTCACCCCTTTATAAGAAACATCCTCTCCACATCCACTCTATCTGTGTCCTCTGGTCCTAGACTCCCCCACTATAGGAAACATCCTCTCAACATCCACTCTGTCTGTGTCCCCTGGTCCTAGACTCCCCCACTATAGGAAACATCCTCTCCACATCCACTCTATCTGTGTCCTTTGGTCCTAGACGACCCCACTATAGGAATCATCCTCTCGACTTCCACTCTCTCTGTGTCCTCTGGTCCTCGACTCCCCCACTACAGGAAACATCCTCTTCACATCCACTCTCTCTGTGTCCTCTGGTCCCAGACTCCCCCACTACAGGAAACATCCTCTCCACATCCACTCTATCTGTGTCCTCTGGTCCTAGACTCCCCCACTACAGGAAACATCCTCTCCACATCCACACTCTCTGTGTCCTCTGATCCCAGACACCCCCACTACAGGAAACATCCTCTCTACATCCACTCTATCTGTGTCCTCTGGACCTAGACTCCCCCAATATAGGAACCATCCTCTCCACATCCACTCGATCTGTGTCCTCTGGTCCTAGACTCCCCCACTACAGGAAACATCCTCTCCACATCCACTCTATCTGTGTCCTCTGGTCATAGACTCCCCCACTATAGGAAACATCCTCTCCACATCCGCTGTATCTGTGTCCTCTGGTCCTAGACTCCCCCACTATAGGAAACATCCACTCTATCTGTGTCCCCTGGTCCTAGTCTCCCCCACTATAGGAAACATGATCTCCACATCCACTCTATCTGTGTCCTCTGGTCCTAGACTCCCCACTATAGGAAACATCCTCTCCACATCCACTCTGTCTGTGTCCTCTGGTCCTCGACTCCCCCACTATAGGAAACATCCTCTCCACATCCACACTAACTGTGTCCTCTGGTCTTAGACGACCCCACTATAGGAATCATCCTCTCGACTTCCACTCTCTCTGTGTCCTCTGGTCCTCGACTCCCCCACTACAGGAAACATCCTCTTCACATCCACTCTCTCTGTGTCCTCTGGTCCTAGACTCCCCCACTACAGGAATCATCCTCTCCACATACACTCTATCTATCCGCTCTGGTCCTCGACTCCCCCAGTACAGGAAACACCCTCTCCACATTCACTCTATCTGTGTCCTCTGGTCCTAGACTCCCCACTGTAGGAAACATCCTCTCCACATCAACTCTATCTGTGTCCACTGGTCCTACACTCCCACACTATTGGAAACATCCACTCTATCTGTGTCCTCTGGTCCTTGATTCCCCCACTATATGAAACATCCTCTCCACATCCACTCTATCTGTGTCCTCTGTTCCTAGACTCCCCACAGTAGGAAACATCCTCTCCACATCAACTCTATCTGTGTCCACTGGTCCTACACTCCCCCACTATAGGAAACATCCACTCTATCTGTATCCTCTGGTCCTAGACTCCCCCACTATAGGAAACATCCACTCTATCTGTGTCCCCTGGTCCTAGTCTCCCCCACTATAGGAAACATGATCTCCACATCCACTCTATCTGTGTCCTCTGTTCCTAGACTCCCCACTCTAGTAAACATCCTCTCCACATCCACTCTATCTGTGTCCTCTGGTCCTAGACTCCCCCACTATAGGAAACATCCTCTCCACATCCACTCTATCTGTGTCCTCTGGTCCTAGACTCCCCCACTACAGGAATCATCCTCTCCACATCCACTCTCTCTGTGTCCTCTGGTCCCAGACTCCCCCACTACAGGAAACATCCTCTTCACATCCACTCTATCTGGGTCCTCTGGTCCTAGACTCCCCCACTATACGAAACATCCCCTCCACATCCACTCTATCTGTGTCCTCCGGTCATAGACTCCCCCACTACAGGAATCATCCTCTCCACATACACTCTATCTATCCCCTCTGGTCCTCGACTCCCCCAGTACAGGAAACATCCTCTCCACATTCACTCTATCTGTGTCCTCTGGTCCTAGACTCCCCACTGTAGGAAACATCCTCTCCACATCAACTCCATCTGTGTCCACTGGTCCTACACTCCCCCACTATTGGAAACATCCACTCTATCTGTGTCCTCTGGTCCTAGACTCCCCCACTATAGGAAACATCCTGTCCACATCCACTCTCTCTGTGTCCTCTGGTCCTAGACTCCCCCCTTTATAGGAAACATCCTCTCCACATCCACTCTATCTATCCCCTCTGGTCCTCGACTCCCCCAGTACAGGAAACATCCTCTCCACATTCACTCTATCTGTGTCCACTGGTCCTACACTCCCCCACTATTGGAAACATCCACTCTATCTCTGTCCTCTGGTCCTAGACTCCCCCACTACAGGAAACATCCTCTCCACATCCACACTCTCTGTGTCCTCTGATCCCAGACACCCCCACTACAGGAAACATCCTCTCTACATCCACTCTATCTGTGTCCTCTGGACCTAGACTCCCCCACTATAGGAACCATCCTCTCCACATCCACTGTATCTGTGTCCTCTGGTCCTAGACTCCCCCACTATAGGAAACATCCACTCTATCTGTGTCCCCAGGTCCTAGTCTCCCCCACTATAGGAAACATGATCTCCACATCCACTCTATCTGTGTCCTCTGGTCCTAGACTCCCCACTATAGGAAACATCCTCTCCACATCCACTCTATCTGTGTCCTCTGGTCCTAAACTCCCCCACTATAGGAAGCATCCTCTCCACATCCACTCTATCTGTGTCCTCTGGTCCTAGACTCCCCCCTTTATAAGAAACATCCTCTCCACATCCACTCTATCTGTGTCCTCTGGTCCTAGACTCCCCCACTATAGGAAACATCCTCTCAACATCCACTCTGTCTGTGTCCCCTGGTCCTAGACTCCCCCACTATAGGAAACATCCTCTCCACATCCACTCTATCTGTGTCCTTTGGTCCTAGACGACCCCACTATAGGAATCATCCTCTCGACTTCCACTCTCTCTGTGTCCTCTGGTCCTCGACTCCCCCACTACAGGAAACATCCTCTTCACATCCACTCTCTCTGTGTCCTCTGGTCCCAGACTCCCCCACTACAGGAAACATCCTCTCCACATCCACTCTATCTGTGTCCTCTGGTCCTAGACTCCCCCACTACAGGAAACATCCTCTCCACATCCACACTCTCTGTGTCCTCTGATCCCAGACACCCCCACTACAGGAAACATCCTCTCTACATCCACTCTATCTGTGTCCTCTGGACCTAGACTCCCCCAATATAGGAACCATCCTCTCCACATCCACTCGATCTGTGTCCTCTGGTCCTAGACTCCCCCACTACAGGAAACATCCTCTCCACATCCACTCTATCTGTGTCCTCTGGTCATAGACTCCCCCACTATAGGAAACATCCTCTCCACATCCGCTGTATCTGTGTCCTCTGGTCCTAGACTCCCCCACTATAGGAAACATCCACTCTATCTGTGTCCCCTGGTCCTAGTCTCCCCCACTATAGGAAACATGATCTCCACATCCACTCTATCTGTGTCCTCTGGTCCTAGACTCCCCACTATAGGAAACATCCTCTCCACATCCACTCTGTCTGTGTCCTCTGGTCCTCGACTCCCCCACTATAGGAAACATCCTCTCCACATCCACACTAACTGTGTCCTCTGGTCTTAGACGACCCCACTATAGGAATCATCCTCTCGACTTCCACTCTCTCTGTGTCCTCTGGTCCTCGACTCCCCCACTACAGGAAACATCCTCTTCACATCCACTCTCTCTGTGTCCTCTGGTCCTAGACTCCCCCACTACAGGAATCATCCTCTCCACATACACTCTATCTATCCGCTCTGGTCCTCGACTCCCCCAGTACAGGAAACACCCTCTCCACATTCACTCTATCTGTGTCCTCTGGTCCTAGACTCCCCACTGTAGGAAACATCCTCTCCACATCAACTCTATCTGTGTCCACTGGTCCTACACTCCCACACTATTGGAAACATCCACTCTATCTGTGTCCTCTGGTCCTAGACTCCCCCACTATAGGAAACATCCTGTCCACATCCACTCTATCTGTGTCCTCTGGTCCTAGACTCCCCCCTTTATAGGAAACATCCTCTCCACATCCACTCTATCTATCCCCTCTGGTCCTCATCTCCCCCAGTACAGGAAACATCCTCTCCACATTCACTCTATCTGTGTCCTCTGGTCCTAGACTCCCCCACAACAGGAAACATCCTCTCCACATCCACTCTATCTGTGTCCTCTGGTCATAGACTCCCCCACTATAGGTAACATCCTCTCCACATCCACTGTATCTGTGTCCTCTGGTCCTCGACTCCCCCACTATAGGAAACATCCACTCTATCTGTGTCCCCAGGTCCTAGTCTCCCCCACTACAGGAAACCTGATCTCCACATCCACTCTAACTGTGTCCTCTGGTCCTAGACTCCCTACTATAGGAAACATCCTCTCCACATCGACTCTATCTGTGTCCTCTGGTCCTAAACTCTCCCACAATAGGAAACATCCTCTCCACATCCACTCTATCTGTGTCCTCTGGTCCTAGACTCCCCCACTACAGGAAACATCCTCTCCACATCCACTCTATCTGTGTCCTCTGGTCCTCGAATCCCCCAGTACAGGAAACATCCTCTCCACATTCACTCTATCTGTGTCCACTGGTCCTACACTCCCCCACTATTGGAAACATCCACTCTATCTGTGTCCTCTGGTCCTAGACTCCCCCACTACAGGAAACATCCACTCTATCTGTGTCCCCAGGTCCTAGTCTCCCCCACTATAGGAAACATGATCTCCACATCCACTCTATCTGTGTCCTCTGGTCCTAGACTCCCCACTATAGGAAACATCCTCTCCACATCCACTCTATCTGTGTCCTCTGGTCCTAAACTCCCCCACTATAGGAAGCATCCTCTCCACATCCACTCTATCTGTGTCCTCTGGTCCTAGACTCCCCCCTTTATAAGAAACATCCTCTCCACATCCACTCTATCTGTGTCCTCTGGTCCTAGACTCCCCCACTATAGGAAACATCCTCTCAACATCCACTCTGTCTGTGTCCCCTGGTCCTAGACTCCCCCACTATAGGAAAAATCCTCTCCACATCCACTCTATCTGTGTCCTTTGGTCCTAGACGACCCCACTATAGGAATCATCCTGTCGACTTCCACTCTCTCTGTGTCCTCTGGTCCTCGAATCCCCCACTACAGGAAACATCCTCTTCACATCCACTCTCTCTGTGTCCTCTGGTCCCAGACTCCCCCACTACAGGAAACATCCTCTCCACATCCACTCTATCTGTGTCCTCTGGTCCTAGACTCCCCCACTACAGGAAACATCCTCTCCACATCCACACTCTCTGTGTCCTCTGATCCCAGACACCCCCACTACAGGAAACATCCTCTCTACATCCACTCTATCTGTGTCCTCTGGACCTAGACTCCCCCACTATAGGAACCATCCTCTCCACATCCACTCGATCTGTGTCCTCTGGTCCTAGACTCCCCCACTACAGGAAACATCCTCTCCACATCCACTCTATCTGTGTCCTCTGGTCATAGACTCCCCCACTATACGAAACATCCTCTCCACATCCGCTGTATCTGTGTCCTCTGGTCCTAGACTCCCCCACTATAGGAAACATCCACTCTATCTGTGTCCCCTGGTCCTAGTCTCCCCCACTATAGGAAACATGATCTCCACATCCACTCTATCTGTGTCCTCTGGTCCTAGACTCCCCACTATAGGAAACATCCTCTCCACATCCACTCTCTCTGTGTCCTCTGGTCCTCGACTCCCCCACTATAGGAAACATCCTCTCCACATCCACACTAACTGTGTCCTCTGGTCTTAGACGACCCCACTATAGGAATCATCCTCTCGACTTCCACTCTCTCTGTGTCCTCTGGTCCTCGACTCCCCCACTACAGGAAACATCCTCTTCACATCCACTCTCTCTGTGTCCTCTGGTCCTAGACTCCCCCACTACAGGAATCATCCTCTCCACATACACTCTATCTATCCGCTCTGGTCCTCGACTCCCCCAGTACAGGAAACACCCTCTCCACATTCACTCTATCTGTGTCCTCTGGTCCTAGACTCCCCACTGTAGGAAACATCCTCTCCACATCAACTCTATCTGTGTCCACTGGTCCTACACTCCCACACTATTGGAAACATCCACTCTATCTGTGTCCTCTGGTCCTAGACTCCCCCACTATAGGAAACATCCTGTCCACATCCACTCTATCTGTGTCCTCTGGTCCTAGATTCCCCCTTTATAGGAAACATCCTCTCCACATCCACTCTATCCATCCCCTCTGGTCCTCATCTCCCCCAGTAAAGGAAACATCCTCTCCACATTCACTCTATCTGTGTCCTCTGGTCCTAGACTCCCCCACAACAGGAAACATCCTCTCCACATCCACTCTATCTGTGTCCTCTGGTCATAGACTCCCCCACTATAGGAAACATCCTCTCCACATCCACTGTATCTGTGTCCTCTGGTCCTCGACTCCCCCACTATAGGAAACATCCACTCTATCTGTGTCCCCAGGTCCTAGTCTCCCCCACTACAGGAAACCTGATCTCCACATCCACTCTAACTGTGTCCTCTGGTCCTAGACTCCCTACTATAGGAAACATCCTCTCCACATCGACTCTATCTGTGTCCTCTGGTCCTAGACTCTCCCACAATAGGAAACATCCTCTCCACATCCACTCTATCTGTGTCCTCTGGTCCTAGACTCCCCCACTACAGGAAACATCCTCTCCACATCCACTCTATCTGTGTCCTCTGGTCCTCGAATCCCCCAGTACAGGAAACATCCTCTCCACATTCACTCTATCTGTGTCCACTGGTCCTACTCTCCCCCACTATTGGAAACATCCACTCTATCTGTGTCCTCTGGTCCTAGAGTCCCCCACTACAGGAAACATCCACTCTATCTGTGTCCCCAGGTCCTAGTCTCCCCCACTATAGGAAACATGATCTCCACATCCACTCTATCTGTGTCCTCTGGTCCTAGACTCCCCACTATAGGAAACATCCTCTCCACATCCACTCTATCTGTGTCCTCTGGTCCTAAACTCCCCCACTAGAGGTAGCATCCTCTCCACATCCACTCTATCTGTGTCCTCTGGTCCTAGACTCCCCCCTTTATAAGAAACATCCTCTCCACATCCACTCTATCTGTGTCCTCTGGTCCTAGACTCCCCCACTATAGGAAACATCCTCTCAACATCCACTCTGTCTGTGTCCCCTGGTCCTAGACTCCCCCACTATAGGAAACATCCTCTCCACATCCACTCTATCTGTGTCCTTTGGTCCTAGACGACCCCACTATAGGAATCATCCTCTCGACTTCCACTCTCTCTGTGTCCTCTGGTCCCAGACTCCCCCACTACAGGAATCATCCTCTCCACATCCACTCTATCTGTGTCCTCTGGTCCTAGACTCCCCCACTACAGGAAACATCCTCTCCTCATCCACACTCTCTGTGTCCTCTGATCCCAGACACCCCCACTACAGGAAACATCCTCTCTACATTCACTCTATCTGTGTCCTCTGGTCCTAGACTCCCCACTGTAGGAAACATCCTCTCCACATCAACTCTATCTGTGTCCACTGGTCCTACACTCCCCCACTATTGGAAACATCCACTCTATCTGTGTCCTCTGGTCCTAGACTCCCCCACTATAGGAAACATCCTGTCCACATCCACTCTCTCTGTGTCCTCTGGTCCTAGACTCCCCCCTTTATAGGAAACATCCTCTCCACATCCACTCTATCTATCCCCTCTGGTCCTCGTCTCCCCCAGTACAGGAAACATCCTCTCCACATTCACTCTATCCGTGTCCTCTGGTCCTAGACTCCCCCACTACAGGAAACATCCTCTCCACATCCACTCTATCTGTGTCCTCTGGTCATAGACTCCCCCACTATAGGAAACATCCTCTCCACATCCACTGTATCTGTGTCCTCTGGTCCTCGACTCCCCCACTATAGGAAACATCCACTCTATCTGTGTCCAAAGGTCCTAGTCTCCCCCACTATAGGAAACATGATCTCCACATCCACTCTAACTGTGTCCTATGGTCCTAGACTCCCTACTATAGGAAACATCCTCTCCACATCCACTCTATCTGTGTCCTCTGGTCCTAAACTCCCCCACAATAGGAAACATCCTCTCCACATCCACTCTATCTGTGTCCTCTGGTCCTAGACTCCCCCACTACAGGAAACATCCTCTCCACATCCACTCTATCTGTGTCCTCTGGTCCTCGACTCCCCCAGTACAGGAAACATCCTCTCCACATTCACTCTATCTGTGTCCACTGGTCCTAGACTCCCCCACTATTGGAAACATCCACTCTATCTGTGTCCTCTGGTCCTAGATTCCCCCACTACAGGAAACATCCTCTCCACATCCACACTCTCTGTGTCCTCTGATCCCAGACACCCCCACTACAGGAAACATCCTCTCTACAGCCACTCTATCTGTGTCCTCTGGACCTAGACTCCCCCACTATAGGAACCATCCTCTCCACATCCACTCTATCTGTGTCCTCTGGTCGTAGACTCCCCCACTATAGGAAACATCCTCTCCACATCCACTGTATCTGTGTCCTCTGGTCCTAGACTCCCCCACTATAGGAAACATCCACTCTATCTGTGTCCCCAGGTCCTAGTCTCCCCCAGTATAGGAAACATGATCTCCACATCCACTCTATCTGTGTCCTCTGGACCTAGACCCCCCACTATAGGAAACATCCTCTCCACATCCACTCTATCTGTGTCCTCTGGTCCTAAACTCCCCCACTATAGGAAGCATCTTCTCCACATCCACTCTATCTGTGTCCTCTGGTCCTAGACTCCCCCACTACAGGAAACATCCTCTCCACATCCACTCTATCTGTGTCCTCTGGTCCTAGACTCCCCCACTATAGGAAACATCCTCTCAACATCCACTCTGTCTGTGTCCTCTGGTCCTAGACTCCCCCACTATAGGAAACATCCTCTCCACATCCACTCTATCTGTGTCCTTTGGTCCTAGACGACCCCACTATAGGAATCATCCTCTCGACTTCCACTCTCTCAGTGTCCTCTGGACCTAGACTCCCCCACTATAGGAACCATCCTCTCCACATCCACTCTATCTGTGTCCTCTGGTCCTAGACTCCCCCACTATAGGAAACATCCACTCTATCTGTGTCCCCAGGTCCTAGTCTCCCCCACTATAGGAAACATGATCTCCACATCCACTCTATCTGTGTCCTCTGGTCCTAGACTCCCACTATAGGAAACATCCTCTCCACATCCACTCTATCTGTGTCCTCTGGTCCTAAACTCCCCCACTATAGGAAACATCCTCTCAACATCCACTCTGTCTGTGTCCTCTGGTCCTAGACTCCCCCACTATAGGAAACATCCTCTCCACATCCACTCTATCTGTGTCCTTTGGTCCTAGACGTCCCCACTATAGGAATCATCCACTCGACTTCCACTCTCTCTGTGTCCTCTGGTCCTCGACTCCCCCACTACAGGAAACATCCTCTTCACATCCACTCTCTCTGTGTCCTCTGGTCCCAGACTCCCCCACTACAGGAAACATCCTCTCCACATCCACTCTATCTGTGTCCTCTGGTCCTAGACTCCCCCACTACAGGAAACATCCTCTCCACATCCACACTCTCTGTGTCCTCTGATCCCAGACAACCCCACTACAGGAAACATCCTCTCTACATCCAATCTATCTGTGTCCTCTGGACCTAGACTCCCCCACTATAGGAATCATCCTCTCGACTTCCACTCTCTCTGTGTCCTCTGGTCCCAGACTCCCCCACTACAGGAATCATCCTCTCCACATCCACTCTATCTGTGTCCTCTGGTCCTAGACTCCCCCACTACAGGAAACATCCTCTCCTCATCCACACTCTCTGTGTCCTCTGATCCCAGACACCCCCACTACAGGAAACATCCTCTCTACATTCACTCTATCTGTGTCCTCTGGTCCTAGACTCCCCACTGTAGGAAACATCCTCTCCACATCAACTCTATCTGTGTCCACTGGTCCTACACTCCCCCACTATTGGAAACATCCACTCTATCTGTGTCCTCTGGTCCTAGACTCCCCCACTATAGGAAACATCCTGTCCACATCCACTCTCTCTGTGTCCTCTGGTCCTAGACTCCCCCCTTTATAGGAAACATCCTCTCCACATCCACTCTATCTATCCCCTCTGGTCCTCGTCTCCCCCAGTACAGGAAACATCCTCTCCACATTCACTCTATCCGTGTCCTCTGGTCCTAGACTCCCCCACTACAGGAAACATCCTCTCCACATCCACTCTATCTGTGTCCTCTGGTCATAGACTCCCCCACTATAGGAAACATCCTCTCCACATCCACTGTATCTGTGTCCTCTGGTCCTCGACTCCCCCACTATAGGAAACATCCACTCTATCTGTGTCCAAAGGTCCTAGTCTCCCCCACTATAGGAAACATGATCTCCACATCCACTCTAACTGTGTCCTATGGTCCTAGACTCCCTACTATAGGAAACATCCTCTCCACATCCACTCTATCTGTGTCCTCTGGTCCTAAACTCCCCCACAATAGGAAACATCCTCTCCACATCCACTCTATCTGTGTCCTCTGGTCCTAGACTCCCCCACTACAGGAAACATCCTCTCCACATCCACTCTATCTGTGTCCTCTGGTCCTCGACTCCCCCAGTACAGGAAACATCCTCTCCACATTCACTCTATCTGTGTCCACTGGTCCTACACTCCCCCACTATTGGAAACATCCACTCTATCTGTGTCCTCTGGTCCTAGATTCCCCCACTACAGGAAACATCCTCTCCACATCCACACTCTCTGTGTCCTCTGATCCCAGACACCCCCACTACAGGAAACATCCTCTCTACAGCCACTCTATCTGTGTCCTCTGGACCTAGACTCCCCCACTATAGGAACCATCCTCTCCACATCCACTCTATCTGTGTCCTCTGGTCGTAGACTCCCCCACTATAGGAAACATCCTCTCCACATCCACTGTATCTGTGTCCTCTGGTCCTAGACTCCCCCACTATAGGAAACATCCACTCTATCTGTGTCCCCAGGTCCTAGTCTCCCCCAGTATAGGAAACATGATCTCCACATCCACTCTATCTGTGTCCTCTGGACCTAGACCCCCCACTATAGGAAACATCCTCTCCACATCCACTCTATCTGTGTCCTCTGGTCCTAAACTCCCCCACTATAGGAAGCATCTTCTCCACATCCACTCTATCTGTGTCCTCTGGTCCTAGACTCCCCCACTACAGGAAACATCCTCTCCACATCCACTCTATCTGTGTCCTCTGGTCCTAGACTCCCCCACTATAGGAAACATCCTCTCAACATCCACTCTGTCTGTGTCCTCTGGTCCTAGACTCCCCCACTATAGGAAACATCCTCTCCACATCCACTCTATCTGTGTCCTTTGGTCCTAGACGACCCCACTATAGGAATCATCCTCTCGACTTCCACTCTCTCAGTGTCCTCTGGACCTAGACTCCCCCACTATAGGAACCATCCTCTCCACATCCACTCTATCTGTGTCCTCTGGTCCTAGACTCCCCCACTATAGGAAACATCCACTCTATCTGTGTCCCCAGGTCCTAGTCTCCCCCACTATAGGAAACATGATCTCCACATCCACTCTATCTGTGTCCTCTGGTCCTAGACTCCCACTATAGGAAACATCCTCTCCACATCCACTCTATCTGTGTCCTCTGGTCCTAAACTCCCCCACTATAGGAAACATCCTCTCAACATCCACTCTGTCTGTGTCCTCTGGTCCTAGACTCCCCCACTATAGGAAACATCCTCTCCACATCCACTCTATCTGTGTCCTTTGGTCCTAGACGTCCCCACTATAGGAATCATCCACTCGACTTCCACTCTCTCTGTGTCCTCTGGTCCTCGACTCCCCCACTACAGGAAACATCCTCTTCACATCCACTCTCTCTGTGTCCTCTGGTCCCAGACTCCCCCACTACAGGAAACATCCTCTCCACATCCACTCTATCTGTGTCCTCTGGTCCTAGACTCCCCCACTACAGGAAACATCCTCTCCACATCCACACTCTCTGTGTCCTCTGATCCCAGACAACCCCACTACAGGAAACATCCTCTCTACATCCAATCTATCTGTGTCCTCTGGACCTAGACTCCCCCACTATAGGAACCATCCTCTCCACATCCACTCTATCTGTGTCCTCTGGTCCTAGACTCCCCCACTACAGGAAACATCCTCTCTACATCCACTCTATCTGTGTCCTCTGGGCATAGACTCCCCCACTATAGGAAACATCCTCTCCACATCCACTCTATCTGTGTCCTCTGGTCCTAGACTCCCCCACTACAGGAAACATCCTCTCCACATCCACTCTATCTGTGTCCTCCTATCCTAGACTCCCCCACTATAGGAAACATCCTCCCCACATCCACTGTATCTGTGTCCTCTGGTCCTAGACTCCCCCACTATAGGAAACATCCACTCTATCTGTGTCCTCTGGTCCTGGACTACCCCATGTAGTAAACTTGCTCTCCACTTCCACTCTATCTGTGTCCTCTGGTCCTCGACCCCCCCCACTATAGGAAAAATCCTGTCCACATCCACTCTCTCTGTGTCCTCTGGTACTAGACTCCCCCCTTGATAGGAAACATCCTCTCCACATCCACTCTATCTATCCCCTCTGGTCCTCGACTCCCCCAGTACAGGAAACATCCTCTCCGCATTCACTCTATCTGTGTCCTCTGGTCCTAGACTCCCCAATTACAGGAAACATCCTCTCCACATCCACTCTATCTGTATCCTCTGGTCATAGACTCCCCCACTTTCGGAAACATCCTCTCCACATCCACTGTATCTGTGTCCTCTGGTCCAGGACTCCCCCACTATAGGAAACATCCACTCTATCTGTGTCCCCAGGTCCTAGTCTCCCCCACTATAGGAAACATGATCTCCACATCCACTCTATCTGTGTCCTCTGGTCCTAGACTCCCCACTATAGGAAACATCCTCTCCACATCCACTCTATCTGTGTCCTCTGGTCCTAAACTCCCCCACTATAGGAAACATCCTCTCCACATCCACTCTATCTGTGTCCTCTGGTCCTAGACTCCCCCACTACAGGAAACATCCTCTCCACATCCACTCTATCTGTGTCCTCTGGTCCTAGACTCCCCCACTATAGGAAACATCCTCTCCACATCCACTCTGTCTGTGTCCTCTGGTCCTAGACTCCCCCACTATAGGAAACATCCTCTCCACGTCCACTCTATCTGTGTCCTCTGGTCCTAGACGAACCCACTATAGGAATCATCCTCTCGACTTCCACTCTCTCTGTGTCCTCTGGTCCTAGACTCCCCCACTACAGGAAACATCCTCTTCACATCCACTCTATCTGTGTCCTCTGGTCATAGACTCCCCACTATAGGAAACATCCTCTCCACATCCACTGTATCTGTGTCCTCTGGTCCTAGACTCCCCCACTATAGGAAACATCCACTCTATCTGTGTCCCCAGGTCCTAGTCTCCCCCACTATAGGAAACATGATCTCCACATCCACTCTATCTGTGTCCACTGGTCCTAGACTCCCCACTATCGGAAACATCCTCTCCACATCCACTCTATCTGTGTCCTCTGGTCCTCGACTCCCCCACTATAGGAAACATCCTCTCCACATCCACACTAACTGTGTCCTCTGGTCCTAGACGACCCCACTATAGGAATCATCCTCTCGACTTCCACTCTCTCTGTGTCCTCTGGTCCTAGACTCCCCCACTACAGGAAATATCCTCTCCACATCCACTCTATCTGTGTCCTCTGGTCCTAGACTCCCCACTGTAGGAAACATCCTCTCCACATCAACTCTATCTGTGTCCACTGGTCCTACACTCCCCCACTATTGGAAACATCCACTCTATCTGTGTCCTCTGGTCCTAGACTCCCCCACTATAGGAAACATTCAGTCCACATCCACACTCTCTGTGTCCTCTGGTCCTAGACTCCCCCCTTTATAGGGAACATCCTCTCCACATCCACCCTATCTATCCCCTCTGGTCCTCGTCTCCCCCAGTACAGGAAACATCCTCTCCACATCCACTCTATCTGTGTCCTCTGGTCATAGACTCCCCCACTATAGGAAACATCCTCTCCACATCCACTGTATCTGTGTCCTCTGGTCCTCGACTCCCCCACTATAGGAAACATCCACTCTATCTGTGTCCCCAGGACCTAGTCTCCCCCAGTATAGGAAACATGATCTCCACATCCACTCTAACTGTGTCCTCTGGTCCTAGACTCCCTACTATAGGAAACATCCTCTCCACATCCACACTGTCTGTGTCCTCTGGTCCTAGACTCCCCCACTATAGGAACCATCCTCTCCACATCCACTCTATCTGTGTCCTCTGGTCCTAGACTCCCCCACTACAGGAAACATCCTCTCTACATCCACTCTATCTGTGTCCTCTGGACATAGACTCCCCCACTATAGGAAACATCCTCTCCACATCCACTCTATCTGTGTCCTCTGGTCCTAGACTCCCCCAGTACAGGAAACATCCTCTCCACATTCACTCTATCTGTGTCCACTGGTCCTACACTCCCCCACTATTGGAAACATTCACTCTATCTGTGTCCTCTGGTCCTAGACTCCCCCACTACAGGAAACATCCTCTCCACATCCTCTGTATCTGTGTCCTCTGGTCCTAGACTCCCCCACTATAGGAAACATCCACTCTATCTGTGTCCCCAGGTCCTAGTCTCCCCCACTATAGGAAACATGATCTCCACATCCACTCTATCTGTGTCCTCTGGTCCTAGACTCCCACTATAGGAAACATCCTCTCCACATCCACTCTATCTGTGTCCTCTGGTCCTAAACTCCCCCACTATAGGAAGCATCCTCTCCACATCCACTCTATCTGTGTCCTCTGGTCCTAGACTCCCCCACTACAGGAAACATCCTCTCCACATCCACTCTATCTGTGTCCTCTGGTCCTAGACTCCACCACTATAGGAAACATCCTCTCCACATCCACTCTATCTGTGTCCTCTGGTCCTAGATTCCCGCAGAATAGGAAACATACTCTCCACATCCACTCTATCTGTGTCCACTGGTCCTAGATTCCCCCACTATAGGAAACATCCTCTCCACATCCACTCTATCTGTGTCCTCTGGTCCCAGACTCCCCCACTATAGGAAACATCGTCTCCACATCCACTCTAACTGTGTCCTCTGGTCCTAGACTCCCCCACTATAGGAAACATCCTCTCCACATCCACTCTGTCAGTGTCCTCTGGTCCTAGACTCCCCCACTATAGGAAACATCCCCTCCACATCCACTCTATCTGTGTCCTCTGGTCCTAGTCTCCCGCCCCACAGGAATCATCCTCTCCACATACACTCTATCTATCCCCTCTGGTCCTCGACTCCCCCAGTACAGGAAACACCCTCTCCACATTCACTCTATCTGTGTCCTCTGGTCCTAGACTCCCCCACTATAGGAAACATCCTCTCCACATCCACTCTATCTGTGTCCTCTGGTCCTAGACTCCCCCACTACAGGAAACATCCTCTCCACATCCACTCTATCTGTGTCCTCTGGTCCTAGATTCCCGCACTATAGGAAACATACTCTCCACATCCACTCTATCTGTGTCCTCTGGTCCTAGATTCCCCCACTATAGGAAACATCCTCTCCACATCCTCTGTATCTGTGTCCTCTGGTCCTAGACTCCCCCACTATAGGAAACATCCACTCTATCTGTGTCCCCAGGTCCTACTCTTCCCCACTATAGGAAACATGATCTCCACATCCACTCTATCTGTGTCCTCTGGTCCTAGACTCCCACTATAGGAAACATCCTCTCCACATCCACTCTATCTGTGTCCTCTGGTCCTAAACTCCCCCACTATAGGAAGCATCCTCTCCACATCCACTCTATCTGTGTCCTCTGGTCCTAGACTCCCCCACTACAGGAAACATCCTCTCCACATCCACTCTATCTGTGTCCTCTGGACCTAGACTCCCCCACTATAGGAACCATCCTCTCCACATCCACTGTATCTGTGTCCTCTGGTCCTAGACTCCCCCACTACAGGAAACATCCTCTCTACATCCAGTCTATCTGTGTCCTCTGGGCATAGACTCCCCCACTATAGGAAACATCCTCTCCACATCCACTCTATCTGTGTCCTCTGGTCCTAGACTCCCCCACTACAGGAAACATCCTCTCCACATCCACTCTATCTGTGTCCTCCTATCCTAGACTCCCCCACTATAGGAAACATCCTCCCCACATCCACTGTATCTGTGTCCTCTGGTCCTAGACTCCCCCACTATAGGAAACATCCACTCTATCTGTGTCCTCTGGTCCTGGACTACCCCATGTAGTAAACTTGCTCTCCACTTCCACTCTATCTGTGTCCTCTGGTCCTCGACCCCCCCACTATAGGAAAAATCCTGTCCACATCCACTCTCTCTGTGTCCTCTGGTACTAGACTCCCCCCTTTATAGGAAACATCCTCTCCACATCCACTCTATCTATCCCCTCTGGTCCTCGACTCCCCCAGTACAGGAAACATCCTCTCCGCATCCACTGTATCTGTGTCCTCTGGTCCAGGACTCCCCCACTATAGGAAACATCCACTCTATCTGGGTCCCCAGGTCCTAGTCTCCCCCACTATAGGAAACATGATCTCCACATCCACTCTATCTGTGTCCTCTGGTCCTAGACTCCCCACTATATGAAACATCCTCTCCACATCCACTCTATCTGTGTCCTCTGGTCCTAAACTCCCCCACTATAGGAAACATCCTCTCCACATCCACTCTATCTGTGTCCTCTGGTCCTAGACTCCCCCACTACAGGAAACATCCTCTCCACATCCACTCTATCTGTGTCCTCTGGTCCTAGACTCCCCCACTATAGGAAACATCCTCTCCACATCCACTCTGTCGGTGTCCTCTGGTCCTAGACTCCCCCACTATAGGAATCATCCTCTCCACATCCACACTAACTGTGTCCTCTGGTCCTAGACGACCCCACTATAGGAATCATCCTCTCGACTTCCACTCTCTCTGTGTCCTCTGGTCCTAGACTCCCCCACTACAGGAAACATCCTCTCCACATCAACTCTATCTGTGTCCACTGGTCCTACACTCCCCCACTATTGGAAACATCCACTCTATCTGTGTCCTCTGGTCCTAGACTCCCCCACTATAGGAAACATTCTGTCCACATCCACACTCTCTGTGTCCTCTGGTCCTAGACTCCCCCCTTTATAGGAAACATCCTCTCCACATCCACCCTATCTATCCCCTCTGGTCCTCGTCTCCCCCAGTACAGGAAACATCCTCTCCACATCCACTCTATCTGTGTCCTCTGGTCCTAGACTCCCCCACTATAGGAAACATTCTGTCCACATCCACACTCTCTGTGTCCTCTGGTCCTAGACTCCCCCCTTTATAGGAAACATCCTCTCCACATCCACCCTATCTATCCCCTCTGGTCCTCGTCTCCCCCAGTACAGGAAACATCCTCTCCACATCCACTCTATCTGTGTCCTCTGGTCATAGACTCCCCCACTATAGGAAACATCCTCTCCACATCCACTGTATCTGTGTCCTCTGGTCCTCGACTCCCCCACTATAGGAAACATCCACTCTATCTGTGTCCCCAGGACCTAGTCTCCCCCACTATAGGAAACATGATCTCCACATCCACTCTAACTGTGTCCTCTGGTCCTAGACTCCCTACTATAGGAAACATCCTCTCCACATCCACACTGTCTGTGTCCTCTGGTCCTAGACTCCCCCACTATAGGAACCATCCTCTCCACATCCACTCTATCTGTGTCCTCTGGTCCTAGACTCCCCCACTACAGGAAACATCCTCTCTACATCCACTCTATCTGTGTCCTCTGGACATAGACTCCCCCACTATAGGAAACATCCTCTCCACATCCACTCTATCTGTGTCCTCTGGTCCTAGACTCCCGCAGTACAGGAAACATCCTCTCCACATTCACTCTATCTGTGTCCACTGGTCCTACACTCCCCCACTATTGGAAACATCCACTCTATCTGTGTCCTCTGGTCCTAGACTCCCCCACTACAGGAAACATCCTCTCCACATCCTCTGTATCTGTGTCCTCTGGTCCTAGACTCCCCCACTATAGGAAACATCCACTCTATCTGTGTCCCCAGGTCCTAGTCTCCCCCACTATAGGAAACATGATCTCCACATCCACTCTATCTGTGTCCTCTGGTCCTAGACTCCCACTATAGGAAACATGCTCTCCACATCCACTCTATCTGTGTCCTCTGGTCCTAAACTCCCCCACTATAGGAAGCATCCTCTCCACATCCACTCTATCTGTGTCCTCTGGTCCTAGACTCCCCCACTACAGGAAACATCCTCTCCACATCCACTCTATCTGTGTCCTCTGGTCCTAGACTCCACCACTATAGGAAACATCCTCTCCACATCCACTCTATCTGTGTCCTCTGGTCCTAGATTCCCGCAGAATAGGAAACATACTCTCCACATCCACTCTATCTGTGTCCACTGGTCCTAGATTCCCCCACTATAGGAAACATCCTCTCCACATCCACTCTATCTGTGTCCTCTGGTCCCAGACTCCCCCACTATAGGAAACATCGTCTCCACATCCACTCTAACTGTGTCCTCTGGTCCTAGACACCCCCACTATAGGAAACATCCTCTCCACATCCACTCTGTCAGTGTCCTCTGGTCCTAGACTCCCCCACTATAGGAAACATCCACTCTATCTGTGTCCCCTGGTCCTAGTCTCCCCCACTATAGGAAACATGATCTCCACATCCACTCTATCTGTGTCCTCTGGTCCTAGACTCCCCACTATAGGAAACATCCTCTCCACATCCACTCTATCTGTGTCCTCTGGTCCTCGACTCCCCCACTATAGGAAACATCCTCTCCACATCCACACTCTCTGTGTCCTCTGATCCCAGACACCCCCACTACAGGAAACATCCTCTCTACATCCACTCTATCTGTGTCCTCTGGTCCTAGACGACCCCACTATAGGAATCATCCTCTCGACTTCCACTCTCTCTGTGTCCTCTGGTCCTAGACTCCCCCACTACAGGAAATATCCTCTCCACATCCACTCTATCTGTGTCCTCTGGTCCTAGTCTCCCCCACTGTAGGAATCATCCTCTCCACATCCACTCTATCTGTGTCCTCTGGTCCTAGACTCCACCACTATAGGAAACATCCTCTCCACATCCACTCTATCTGTGTCCTCTGGTCCTAGATTCCCGCACAATAGGAAACATACTCTCCACATCCACTCTATCTGTGTTCACTGGTCCTAGATTCACCCACTATAGGAAACATCCTCTCCACATCCACTCTATCTGTGTCCTCTGGTCCCAGACTCCCCCACTATAGGAAACATCCCCTCCACATCCACTCTATCTGTGTCCTCTGGTCCTAGTCTCCCGCACCACAGGAATCATCCTCTCCACATACACTCTATCTATCCCCTCTGGTCCTCGACTCCCCCAGTACAGGAAACACCCTCTCCACATTCACTCTATCTGTGTCCTCTGGTCCTAGACTCCCCCACTATAGGAAACATCCTCTCCACATCCACTCTATCTGTGTCCTCTGGTCCTAGACGACCCCACTATAGGAATCATCCTCTCGACTTCCACTCTCTCTGTGTCCTCTGGTCCTAGACTCCCCCACTACAGGAAACATCCTCTCCACATCAACTCTATCTGTGTCCACTGGTCCTACACTCCCCCACTATTGGAAACATCCACTCTATCTGTGTCCTCTGGTCCTAGACTCCCCCACTATAGGAAACATTCTGTCCACATCCACACTCTCTGTGTCCTCTGGTCCTAGACTCCCCCCTTTATAGGAAACATCCTCTCCACATCCACCCTATCTATCCCCTCTGGTCCTCGTTTCCCCCAGTACAGGAAACATCCTCTCCACATCCACTCTATCTGTGTCCTCTGGTCATAGACTCCCCCACTATAGGAAACATCCTCTCCACATCCACTGTATCTGTGTCCTCTGGTCCTCGACTCCCCCACTATAGGAAACATCCACTCTATCTGTGTCCCCAGGTCCTAGTCTCCCCCACTATAGGAAACATGATCTCCACATCCACTCTAACTGTGTCCTCTGGTCCTAGACTCCCTACTATAGGAAACATCCTCTCCACATCCACTCTGTCTGTGTCCTCTGGTCCTAGACTCCCCCACTATAGGAACCATCCTCTCCACATCCACTCTATCTGTGTCCTCTGGTCCTAGACTCCCCCACTACAGGAAACATCCTCTCTACATCCACTCTATCTGTGTCCTCTGGACATAGACTCCCCCACTATAGGAAACATCCTCTCCACATCCACTCTATCTGTGTCCTCTGGTCCTAGACTCCCCCACTACAGGAATGATCCTCTCCACATACACTCTATCTATCCCCTCTGGTCCTCGACTCCCCCAGTACAGGAAACACCCTCTCCACATTCACTCTATCTGTGTCCTCTGGTCCTAGACTCCCCACTGTAGGAAACATCCTCTCCACATCAACACTATCTGTGTCCACTGGTCCTACACTCCCCCACTATTGGAAACATCCACTCTATCTGTGTCCTCTGGTCCTAGACTCCCCCACTATAGGAAACATCCTGTCCACATCCACTCTCTCTGCGTCCTCTGGTCCTAGACTCCCCCCTTTATAGGAAACATCCTCTCCGCATTCACTCTATCTGTGTCCTCTGGTCCTAGACTCCCCACTGTAGGAAACATCCTCTCCACATCAACACTATCTGTGTCCACTGGTCCTACACTCCCCCACTATTGGAAACATCCACTCTATCTGTGTCCTCTGGTCCTAGACTCCCCCACTATAGGAAACATCCTGTCCACATCCACTCTCTCTGTGTCCTCTGGTCCTAGACTCCCCCCTTTATAGGAAACATCCTCTCCGCATCCACTCTATCTATCCCCTCTGGTCCTCGACTCCCCCAGTACAGGAAACATCCTCTCCACATTCACTCTATCTGTGTCCTCTGGTCCTAGACTCCCCCACTACAGAAAACTTCCTCTCCACATCCACTCTATCTGTGTCCTCTGGACATAGACTCCCCCACTATTGGAAACATCCACTCGATCTGTGTCCTCTGGTCCTGGACTACCCCATGTAGTAAACTTCCTCTCCACTTCCACTCTATCTGTGTCCTCTGGTCCTAGACTCCCCCACTATAGGAAACATCCTGTCCACATCCACTCTATCTGTGTCCTCTTGTCCTAGTCTCCCCCACTGTAGGAATCATCCTCTCCACATCCACTCTATCTGTGTCCTCTGGTCCTAGACTCCACCACTATAGGAAACATCCTCTCCACATCCACTCTATCTGTGTCCTCTGGTCCTAGATTCCCGCAGAATAGGAAACATACTCTCCACATCCACTCTATCTGTGTCCACTGGTCCTAGATTCCCCCACTATAGGAAACATCCTCTCCACATCCACTCTATCTGTGTCCTCTGGTCCCAGACTCCCCCACTATAGGAAACATCGTCTCCACATCCACTCTAACTGTGTCCTCTGGTCCTAGACTCCCCACTGTAGGAAACATCCTCTCCACATCCACTCTATCTGTGTCCTCTGGTCCTGGACTACCCCATGTAGTAAACTTCCTCTCCACTTCCACTCTATCTGTGTCCTCTGGTCCTAGACTCCCCCACTATAGGAAACATCCTGTCCACATCCACTCTCTCTGTGTCCTCTGGTCCTAGACTCCCCCCTTTATAGGAAACATCCTCTCCGCATCCACTCTATCTATCCCCTCTGGTCCTCTACTCCCCCCAGTACAGGAAACATCCTCTCCACATTCACTCTATCTGTGTCCTCTGGTCCTAGACTCCCCCACTACAGGAAACATCCTCTCCACATCCACTCTATCTGTGTCCTCTAGTCATAGACTCCCCCACTATGGGAAACATCCTCTCCTCATCCACTGTATCTGTGTCCTCTGGTCCTAGACTCCCCCACTATAGGAAACATCCACTCTATCTGTGTCCCCTGGTCCTAGTCTCCCCCACTATAGGAAACATGATCTCCACATCCACTCTATCTGTGTCCTCTGGTCCTAGACTCCCCACTATCGGAAACATCCTCTCCACATCCACTCTATCTGTGTCCTCTGGTCCTCGACTCCCCCACTATAGGAAACATCCTCTCCACATCCACACTAACTGTGTCCTCTGGTCCTAGACGACCCCACTATAGGAATCATCCTCTCGACTTCCACTCTCTCTGTGTCCTCTGGTCCTAGACTCCCCCACTACAGGAAATATCCTCTCCACATCCACTCTATCTGTGTCCTCTGGTCCTAGTCTCCCCCACTGTAGGAATCATCCTCTCCACATCCACTCTATCTGTGTCCTCTGGTCCTAGACTCCACCACTATAGGAAACATCCTCTCCACATCCTCTCTATCTGTGTCCTCTGGTCCTAGATTCCCGCACAATAGGAAACATACTCTCCACATCCACTCTATCTGTGTCCACTGCTCCTAGATTCCCCCACTATAGGAAACATACTCTCCACATCCACTCTATCTGTGTCCTCTGGTCCCAGACTCCCCCACTATAGGAAACATCGTCTCCACATCCACTCTATCTGTGTCCTCTGGTCCTAGACTCCCCCACTATAGGAAACATCCTCTCCACATCCACTCTGTCAGTGTCCTCTAGTCCTAGACTCCCCCACTATAGGAAACATCCCCTCCACATCCACTCTATCTGTGTCCTCTGGTCCTAGACTCCCCCACTACAGGAATCATCTTCTCCACATACAGTGTATCTATCCCCTCTGGTCCTCGACTCCCCCAGTACAGGAAACACCCTCTCCACATTCACTCTATCTGTGTCCTCTGGTCCTAGACTCACCACTGTAGGAAACATCCTCTCCACATCAACTCTGTGTGTGTCCTCTAGTCCTCGACTCCCCCAGTACAGGAAACATCCTCTTCACATCCACTCTATCTGTGTCCTCTGGTCCTAGACTCCCCCACTATAGGAAACATCCCCTCCACATCCACTCTATCTGTGTCCTCTGGTCATAGACTCCCCCACTACAGGAATCCCCCACTACAGGAATCATCCTCTCCACATACACTCTATCTATCCCCTCTGGTCCTCGACTCCCCCAGTACAGGAAACATCCTCTCCACATTCACTCTATCTGTGTCCTCTGGTCCTAGACTCCCCCACTATAGGAAACATCCTCTCCACATCCACTCTGGCTGTGTCCTCTGGTCCTAGACTCCCCCACTCTAGGAAACATCCTCTCCACATCCACTCTATCTGTGTCCTCTGGTACTAGACTACCCCACTACAGGAAACATCCTCTCTACATCCACTCTATCTGTGTCCTCTGGTCCCAGATTCCCCCACTATAGGAAACATACTCTCCACATCCACTCTATCTGTGTCCTCTGGTCCTAGATTCCCCCACTATAGGAAACATCCTCTCCACATCCTCTGTATCTGTGTCCTCTGGTCCTAGACTCCCCCACTATAGGAAACATCCACTCTATCTGTGTCCACTGGTCCTAGTCTCCCCCACTATAGGAAACATGATCTCCACATCCACTCTATCTGTGTCCTCTGGTCCTAGACTCCCCACTATAGGAAACATCCTCTCCACATCCACTCTATCTGTGTCCTCTGGTCCTAGACTCCCCCACTATAGGAAACATCCTCTCCACATCCACTCTATCTGTGTCCTCTGGTCCTAGACGACCCCACTATAGGAATCATCCTCTCGACTTCCACTCCCTCTGTGTCCTCTGGTCCTAGATCCCCCACTACAGGAATCATCCTCTTCACATCCACTCTCTCTGTGTCCTCTGGTCCCAGACTCCCCCACTACAGGAAACATCCTCTCCACATCCACTCTATCTGTGTCCTGGGGTCCTAGACTCCCCCACTACAGGAAACATCCTCTCCACATCCACACTCTCTGTGTCCTCTGATCCCAGACACCCCCACTATAGGAAACATCCTCTCCATATCCACTCTATCTATGTCCTCTGGTCCTTGATTCCCCCACTATATGAAACATCCTCTCCACATCCACTCTATCTGTGTCCTCTGGTCCTAGACTCACCCACTACAGGAATCATCCTCTTCACATCCACTCTCTCTGTGTCCTCTGGTCCCAGACTCCCCCACTACAGGAAACATCCTCTCCACATCCACTCTATCTGTGTCCTCTGATCCCAGACACCCCCACTATAGGAAACATCCTCTCCATATCCACTCTATCTATGTCCTCTGGTCCTTGATTCCCCCACTATATGAAACATCCTCTCCACATCCACTCTATCTGTGTCCTCTGGTCCTAGACTCACCCACTACAGGAATCATCCTCTTCACATCCACTCTCTCTGTGTCCTCTGGTCCCAGACTCCCCCACTACAGGAAACATCCTCTCCACATCCACTCTATCTGTGTCCTGGGGTCCTAGACTCCCCCACTACAGGAAACATCCTCTCCACATCCACACTCTCTGTGTCCTCTGATCCCAGACACCCCCACTATAGGAAACATCCTCTCCATATCCACTCTATCTATGTCCTCTGGTCCTTGATTCCCCCACTATATGAAACATCCTCTCCACATCCACTCTATCTGTGTCCTCTGGTCCTAGACTCACCCACTATAGGAAACATCCTCTCCACATCCACTCCATCTGTGTCCTCTGGTCCTAGACTCCCCCACTATAGGAAACATCCTCTCCACATCCACACTATCTGTGTCCTCTGGTCCTCGACTCCCCCAGTACAGGAAACATCCTCTCCACATTCACTCTATCTGTGTCCTCTGGTCCTAGACTCCCCCACTATAGGAAACATCCTCTCCACATCCACTCTGGCTGTGTCCTCTGGTCCTAGACTCCCCCACTCTAGGAAACATCCTCTCCACATCCACTCTATCTGTGTCCTCTGGTCCTAGATTCCTCCACTATAGGAAACATCCTCTCCACATCCACTCTATCTGTGTCCTCTGGTCCTTGATTCCCCCACTATATGAAACATCCTCTCCACATCCACTCTATCTGTGTCCTCTGGTCCTAGACTCCCCCACTACAGGAAACATCCTCTCCACATCCACTCTATCTGTGTCCTCTGGTCCTAGACTCCCCCACTATAGGACACATCCTCTCCACATCCACTCTGTCTGTGTCCTCTGGTCCTAGACTCCCCCACTATAGGAAACATCCTCTCCACATCCACTCTATCTGTGTCCTCTGGTCCTAGACGACCCCACTATAGGAATCATCCTCTCGACTTCCCCTCACTCTGTGTCCTCTGGTCCTAGACTCCCCCACTACAGGAAACATCCTCTTCACATCCACTCTCTCTGTGTCCTCTGGTCCCAGACTCCCCCACTACAGGAAACATCCTCTCCACATCCACTCTATCTGTGTCCTCTGGTCCTAGACTCCCCCACTACAGGAAACATCCTCTCCACATCCACACTCTCTGTGTCCTCTGATCCCAGACACCCCCAATACAGGAAACATCCTCTCTACATCCACTCTATCTGTGTCCTCTGGACCTAAACACCCCCACTATAGGAAACATCCTCTCCACATCCACTCTATCTGTGTCCTCTGGTCCTAGACTCCCCCACTACAGGAAACATCCTCTCCACATCCACTCTATCTGTGTCCTCTGGTCATAGACTCCCCCACTATAGGAAACATCCACTCTATCTGTGTCCCCTGGTCCTAGTCTCCCCCACTATAGGAAACATGATCCCCACATCCACTCTACCTGTGTCCTCTGGTCCTAGACTCCCCACTATAGGAAACATCCTCTCCACATACACTCTGTCTGTGTCCTCTGGTCCTAGACTCCCCCACTATAGGAAACATCCTCTCCACATCCACTCTATCTGTGTCCTCTGGTCCTCGACTCCCCCACTATAGGAAACATCCTCTCCACATCCACACTAACTGTGTCCTCTGGTCCTAGACGACCCCACTATAGGAATCATCCTCTCGACTTCCACTCTCTCTGTGTCCTCTGGTCCTAGACTCCCCCACTACAGGAAATATCCTCTCCACATCCACTCTATCTGTGTCCTCTGGTCCTAGTCTCCCCCACTGTAGGAATCATCCTCTCCACATCCACTCTATCTGTGTCCTCTGGTCCTAGACTCCACCACTATAGGAAACATCCTCTCCACATCCACTCTATCTGTGTCCTCTGGTCCTAGATTCCCGCACAATAGGAAACATACTCTCCACATCCACTCTATCTGTGTCCACTGCTCCTAGATTCCCCCACTATAGGAAACATCCTCTCCACATCCACTCTATCTGTGTCCTCTGGTCCCAGACTCCCCCACTATAGGAAACATCGTCTCCACATCCACTCTATCTGTGTCCTCTGGTCCTAGACTCCCCCACTATAGGAAACATCCTCTCCACATCCACTCTGTCAGTGTCCTCTAGTCCTAGACTCCCCCACTATAGGAAACATCCCCTCCACATCCACTCTATCTGTGTCCTCTGGTCCTAGACTCCCCCACTACAGGAATCATCTTCTCCACATACAGTGTATCTATCCCCTCTGGTCCTCGACTCCCCCAGTACAGGAAACACCCTCTCCACATTCACTCTATCTGTGTCCTCTGGTCCTAGACTCCCCACTGTAGGAAACATCCTCTCCACATCAACTCTGTCTGTGTCCTCTAGTCCTCGACTCCACCAGTACAGGAAACATCCTCTTCACATCCACTCTATCTGTGTCCTCTGGTCCTAGACTCCCCCACTATAGGAAACATCCCCTCCACATCCACTCTATGTGTGTCCTCTGGTCATAGACTCCCCCACTACAGGAATCATCCTCTCCACATACACTCTATCTATCCCCTCTGGTCCTCGACTCCCCCAGTACAGGAAACATCCTCTCCACATTCACTCTATCTGTGTCCTCTGGTCCTAGACTCCCCCACTATAGGAAACATCCTCTCCACATCCACTCTGGCTGTGTCCTCTGGTCCTAGACTCCCCCACTCTAGGAAACATCCTCTCCACATCCACTCTATCTGTGTCCTCTGGTCCTAGATTCCCCCACTATAGGAAACATCCTCTCCACATCCTCTGTATCTGTGTCCTCTGGTCCTAGACTCCCCCACTATAGGAAACATCCACTCTATCTGTGTCCCCTGGTCCTAGTCTCCCCCACTATAGGAAACATGATCTCCACATCCACTCTATCTGTGTCCTCTGGTCCTAGACTCCCCACTATAGGAAACATCCTCTCCACATCCACTCTATCTGTGTCCTCTGGTCCTAGACTCCCCCACTATAGGAAACATCCTCTCCACATCCACTCTATCTGTGTCCTCTGGTCCTAGACGACCCCACTATAGGAATCATCCTCTCGACTTCCACTCCCTCTGTGTCCTCTGGTCCTAGATCCCCCACTACAGGAATCATCCTCTTCACATCCACTCTCTCTGTGTCCTCTGGTCCCAGACTCCCCCACTACAGGAAACATCCTCTCCACATCCACTCTATCTGTGTCCTGGTGTCCTAGACTCCCCCACTACAGGAAACATCCTCTCCACATCCACACTCTCTGTGTCCTCTGATCCCAGACACCCCCACTATAGGAAACATCCTCTCCATATCCACTCTATCTATGTCCTCTGGTCCTTGATTCCCCCACTATATGAAACATCCTCTCCACATCCACTCTATCTGTGTCCTCTGGTCCTAGACTCACCCACTGTAGGAAACATCCTCTCCACATCCACTCCATCTGTGTCCTCTGGTCCTAGACTCCCCCACTATAGGAAACATCCTCTCCACATCCACTCTATCTGTGTCCTCTGGTCCTAGACTCCCCCACTACTGGAAACATCCTCTCCACATCCAGTCTATCTGAGTCCTCTGTTCCTAGACTCCCCCACTATAGGAAACATCCTCTCCACATCCACTCTGTCTGTGTCCTCTGTTCCTAGACTCCCCCACTCTAGGAAACATCCTCTCCACATCCACTCTATCTGTGTCCTCTGGTCCTAGACTACCCCACTACAGGAAACATCCTCTCTACATCCACTCTATCTGTGTCCTCTGGTCCTAGATTCCCCCACTATAGGAAACATACTCTCCACATCCACTCTATCTGTGTCCTCTGGTCCTAGATTCCTCCACTATAGGAAACATCCTCTCCACATCCACTCTATCTGTGTCCTCTGGTCCTTGATTCCCCCACTATATGAAACATCCTCTCCACATCCACTCTATCTGTGTCCTCTGGTCCTAGACTCCCCCACTACAGGAAACATCCTCTCCACATCCACTCTATCTGTGTCCTCTGGTCCTAGACTCCCCCACTATAGGACACATCCTCTCCACATCCACTCTGTCTGTGTCCTCTGGTCCTAGACTCCCCCACTATAGGAAACATCCTCTCCACATCCACTCTATCTGTGTCCTCTGGTCCTAGACGACCCCACTATAGGAATCATCCTCTCGACTTCCCCTCACTCTGTGTCCTCTGGTCCTAGACTCCCCCACTACAGGAAACATCCTCTTCACATCCACTCTCTCTGTGTCCTCTGGTCCCAGACTCCCCCACTACAGGAAACATCCTCCCCACATCCACTCTATCTGTGTCCTCTGGTCCTAGACTCCCCCACTACAGGAAACATCCTCTCCACATCCACACTCTCTGTGTCCTCTGATCCCAGACACCCCCAATACAGGAAACATCCTCTCTACATCCACTCTATCTGTGTCCTCTGGACCTAGACTCCCCCACTATAGGAAACATCCTCTCCACATCCACTCTATCTGTGTCCTCTGGTCCTAGACTCCCCCACTACAGGAAACATCCTCTCCACATCCACTCTATCTGTGTCCTCTGGTCATAGACTCCC
This sequence comes from Hypanus sabinus, assembly GCF_030144855.1. NCBI lineage: Eukaryota > Metazoa > Chordata > Chondrichthyes > Myliobatiformes > Dasyatidae > Hypanus > Hypanus sabinus. The sequence goes on along the minus strand of NW_026781235.1, from coordinate 161,914 downwards.
CCACTATAGGAAACATCCACTCTATCTGTGTCCCCTGGTTCTAGTCTCCCCCACTATAGGAAACATGATCCCCACATCCACTCTACCTGTGTCCTCTGGTCCTAGACTCCCCACTATAGGAAACATCCTCTCCACATCCACTCTGTCTGTGTCCTCTGGTCCTTGACTCCCCCACTATAGGAAACATCCTCTCCACATCCACTCTATCTGTGTCCTCTGGACCTAGACGACCCCACTATAGGAATCGTCCTCTCGACTTCAACTCCCTCTGTGTCCTCTGGTCCTAGACTCCCCCACTACAGGAAACATCCTCTTCACATCCACTCTCTCTGTGTCCTCTGGTCCCAGACTCCCCCACTACAGGAAACATCCTCTCCAGATCCACTCTATCTGTGTCCTCTGGTCCTAGACTCCCCCACTACAGGAAACATCCTCTCCACATCCACACTCTCTGTATCCTCTGATCCCAGACACCCCCACTACAGGAGACATCCTCTCTACATCCACTCTATCTGTGTCCTCTGGTCCTAGATTCCCCCACTATAGGAAACATACTCTCCACATCCACTCTATCTGTGTCCTCTGGTCCTAGATTCCCCCACTATAGGAAACATCCTCTCCACATTCACTCTATCTGTGTCCTCTGGTCCTAGACTCCCCCACTATAGGAAACATCCTCTCCACATCCACTCTGGCTGTGTCCTCTGGTCCTAGACTCCCCCACTCTAGGAAACATCCTCTCCACATCCACTCTATCTGTGTCCTCTCGTACTGGACTACCCCACTACAGGAAACATCCTCTCTACATCCACTCTATCTGTGTCCTCTGGTCCTAGATTCCCGCACTATAGGAAACATACTCTCCACATCCACTCTATCTGTGTCCTCTGGTCTTAGATTCCCCCACTATAGGAAACATCCTCTCCACGTCCTCTGTATCTGTGTCCTCTGGTCCTAGACTCCCCCACTATAGGAAACATCCACTCTATCTGTGTCCCCTGGTCCTAGTCTCCCCCACTATAGGAAACATGATCTCCACATCCACTCTATCTGTGTCCTCTGGTTCTAGACTCCCCACTATAGGAAACATCCTCTCCACATCCACTCTATCTGTGTCCTCTGGTCCTAGACTCCCCCACTATAGGAAACATCCTCTCCACATCCACTCCATCTGTGACCTCTGGTCCTTGACTCCCCCACTATAGGAAACATCCTCTCCACATCCACTCTATCTGTGTCCTCTGGTCCTAGACTCCCCCACTACAGGAAACATCCTCTTCACATCCACTCTCTCTGTGTCCTCTGGTCCCAGACTCCCCCACTACAGGAAACATCCTCTCCACATCCACTCTATCTGTGTCCTCTGGTCCTAGACTCCCCCACTACAGGAAACATCCTCTCCACATCCACACTCTCTGTGTCCTCTGATCCCAGACACCCCCAATACAGGAAACATCCTCTCTACATCCACTCTATCTGTGTCCTCTGGACCTAGACTCCCCCACTATAGGAAACATCCTCTCCACATCCACTCTATCTGTGTCCTCTGGTCCTAGACTCCCCCACTACAGGAAACATCCTCTCCACATCCACTCTATCTGTGTCCTCTGGTCATAGACTCCCCCCCTATAGTAAACATCCACTCTATCTGTGTCCCCTGGTCCTAGTCTCCCCCACTATAGGAAACATGATCCCCACATCCACTCTACCTGTGTCCTCTGGTCCTAGACTCCCCACTATAGGAAACATCCTCTCCACATCCACTCTGTCTGTGTCCTCTGGTCCTAGACTCCCCCACTATAGGAAACATCCTCTCCACATCCACTCTATCTGTGTCCTCTGGACCTAGACGACCCCACTATAGGAATCATCCTCTCGACTTCAACTCACTCTGTGTCCTCTGGTCCTAGACTCCCCCACTACAGGAAACATCCTCTTCACATCCACTCTCTCTGTGTCCTCTGGTCCCAGACTCCCCCACTACAGGAAACATCCTCTCCAGATCCACTCTATCTGTGTCCTCTGGTCCTAGACTCCCCCACTACAGGAAACATCCTCTCCACATCCACACTCTCTGTATCCTCTGATCCCAGACACCCCCACTACAGGAGACATCCTCTCTACATCCACTCTATCTGTGTCCTCTGGTCCTAGATTCCCCCACTATAAGAAACATACTCTCCACATCCACTCTATCTGTGTCCTCTGGTCCTAGATTCCCCCACTATAGGAAACATCCTCTCCACATTCACTCTATCTGTGTCCTCTGGTCCTAGACTCCCCCACTATAGGAAACATCCTCTCCACATCCACTCTGGCTGTGTCCTCTGGGCCTAGACTCCCCCACTCTAGGAAACATCCTCTCCACATCCACTCTATCTGTGTCCTCTCGTACTAGACTACCCCACTACAGGAAACATCCTCTCTACATCCACTCTATCTGTGTCCTCTGGTCCTAGATTCCCGCACTATAGGAAACATACTCTCCACATCCACTCTATCTGTGTCCTCTGGTCCTAGATTCCCCCACTATAGGAAACATCCTCTCCACGTCCTCTGTATCTGTGTCCTCTGGTCCTAGACTCCCCCACTATAGGAAACATCCACTCTATCTGTGTCCCCTGGTCCTAGTCTCCCCCACTATAGGAAACATGATCTCCACATCCACTCTATCTGTGTCCTCTGGTTCTAGACTCCCCACTATAGGAAACATCCTCTCCACATCCACTCTATCTGTGTCCTCTGGTCCTAGACTCCCCCACTATAGGAAACATCCTCTCCACATCCACTCCATCTGTGACCTCTGGTCCTAGACTCCCCCACTATAGGAAACATCCTCTCCACATCCACTCTATCTGTGTCCTCTGGTCCTAGACTCCCCCACTACAGGAAACATCCTCTTCACATCCACTCTCTCTGTGTCCTCTGGTCCCAGACTCCCCCACTACAGGAAACATCCTCTCCACATCCACTCTATCTGTGTCCTCTGGTCCTAGACTCCCCCACTACAGGAAACATCCTCTCCACATCCACACTCTCTGTGTCCTCTGATCCCAGACACCCCCAATACAGGAAACATCCTCTCTACATCCACTCTATCTGTGTCCTCTGGACCTAGACTCCCCCACTATAGGAAACATCCTCTCCACATCCACTCTATCTGTGTCCTCTGGTCCTAGACTCCCCCACTACAGGAAACATCCTCTCCACATCCACTCTATCTGTGTCCTCTGGTCATAGACTCCCCCACTATAGGAAACATCCACTCTATCTGTGTCCCCTGGTCCTAGTCTCCCCCACTATAGGAAACATGATCCCCACATCCACTCTACCTGTGTCCTCTGGTCCTAGACTCCCCACTATAGGAAACATCCTCTCCACATCCACTCTGTCTGTGTCCTCTGGTCCTAGACTCCCCCACTATAGGAAACATCCTCTCCACATCCACTCTATCTGTGTCCTCTGGACCTAGACGACCCCACTATAGGAATCATCCTCTCGACTTCAACTCACTCTGTGTCCTCTGGTCCTAGACTCCCCCACTACAGGAAACATCCTCTTCACATCCACTCTCTCTGTGTCCTCTGGTCCCAGACTCCCCCACTACAGGAAACATCCTCTCCAGCTCCACTCTATCTGTGTCCTCTGGTCCTAGACTCCCCCACTACAGGAAACATCCTCTCCACATCCACACTCTCTGTATCCTCTGATCACAAACACCCCCACTACAGGAGACATCCTCTCTACATCCACTCTATCTGTGTCCTCTGGTCCTAGATTCCCCCACTATAGGAAACATACTCTCCACATCCACTCTATCTGTGTCCTCTGGTCCTAGATTCCCCCACTATAGGAAACATCCTCTCCACATTCACTCTATCTGTGTCCTCTGGTCCTAGACTCCCCCACTATAGGAAACATCCTCTCCACATCCACTCTGGCTGTGTCCTCTGGTCCTAGACTCCCCCACTCTAGGAAACATCCTCTCCACATCCACTCTATCTGTGTCCTCTCGTACTAGACTACCCCACTACAGGAAACATCCTCTCCACATCCTCTGTATCTGTGTCCTCTGGTCCTAGACTCCCCCACTATAGGAAACATCCACTCTATCTGTGTCCCCTGGTCCTGGTCTCCCCCACTATAGGAAACATGATCTCCACATCCACTCTATCTGTGTCCTCTGGTTCTAGACTCCCCACTATAGGAAACATCCTCTCCACATCCACTCTATCTGTGTCCTCTGGTCCTAGACTCCCCCACTATAGGAAACATCCTCTCCACATCCACTCTATCTGTGTCCTCTGGCCCTAGACGACCCCACTATAGGAATCATCCTCTCGACTTCCACTCCCTCTGTGTCCTCTGGTCCTAGACTCCCCCACTACAGGAATCATCCTCTTCACATCCACTCTCTCTGTGTCCTCTGGTCCCAGACTCCCACACTACAGGAAACATCCTCTCCACATCCACACTCTCTGTGTCCTCTGATCCCAGACTCCCCCACTATAGGAAACATCCTCTCCACATCCACTCTATCTATGTCCTCTGGTCCTTGATTCCCCCACTATATGAAACATCCTCTCCACATCCACTCTATCTGTGTCCTCTGGTCCTAGACTCACCCACTATAGGAAACATCCTCTCCACATCCACTCCATCTGTGACCTCTGGTCCTAGACTCCCCCACTATAGGAAACATCCTCTCCACATCCACTCTATCTGTGTCCTCTGGTCCTAGACTCCCCCACTACTGGAAACATCCTCTCCACATCCAGTCTTTCTGTGTCCTCTGTTCCTAGACTCCCCCACTATAGTAAACATCCTCTCCACATCCACTCTGTCTGTGTCCTCTGGTCCTAGACTCCCCCACTCTAGGAAACATCCTCTCCACATCCACTCTATCTGTGTCCTCTGGTCCTAGACTACCCCACTACAGGAAACATCTTCTCTACATCCACTCTATCTGTGTCCTCTGGTCCTAGATTCCCCCACTATAGGAAACATACTCTCCACATCCACTCTATCTGTGTCCTCTGGTCCTAGATTCCTCCACTATAGGAAACATCCTCTCCACATCCACTCTATCTGTGTCCTCTGGTCCTTGATTCCCCCACTATTTGAAACATCCTCTCCACATCCACTCTATCTGTGTCCTCTGGTCCTAGACTCCCCCACTACAGGAAACATCCTCTCCACATCCACTCTATCTGTGTCCTCTGGTCCTAGACTCCCCCACTATAGGAAACATCCTCTCCACATCCACTCTGTCTGTGTCCTCTGGTCCTAGACTCCCCCACTATAGGAAATATCCTCTCCACATCCACTCTATCTGTGTCCTCTGGTCCTAGACGACCCCACTATAGGAATCATCCTCTCGACTTCCCCTCACTCTGTGTCCTCTGGTCCTAGACTCCCCCACTACAGGAAACATCCTCTTCACATCCACTCTCTCTGTGTCCTCTGGTCCTAGACTCCCCCACTATAGGAAACATCCTCTCCACATCCACTCTGTCTGTGTCCTCTGGTCCTAGACTCCCCAACTATAGGAAACATCCTCTCCACATCCACTCTATCTGTGTCCTCTGGTCCTAGACGACCCCACTATAGGAATCATTATCTCGACTTCCCCTCACTCTGTGTCCTCTGGTCCTAGACTCCCCCACTACAGGAAACATCCTCTTCACATCCACTCTCTCTGTGTCCTCTGGTCCCAGACTCCCCCACTACAGGAAACATCCTCTCCACATCTACTCTATCTGTGTCCTCTCGTCCTAGACTCCCCCACTACAGGAAACATCCTCTCCACATCCACACTCTCTGTGTCCTCTGATCCCAGACACCCCCAATACAGGAAACATCCTCTCTACATCCACTCTATCTGTGTCCTCTGGACCTAGACTCCCCCACTATAGGAAACATCCTCTCCACATCCACTCTATCTGTGTCCTCTGGTCCTAGACTCCCCCACTACAGGAAACATCCTCTCCACATCCTCTGTATCTGTGTCCTCTGGTCCTAGACTCCCCCACTATAGGAAACATCCTCTCCACATCCACTCTGGCTGTGTCCTCTGGTCCTAGACTCCCCCACTATAGGAAACATCCTCTCCACATCCACTCCATCTGTGACCTCTGGTCCTTGACTCCCCCACTATAGGAAACATCCTCTCCACATCCACTCTATCTGTGTCCTCTGGTCCTAGACTCCCCCACTACAGGAAACATCCTCTTCACATCCACTCTCTCTGTGTCCTCTGGTCCCAGACTCCCCCACTACAGGAAACATCCTCTCCACATCCACTCTATCTGTGTCCTCTGGTCCTAGACTCCCCCACTACAGGAAACATCCTCTCCACATCCACACTCTCTGTGTCCTCTGATCCCAGACACCCCCAATACAGGAAACATCCTCTCTACATCCACTCTATCTGTGTCCTCTGGACCTAGACTCCCCCACTATAGGAAACATCCTCTCCACATCCACTCTATCTGTGTCCTCTGGTCCTAGACTCCCCCACTACAGGAAACATCCTCTCCACATCCACTCTATCTGTGTCCTCTGGTCATAGACTCCCCCCCTATAGTAAACATCCACTCTATCTGTGTCCCCTGGTCCTAGTCTCCCCCACTATAGGAAACATGATCCCCACATCCACTCTACCTGTGTCCTCTGGTCCTAGACTCCCCACTATAGGAAACATCCTCTCCACATCCACTCTGTCTGTGTCCTCTGGTCCTAGACTCCCCCACTATAGGAAACATCCTCTCCACATCCACTCTATCTGTGTCCTCTGGACCTAGACGACCCCACTATAGGAATCATCCTCTCGACTTCAACTCACTCTGTGTCCTCTGGTCCTAGACTCCCCCACTACAGGAAACATCCTCTTCACATCCACTCTCTCTGTGTCCTCTGGTCCCAGACTCCCCCACTACAGGAAACATCCTCTCCAGATCCACTCTATCTGTGTCCTCTGGTCCTAGACTCCCCCACTACAGGAAACATCCTCTCCACATCCACACTCTCTGTATCCTCTGATCCCAGACACCCCCACTACAGGAGACATCCTCTCTACATCCACTCTATCTGTGTCCTCTGGTCCTAGATTCCCCCACTATAAGAAACATACTCTCCACATCCACTCTATCTGTGTCCTCTGGTCCTAGATTCCCCCACTATAGGAAACATCCTCTCCACATTCACTCTATCTGTGTCCTCTGGTCCTAGACTCCCCCACTATAGGAAACATCCTCTCCACATCCACTCTGGCTGTGTCCTCTGGTCCTAGACTCCCCCACTCTAGGAAACATCCTCTCCACATCCACTCTATCTGTGTCCTCTCGTACTAGACTACCCCACTACAGGAAACATCCTCTCTACATCCACTCTATCTGTGTCCTCTGGTCCTAGATTCGCGCACTATAGGAAACATACTCTCCACATCCACTCTATCTGTGTCCTCTGGTCCTAGATTCCCCCACTATAGGAAACATCCTCTCCACGTCCTCTGTATCTGTGTCCTCTGGTCCTAGACTCCCCCACTATAGGAAACATCCACTCTATCTGTGTCCCCTGGTCCTAGTCTCCCCCACTATAGGAAACATGATCTCCACATCCACTCTATCTGTGTCCTCTGGTTCTAGACTCCCCACTATAGGAAACATCCTCTCCACATCCACTCTATCTGTGTCCTCTGGTCCTAGACTCCCCCACTATAGGAAACATCCTCTCCACATCCACTCCATCTGTGACCTCTGGTCCTAGACTCCCCCACTATAGGAAACATCCTCTCCACATCCACTCTATCTGTGTCCTCTGGTCCTAGACTCCCCCACTACAGGAAACATCCTCTTCACATCCACTCTCTCTGTGTCCTCTGGTCCCAGACTCCCCCACTACAGGAAACATCCTCTCCACATCCACTCTATCTGTGTCCTCTGGTCCTAGACTCCCCCACTACAGGAAACATCCTCTCCACATCCACACTCTCTGTGTCCTCTGATCCCAGACACCCCCAATACAGGAAACATCCTCTCTACATCCACTCTATCTGTGTCCTCTGGACCTAGACTCCCCCACTATAGGAAACATCCTCTCCACATCCACTCTATCTGTGTCCTCTGGTCCTAGACTCCCCCACTACAGGAAACATCCTCTCCACATCCACTCTATCTGTGTCCTCTGGTCATAGACTCCCCCACTATAGGAAACATCCACTCTATCTGTGTCCCCTGGTCCTAGTCTCCCCCACTATAGGAAACATGATCCCCACATCCACTCTACCTGTGTCCTCTGGTCCTAGACTCCCCACTATAGGAAACATCCTCTCCACATCCACTCTGTCTGTGTCCTCTGGTCCTAGACTCCCCCACTATAGGAAACATCCTCTCCACATCCACTCTATCTGTGTCCTCTGGACCTAGACGACCCCACTATAGGAATCATCCTCTCGACTTCAACTCACTCTGTGTCCTCTGGTCCTAGACTCCCCCACTACAGGAAACATCCTCTTCACATCCACTCTCTCTGTGTCCTCTGGTCCCAGACTCCCCCACTACAGGAAACATCCTCTCCAGCTCCACTCTATCTGTGTCCTCTGGTCCTAGACTCCCCCACTACAGGAAACATCCTCTCCACATCCACACTCTCTGTATCCTCTGATCACAAACACCCCCACTACAGGAGACATCCTCTCTACATCCACTCTATCTGTGTCCTCTGGTCCTAGATTCCCCCACTATAGGAAACATACTCTCCACATCCACTCTATCTGTGTCCTCTGGTCCTAGATTCCCCCACTATAGGAAACATCCTCTCCACATTCACTCTATCTGTGTCCTCTGGTCCTAGACTCCCCCACTATAGGAAACATCCTCTCCACATCCACTCTGGCTGTGTCCTCTGGTCCTAGACTCCCCCACTCTAGGAAACATCCTCTCCACATCCACTCTATCTGTGTCCTCTCGTACTAGACTACCCCACTACAGGAAACATCCTCTCCACATCCTCTGTATCTGTGTCCTCTGGTCCTAGACTCCCCCACTATAGGAAACATCCACTCTATCTGTGTCCCCTGGTCCTGGTCTCCCCCACTATAGGAAACATGATCTCCACATCCACTCTATCTGTGTCCTCTGGTTCTAGACTCCCCACTATAGGAAACATCCTCTCCACATCCACTCTATCTGTGTCCTCTGGTCCTAGACTCCCCCACTATAGGAAACATCCTCTCCACATCCACTCTATCTGTGTCCTCTGGCCCTAGACGACCCCACTATAGGAATCATCCTCTCGACTTCCACTCCCTCTGTGTCCTCTGGTCCTAGACTCCCCCACTACAGGAATCATCCTCTTCACATCCACTCTCTCTGTGTCCTCTGGTCCCAGACTCCCACACTACAGGAAACATCCTCTCCACATCCACACTCTCTGTGTCCTCTGATCCCAGACTCCCCCACTATAGGAAACATCCTCTCCACATCCACTCTATCTATGTCCTCTGGTCCTTGATTCCCCCACTATATGAAACATCCTCTCCACATCCACTCTATCTGTGTCCTCTGGTCCTAGACTCACCCACTATAGGAAACATCCTCTCCACATCCACTCCATCTGTGACCTCTGGTCCTAGACTCCCCCACTATAGGAAACATCCTCTCCACATCCACTCTATCTGTGTCCTCTGGTCCTAGACTCCCCCACTACTGGAAACATCCTCTCCACATCCAGTCTATCTGTGTCCTCTGTTCCTAGACTCCCCCACTATAGGAAACATCCTCTCCACATCCACTCTGTCTGTGTCCTCTGGTCCTAGACTCCCCCACTCTAGGAAACATCCTCTCCACATCCACTCTATCTGTGTCCTCTGGTCCTAGACTACCCCACTACAGGAAACATCTTCTCTACATCCACTCTATCTGTGTCCTCTGGTCCTAGATTCCCCCACTATAGGAAACATACTCTCCACATCCACTCTATCTGTGTCCTCTGGTCCTAGATTCCTCCACTATAGGAAACATCCTCTCCACATCCACTCTATCTGTGTCCTCTGGTCCTTGATTCCCCCACTATTTGAAACATCCTCTCCACATCCACTCTATCTGTGTCCTCTGGTCCTAGACTCCCCCACTACAGGAAACATCCTCTCCACATCCACTCTATCTGTGTCCTCTGGTCCTAGACTCCCCCACTATAGGAAACATCCTCTCCACATCCACTCTGTCTGTGTCCTCTGGTCCTAGACTCCCCCACTATAGGAAATATCCTCTCCACATCCACTCTATCTGTGTCCTCTGGTCCTAGACGACCCCACTATAGGAATCATCCTCTCGACTTCCCCTCACTCTGTGTCCTCTGGTCCTAGACTCCCCCACTACAGGAAACATCCTCTTCACATCCACTCTCTCTGTGTCCTCTGGTCCTAGACTCCCCCACTATAGGAAACATCCTCTCCACATCCACTCTGTCTGTGTCCTCTGGTCCTAGACTCCCCCACTATAGGAAACATCCTCTCCACATCCACTCTATCTGTGTCCTCTGGTCCTAGACGACCCCACTATAGGAATCATTATCTCGACTTCCCCTCACTCTGTGTCCTCTGGTCCTAGACTCCCCCACTACAGGAAACATCCTCTTCACATCCACTCTCTCTGTGTCCTCTGGTCCCAGACTCCCCCACTACAGGAAACATCCTCTCCACATCTACTCTATCTGTGTCCTCCGGTCCTAGACTCCCCCACTACAGGAAACATCCTCTCCACATCCACACTCTCTGTGTCCTCTGATCCCAGACACCCCCAATACAGGAAACATCCTCTCTACATCCACTCTATCTGTGTCCTCTGGACCTAGACTCCCCCACTATAGGAAACATCCTCTCCACATCCACTCTATCTGTGTCCTCTGGTCCTAGACTCCCCCACTACAGGAAACATCCTCTCCACATCCTCTGTATCTGTGTCCTCTGGTCCTAGACTCCCCCACTATAGGAAACATCCACTCTATCTGTGTCCCCTGGTCCTGGTCTCCCCCACTATAGGAAACATGATCTCCACATCCACTCTATCTGTGTCCTCTGGTTCTAGACTCCCCACTATAGGAAACATCCTCTCCACATCCACTCTATCTGTGTCCTCTGGTCCTAGACTCCCCCACTATAGGAAACATCCTCTCCACATCCACTCTATCTGTGTCCTCTGGCCCTAGACGACCCCACTATAGGAATCATCCTCTCGACTTCCACTCCCTCTGTGTCCTCTGGTCCTAGACTCCCCCACTACAGGAATCATCCTCTTCACATCCACTCTCTCTGTGTCCTCTGGTCCCAGACTCCCACACTACAGGAAACATCCTCTCCACATCCACACTCTCTGTGTCCTCTGATCCCAGACTCCCCCACTATAGGAAACATCCTCTCCACATCCACTCTATCTATGTCCTCTGGTCCTTGATTCCCCCACTATATGAAACATCCTCTCCACATCCACTCTATCTGTGTCCTCTGGTCCTAGACTCACCCACTATAGGAAACATCCTCTCCACATCCACTCCATCTGTGACCTCTGGTCCTAGACTCCCCCACTATAGGAAACATCCTCTCCACATCCACTCTATCTGTGTCCTCTGGTCCTAGACTCCCCCACTACTGGAAACATCCTCTCCACATCCAGTCTATCTGTGTCCTCTGTTCCTAGACTCCCCCACTATAGGAAACATCCTCTCCACATCCACTCTGTCTGTGTCCTCTGGTCCTAGACTCCCCCACTCTAGGAAACATCCTCTCCACATCCACTCTATCTGTGTCCTCTGGTCCTAGACGACCCCACTATAGGAATCATCCTCTCGACTTCCCCTCACTCTGTGTCCTCTGGTCCTAGACTCCCCCACTACAGGAAACATCCTCTTCACATCCACTCTCTCTGTGTCCTCTGGTCCTCGACTCCCCCACTATAGGAAACATCCTCTCCACATCCACTCTGTCTGTGTCCTCTGGTCCTAGACTCCCCCACTATAGGAAACATCCTCTCCACATCCACTCTATCTGTGTCCTCTGGTCCTAGACGACCCCACTATAGGAATCATTATCTCGACTTCCCCTCACTCTGTGTCCTCTGGTCCTAGACTCCCCCACTACAGGAAACATCCTCTTCACATCCACTCTCTCTGTGTCCTCTGGTCCCAGACTCCCCCACTACAGGAAACATCCTCTCCACATCTACTCTATCTGTGTCCTCTGGTCCTAGACTCCCCCACTACAGGAAACATCCTCTCCACATCCACACTCTCTGTGTCCTCTGATCCCAGACACCCCCAATACAGGAAACATCCTCTCTACATCCACTCTATCTGTGTCCTCTGGACCTAGACTCCCCCACTATAGGAAACATCCTCTCCACATCCACTCTATCTGTGTCCTCTGGTCCTAGACTCCCCCACTACAGGAAACATCCTCTCCACATCCACTCTATCTGTGTCCTCTGGTCATAGACTCCCCCACTATAGGAAACATCCACTCTATCTGTGTCCCCTGGTCCTAGTCTCCCCCACTATAGGAAACATGATCCCCACATCCACTCTATCTGTGTCCTCTGGTCCTAGACTCCCCACTATAGGAAACATCCTCTCCACATCCACTCTGTCTGTGTCCTCTGGTCCTAGACTCCCCCACTATAGGAAACATCCTCTCCACATCCACTCTATCTGTGTCCTCTGGACCTAGACGACCCCACTATAGGAATCATCCTCTCGACTTCAACTCCCTCTGTGTCCTCTGGTCCTAGACTCCCCCACTACAGGAAACATCCTCTTCACATCCACTCTCCCTGTGTCCTCTGGTCCCAGACTCCCCCACTACAGGAAACATCCTCTCCAGATCCACTCTATCTGTGTCCTCTGGTCCTAGACTCCCCCACTACAGGAAACATCCTCTCCACATCCACACTCTCTGTATCCTCTGATCCCAGACACCCCCACTACAGGAGACATCCTCTCTACATCCACTCTATCTGTGTCCTCTGGTCCTAGATTCCCCCACTATAGGAAACATACTCTCCACATCCACTCTATCTGTGTCCTCTGGTCCTAGATTCCCCCACTATAGTAAACATCCTCTCCACATCCACTCTATCTGTGTCCTCTGGTCCTTGATTCCCCCACTATATGAAACATCCTCTCCACATCCACTCTATCTGTGTCCTCTGGTCGTAAACTCACCCACTATAGGAAACATCCTCTCCACATCCACTAAATCTGTGACCTCTGGTCCTAGACTCCCCCACTATAGGAAACATCCTCTCCACATCCACTCTATCTGTGTCCTCTGGTCCTAGACTCCCCCACTACTGGAAACATCCTCTCCACATCCAGTCTATCTGTGTCCTCTGTTCCTAGACTCCCCCACTATAGGAAACATCCTCTCCACATCCACTCTGTCTGTGTCCTCTGGTCCTAGACTCCCCCACTCTAGGAAACATCCTCTCCACATCCACTCTATCTGTGTCCTCTGGTCCTGGACGACCCCACTATAGGAATCATCCTCTCGACTTCCCCTCACTCTGTGTCCTCTGGTCCTAGACTCCCCCACTACAGGAAACATCCTCTTCACATCCACTCTCTCTGTGTCCTCTGGTCCTCGACTCCCCCACTATAGGAAACATCCTCTCCACATCCACTCTGTCTGTGTCCTCTGGTCCTAGACTCCCCCACTATAGGAAACATCCTCTCCACATCCACTCTATCTGTGTCCTCTGGTCCTAGACGACCCCACTATAGGAATCATTATCTCGACTTCCCCTCACTCTGTGTCCTCTGGTCCTAGACTCCCCCACTACAGGAAACATCCTCTTCACATCCACTCTCTCTGTGTCCTCTGGTCCCAGACTCCCCCACTACAGGAAACATCCTCTCCACATCTACTCTATCTGTGTCCTCTGGTCCTAGACTCCCCCACTACAGGAAACATCCTCTCCACATCCACACTCTCTGTGTCCTCTGATCCCAGACACCCCCAATACAGGAAACATCCTCTCTACATCCACTCTATCTGTGTCCTCTGGACCTAGACTCCCCCACTATAGGAAACATCCTCTCCACATCCACTCTATCTGTGTCCTCTGGTCCTAGACTCCCCCACTACAGGAAACATCCTCTCCACATCCACTCTATCTGTGTCCTCTGGTCATAGACTCCCCCACTATAGGAAACATCCACTCTATCTGTGTCCCCTGGTCCTAGTCTCCCCCACTATAGGAAATATGATCCCCACATCCACTCTATCTGTGTCCTCTGGTCCTAGACTCCCCACTATAGGAAACATCCTCTCCACATCCACTCTGTCTGTGTCCTCTGGTCCTAGACTCCCCCACTATAGGAAACATCCTCTCCACATCCACTCTATCTGTGTCCTCTGGACCTAGACGACCCCACTATAGGAATCATCCTCTCGACTTCAACTCCCTCTGTGTCCTCTGGTCCTAGACTCCCCCACTACAGGAAACATCCTCTTCACATCCACTCTCCCTGTGTCCTCTGGTCCCAGACTCCCCCACTACAGGAAACATCCTCTCCAGATCCACTCTATCTGTGTCCTCTGGTCCTAGACTCCCCCACTACAGGAAACATCCTCTCCACATCCACACTCTCTGTATCCTCTGATCCCAGACACCCCCACTACAGGAGACATCCTCTCTACATCCACTCTATCTGTGTCCTCTGGTCCTAGATTCCCCCACTATAGGAAACATACTCTCCACATCCACTCTATCTGTGTCCTCTGGTCCTAGATTCCCCCACTATAGTAAACATCCTCTCCACATCCACTCTATCTGTGTCCTCTGGTCCTTGATTCCCCCACTATATGAAACATCCTCTCCACATCCACTCTATCTGTGTCCTCTGGTCGTAAACTCACCCACTATAGGAAACATCCTCTCCACATCCACTAAATCTGTGACCTCTGGTCCTAGACTCCCCCACTATAGGAAACATCCTCTCCACATCCACTCTATCTGTGTCCTCTGGTCCTAGACTCCCCCACTACAGGAAACATCCTCTCCACATCCACTCTATCTTTGTCCTCTGTTCCTAGACTCCCCCACTATAGGAAACATCCTCTCCACATCCACTCTGTCTGTGTCCTCTGGTCCTAGACTCCCCCACTCTGGGAAACATCCTCTCCACATCTACTCTGTGTCCTCTGCTCCTAGCCTCCCCCACTATAGGAATCATCCTCTCGACATCCACTCTCTCTGTGTCCTCTGGTCCCAGACTCCCCCACTACAGGAAACATCCTCTCCACATCCACTCTGTGTCCTCTGGTCCTAGACTCCCCAAATATAGGAAACATCCTCTCCACATCCACTCTCTCTGTGTCCTCTGATCCCAGACTCCCCCACTACAGGAAATATCCTCTCCACATCCACTCTATCTGTGTCCTCTGGTCCTAGACTCCACCACTATAGGAAACATCCTCTCCACATCCACTCTATCTGTGTCCTCTGGTCCTTGATTCCCCCACTATTTGAAACATCCTCTCCACATCCACTCTATCTGTGTCCTCTGGTCCTAGACTCCCCCACTATAGGAAACATCCTCTCCACATTAACTCTGTCTGTGTCCTCTGGTCCTAGACTCCCCCACTATAGGAAACATCCACTCTATCTGTGTCCCCTGGTCCTAGTCTCCCCCACTATAGGAAACATGATCTCCACATCCACTCTATCTGTGTCCTCTGGTTCTAGACTCCCCACTATAGGAAACATCCTCTCCACATCCACTCTATCTGTGTCCTCTGGTCCTAGACTCCCCCACTATAGGAAACATCCTCTCCACATCCACTCTATCTGTGTCCTCTGGCCCTAGACGACCCCACTATAGGAATCATCCTCTCGACTTCCACTCCCACTGTGTCCTCTGGTCCTAGACTCCCCCACTACAGGAATCATCCTCTTCACATCCACTCTCTCTGTGTCCTCTGGTCCCAGACTCCCCCACTACAGGAAACATCCTCTCCACATCCAATTTATCTGTGTCCTCTGGTCCTAGATTCCCCCACTATAGGAAACATACTCTCCACATCCACTCTATCTGTGTCCTCTGGTCCTAGATTCCTCCACTATAGGAAACATCCTCTCCACATCCACTCTATCTGTGTCCTCTGGTCCTTGATTCCCCCACTATTTGAAACATCCTCTCCACATCCACTCTATCTGTGTCCTCTGGTCCTAGACTCCCCCACTACAGGAAACATCCTCTCCAAATCCACTCTATCTGTGTCCTCTGGTCCTAGACTCCCCCACTACAGGAAACATCCTCTCCAAATCCACTCTATCTGTGTCCTCTGGTCCTAGACTCCCCCACTATAGGAAACATCCTCTCCACATCCACTCTGTCTGTGTCCTCTGGTCCTAGACTCCCCCACTATAGGAAACATCCTCTCCACATCCACTCTATCTGTGTCCTCTGGTCCTAGACGACCCCACTATAGGAATCATCCTCTCGACTTCCCCTCACTCTGTGTCCTCTGGTCCTAGACTCCCCCACTACAGGAAACATCCTCTTCACATCCACTCTCTCTGTGTCCTCTGGTCCTAGACTCCCCCACTATAGGAAACATCCTCTCCACATCCACTCTGTCTGTGTCCTCTGGTCCTAGACTCCCCCACTATAGGAAACATCCTCTCCACATCCACTCTATCTGTGTCCTCTGGTCCTAGACGACCCCACTATAGGAATCATCCTCTCGACTTCCCCTCACTCTGTGTCCTCTGGTCCTAGACTCCCCCACTACAGGAAACATCCTCTTCACATCCACTCTCTCTGTGTCCTCTGGTCCCAGACTCCCCCACTACAGGAAACATCCTCTC
Organism: Hypanus sabinus; assembly: GCF_030144855.1. Classification (NCBI taxonomy): domain Eukaryota; kingdom Metazoa; phylum Chordata; class Chondrichthyes; order Myliobatiformes; family Dasyatidae; genus Hypanus; species Hypanus sabinus. The sequence goes on along the minus strand of NW_026781235.1, from coordinate 145,049 downwards.
CACATCTACTCTATCTGTGTCCTCTGGTCCTAGACTCCCCCACTACAGGAAACATCCTCTCCACATCCACACTCTCTGTGTCCTCTGATCCCAGACACCCCCAATACAGGAAACATCCTCTCTACATCCACTCTATCTGTGTCCTCTGGACCTAGACTCCCCCACTATAGGAAACATCCTCTCCACATCCACTCTATCTGTGTCCTCTGGTCCTAGACTCCCCCACTACAGGAAACATCCTCTCCACATCCACACTCTCTGTGTCCTCTGATCCCAGACACCCCCAATACAGGAAACATCCTCTCTACATCCACTCTATCTGTGTCCTCTGGACCTAGACTCCCCAACTATAGGAAACATCCTCTCCACATCCACTCTATCTGTGTCCTCTGGTCATAGACTCCCCCACTATAGGAAACATCCACTCTATCTGTGTCCCCTGGTCCTAGTCTCCCCCACTATAGGAAACATGATCCCCACATCCACTCTATCTGTGTCCTCTGGTCCTAGACTCCCCACTATAGGAAACATCCTCTCCACATCCACTCTGTCTGTGTCCTCTGGTCCTAGACTCCCCCACTATAGGAAACATCCTCTCCACATCCACTCTATCTGTGTCCTCTGGACCTAGACGACCCCACTATAGGAATCATCCTCTCGACTTCAACTCCCTCTGTGTCCTCTGGTCCTAGACTCCCCCACTACAGGAAACATCCTCTTCACATCCACTCTCCCTGTGTCCTCTGGTCCCAGACTCCCCCACTACAGGAAACATCCTCTCCAGATCCACTCTATCTGTGTCCTCTGGTCCTAGACTCCCCCACTACAGGAAACATCCTCTCCACATCCACACTCTCTGTATCCTCTGATCCCAGACACCCCCACTACAGGAGACATCCTCTCTACATCCACTCTATCTGTGTCCTCTGGTCCTAGATTCCCCCACTATAGGAAACATACTCTCCACATCCACTCTATCTGTGTCCTCTGGTCCTAGTCTCCCCCACTGTAGGAATCATCCTCTCCACATCCACTCTATCTGTGTCCTCTGGTCCAAGACTCCACCACTATAGGAAACATCCTCTCCACATCCACTCTATCTGTGTCCTCTGGTCCTAGATTCCCGCACAATAGGAAACATACTCTCCACATCCACTCTATCTGTGTCCACTGCTCCTAGATTCCCCCACTATAGGAAACATCCTCTCCACATCCACTCTATCTGTGTCCTCTGGTCCCAGACTCCCCCACTATAGGAAACATCGTCTCCACATCCACTCTATCTGTGTCCTCTGGTCCTAGACTCCCCCACTATAGGAAACATCCTCTCCACATCCACTCTATCTGTGTCCTCTGGACCTAGACTCCCCCACTATAGGAAACATCCACTCTATCTGTGTCCCCTGGTCCTAGACTCCCCCACTATAGGAAACATGATCCCCACATCCACTCTATCTGTGTCCTCTGGTCCTAGACTCCCCACTATAGGAAACATCCTCTCCACATCCACTCTGTCTGTGTCCTCTGGTCCTAGACTCCCCCACTATAGGAAACATCCTCTCCACATCCACTCTATCTGTGTCCTCTGGACCTAGACGACCCCACTATAGGAATCACCCTCTCGACTTCAACTCCCTCTGTGTCCTCTGGTCCTAGACTCCCCCACTACAGGAAACATCCTCTTCACATCCACTCTCCCTGTGTCCTCTGGTCCCAGACTCCCCCACTACAGGAAACATCCTCTCCAGATCCACTCTATCTGTGTCCTCTGGTCCTAGACTCCCCCACTACAGGAAACATCCTCTCCACATCCACACTCTCTGTATCCTCTGATCCCAGACACCCCCACTACAGGAGACATCCTCTCTACATCCACTCTATCTGTGTCCTCTGGTCCTAGATTCCCCCACTATAGGAAACATACTCTCCACATCCACTCTATCTGTGTCCTCTGGTCCTAGATTCCCCCACTATAGGAAACATCCTCTCCACATCCACTCTATCTGTGTCCTCTGGTCCTTGATTCCCCCACTATATGAAACATCCTCTCCACATCCACTCTATCTGTGTCCTCTGGTCGTAGACTCACCCACTATAGGAAACATCCTCTCCACATCCACTAAATCTGTGACCTCTGGTCCTAGACTCCCCCACTATAGGAAACATCCTCTCCACATCCACTCTATCTGTGTCCTCTGGTCCTAGACTCCCCCACTACAGGAAACATCCTCTCCACATCCACTCTATCTGTGTCCTCTGTTCCTAGACTCCCCCACTATAGGAAACATCCTCTCCACATCCACTCTGTCTGTGTCCTCTGGTCCTAGACTCCCCCACTCTGGGAAACATCCTCTCCACATCTACTCTGTGTCCTCTGGTCCTAGACTCCCCCACTATAGGAATCATCCTCTCGACATCCACTCTCTCTGTGTCCTCTGGTCCCAGACTCCCCCACTACAGGAAACATCCTCTCCACATCCACTCTGTGTCCTCTGGTCCTAGACTCCCCAAATATAGGAAACATCCTCTCCACATCCACTCTCTCTGTGTCCTCTGATCCCAGACTCCCCCACTACAGGAAATATCCTCTCCACATCCACTCTATCTGTGTCCTCTGGTCCTAGTCTCCCCCACTGTAGGAATCATCCTCTCCACATCCACTCTATCTGTGTCCTCTGGTCCTAGACTCCACCACTATAGGAAACATCCTCTCCACATCCACTCTATCTGTGTCCTCTGGTCCTTGATTCCCCCACTATTTGAAACATCCTCTCCACATCCACTCTATCTGTGTCCTCTGGTCCTAGACTCCCCCACTACAGGAAACATCCTCTCCACATCCACTCTATCTGTGTCCTCTGGTCCTAGACTCCCCCACTATAGGAAACATCCTCTCCACATCCACTCTGTCTGTGTCCTCTGGTCCTAGACTCCTCCACTATAGGAAACATCCTCTCCACATCCACTCTATCTGTGTCCTCTGGTCCTAGACGACCCCACTATAGGAATCATCCTCTCGACTTCCCCTCACTCTGTGTCCTCTGGTCCTAGACTCCCCCACTATAGGAAACATCCTCTCCACATCCACTCTGTCTGTGTCCTCTGGTCCTAGACTCCCCCACTATAGGAAACATCTTCTCCACATCCACTCTATCTGTGTCCTCTGGTCCTAGACTCACCCACTACAGGAAACATCCTCTCCACATCCACTCTGTCTGTGTCGTCTGGTCCTAGACTCCCCCACTATAGGAAACATCCTTTCCACATCCACTCTACCTGTGTCCTCTGGTCCTAGACTCCCCCACTACAGGAAACATCCTCTCCACATCCACTCTATCTGTGTCCTCTGGTCCTAGACTCCCCCACCACAGGAAACATCTTCTCCACATCCACTCTATCTGTGTCCTCTGGTCCTAGACTCCCCCACTATAGGAAACATCCTCTCCACATCCACTCTATCTGTGTCCTCTGGTCCTAGACTCCCCCACTTCAGGAAACATCCTCTCCACATCCACTCTGTCTGTGTCGTCTGGTCCTAGACTCCCCCACTATAGGAAACATCCTTTCCACATCCACTCTACCTGTGTCCTCTGGTCCTAGACTCCCCCACTACAGGAAACATGCTCTCCACATCCACTCTATCTGTGTCCTCTGGTCCTAGACTCCCCCACCACAGGAAACATCTTCTCCACATCCACTCTATCTGTGTCCTCTGGTCCTAGACTCCCCCACTATAGGAAACATCCTCTCCACATCCACTCTATCTGTGTCCTCTGGTCTTAGACTCCCCCACTTCAGGAAACATCCTCTCCACATCCACTCTATCTGTGTCCTCTGGTCCTAGACTCCCCCACTACAGGAAACATCCTCTCCACATCCACTCTATCTGTGTCCCCTGGTCCTAGTCTCCCCCACTATAGGAAACATGATCCCCACATCCACTCTATCTGTGTCCTCTGGTCCTAGACTCCCCACTATAGGAAACATCCTCTCCACATCCACTCTGTCTGTGTCCTCTGGTCCTAGACTCCCCCACTATAGGAAACATCCTCTCCACATCCACTCTATCTGTGTCCTCTGGACCTAGACGACCCCACTATAGGAATCATCCTCTCGACTTCAACTCCCTCTGTGTCCTCTGGTCCTAGACTCCCCCACTACAGGAAACATCCTCTCCACATCCAGTCTATCTGTGTCCTCTGTTCCTAGACTCCCCCACTATAGGAAACATCCTCTCCACATCCACTCTATCTGTGTCCTCTGGTCCTAGACTCCCCACTATAGGAAACATCCTCTCCACATCCACTCTGTCTGTGTCCTCTGGTCCTAGACTCCCCCACTATAGGAAACATCCTCTCCACATCCACTCTGTCTGTGTCCTCTGGTCCTAGACTCCCCCACTATAGGAAACATCCTCTCCACATCCACTCTATCTGTGTCCTCTGGTCCTAGACGACCCCACTATAGGAATCATCCTCTCGACTTCCCCTCACTCTGTGTCCTCTGGTCCTAGACTCCCCCACTACAGGAAACATCCTCTTCACATCCACTCTCTCTGTGTCCTCTGGTCCCAGACTCCCCCACTACAGGAAACATCCTCTCCACATCTACTCTATCTGTGTCCTCTGGTCCTAGACTCCCCCACTACAGGAAACATCCTCTCCACATCCACACTCTCTGTGTCCTCTGATCCCAGACACCCCCAATACAGGAAACATCCTCTCTACATCCACTCTATCTGTGTCCTCTGGTCATAGACTCCCCCACTATAGGAAACATCCACTCTATCTGTGTCCCCTGGTCCTAGACTCCCCCACTATAGGAAACATGATCCCCACATCCACTCTATCTGTGTCCTCTGGTCCTAGACTCCCCACTATAGGAAACATCCTCTCCACATCCACTCTGTCTGTGTCCTCTGGTCCTAGACTCCCCCACTATAGGAAACATCCTCTCCACATCCACTCTATCTGTGTCCTCTGGACCTAGACGACCCCACTATAGGAATCACCCTCTCGACTTCAACTCCCTCTGTGTCCTCTGGTCCTAGACTCCCCCACTACAGGAAACATCCTCTTCACATCCACTCTCCCTGTGTCCTCTGGTCCCAGACTCCCCCACTACAGGAAACATCCTCTCCAGATCCACTCTATCTGTGTCCTCTGGTCCTAGACTCCCCCACTACAGGAAACATCCTCTCCACATCCACACTCTCTGTATCCTCTGATCCCAGACACCCCCACTACAGGAGACATCCTCTCTACATCCACTCTATCTGTGTCCTCTGGTCCTAGATTCCCCCACTATAGGAAACATACTCTCCACATCCACTCTATCTGTGTCCTCTGGTCCTAGATTCCCCCACTATAGGAAACATCCTCTCCACATCCACTCTATCTGTGTCCTCTGGTCCTTGATTCCCCCACTATATGAAACATCCTCTCCACATCCACTCTATCTGTGTCCTCTGGTCGTAGACTCACCCACTATAGGAAACATCCTCTCCACATCCACTAAATCTGTGACCTCTGGTCCTAGACTCCCCCACTATAGGAAACATCCTCTCCACATCCACTCTATCTGTGTCCTCTGGTCCTAGACTCCCCCACTACAGGAAACATCCTCTCCACATCCACTCTATCTGTGTCCTCTGTTCCTAGACTCCCCCACTATAGGAAACATCCTCTCCACATCCACTCTGTCTGTGTCCTCTGGTCCTAGACTCCCCCACTCTGGGAAACATCCTCTCCACATCTACTCTGTGTCCTCTGGTCCTAGACTCCCCCACTATAGGAATCATCCTCTCGACATCCACTCTCTCTGTGTCCTCTGGTCCCAGACTCCCCCACTACAGGAAACATCCTCTCCACATCCACTCTGTGTCCTCTGGTCCTAGACTCCCCAAATATAGGAAACATCCTCTCCACATCCACTCTCTCTGTGTCCTCTGATCCCAGACTCCCCCACTACAGGAAATATCCTCTCCACATCCACTCTATCTGTGTCCTCTGGTCCTAGTCTCCCCCACTGTAGGAATCATCCTCTCCACATCCACTCTATCTGTGTCCTCTGGTCCTAGACTCCACCACTATAGGAAACATCCTCTCCACATCCACTCTATCTGTGTCCTCTGGTCCTTGATTCCCCCACTATTTGAAACATCCTCTCCACATCCACTCTATCTGTGTCCTCTGGTCCTAGACTCCCCCACTACAGGAAACATCCTCTCCACATCCACTCTATCTGTGTCCTCTGGTCCTAGACTCCCCCACTATAGGAAACATCCTCTCCACATCCACTCTGTCTGTGTCCTCTGGTCCTAGACTCCTCCACTATAGGAAACATCCTCTCCACATCCACTCTATCTGTGTCCTCTGGTCCTAGACGACCCCACTATAGGAATCATCCTCTCGACTTCCCCTCACTCTGTGTCCTCTGGTCCTAGACTCCCCCACTATAGGAAACATCCTCTCCACATCCACTCTGTCTGTGTCCTCTGGTCCTAGACTCCCCCACTATAGGAAACATCTTCTCCACATCCACTCTATCTGTGTCCTCTGGTCCTAGACTCACCCACTACAGGAAACATCCTCTCCACATCCACTCTGTCTGTGTCGTCTGGTCCTAGACTCCCCCACTATAGGAAACATCCTTTCCACATCCACTCTACCTGTGTCCTCTGGTCCTAGACTCCCCCACTACAGGAAACATCCTCTCCACATCCACTCTATCTGTGTCCTCTGGTCCTAGACTCCCCCACCACAGGAAACATCTTCTCCACATCCACTCTATCTGTGTCCTCTGGTCCTAGACTCCCCCACTATAGGAAACATCCTCTCCACATCCACTCTATCTGTGTCCTCTGGTCCTAGACTCCCCCACTTCAGGAAACATCCTCTCCACATCCACTCTGTCTGTGTCGTCTGGTCCTAGACTCCCCCACTATAGGAAACATCCTTTCCACATCCACTCTACCTGTGTCCTCTGGTCCTAGACTCCCCCACTACAGGAAACATGCTCTCCACATCCACTCTATCTGTGTCCTCTGGTCCTAGACTCCCCCACCACAGGAAACATCTTCTCCACATCCACTCTATCTGTGTCCTCTGGTCCTAGACTCCCCCACTATAGGAAACATCCTCTCCACATCCACTCTATCTGTGTCCTCTGGTCTTAGACTCCCCCACTTCAGGAAACATCCTCTCCACATCCACTCTATCTGTGTCCTCTGGTCCTAGACTCCCCCACTATAGGAAACATCCTCTCCACATCCACTCTATCTGTGTCCTCTGGTCCTAGACTCCCCCACTACAGGAAACATCCTCTCCACATCCACTCTATCTGTGTCCTCTGGTCCTAGACTCCCCCACTACAGGAAACATCCTCTCCACATCCACTCTATCTGTGTCCTCTGGTCCTAGACTCCCCCACTACAGGAAACATCCTCTCCACATCCACTCTATCTGTGTCCTCTGGTCCTAGACTCCCCCACTACAGGAAACATCCTCTCCACATCCACTCTATCTGTGTCCTCTGGTCCTAGACTCCC